>NW_012118655.1:2310819-2378242 GCF_000951035.1 Colobus angolensis palliatus
AAAAAAAAAAAAAAAAAGGCCAAAAATACACATTTGCCAGCCATTCACTGGCTACTAGTTTGCAATCTTATTCCAGGCCTTTTGCATCTATTTCTAGAATGAGATATTGTTGAAACTCAGTGCATGCCTTGGCTTGAGTTGTGGCTGTAGTTGAGTGTCTTCTGCTATAAACATAGGAGGTATCATTATAAGATGAAAGAAGGTTAATTCTTTTTGTTTGTTTGAGACAAAGTCTTGCTCTTGTCCCCCAGGCTGAAGTACAGTGCACAATCTCAGCTCACTGCAACTTCCGCCTCCCGGGTTCAAGCAATTCTCCTGTCTCAGCCTCCTGAGTAACTGGGATTACAGGTGCCTGCCATGACACCCAGTTAATTTTCGTATTTTCAGTCAAGGCAGGGTTTCACCATGTTGGCCAGGCTGGTCTCGAATTCCTGACCTCAGGTGATTCACCTGCCTCGGCCTCCCAAAGTGCTGGGATTACAGGCGTGAGCCACCGCGCCCAGTCAGAAGTTAACTCTTTAATTCTCCTATTTGTTCCTAGCTCTGAACAGTTGGGTCCAGTGGCTGTCTGGACCTAAGTCTTTACTGTGTGATATCATGTGTCTTACCTTGATTATCTTGTGTCATATGTCCTGACTGTCAAGTGGCTCCAATTACTTCACCTTTTGCTACAATCAGAACATTTGTAATCATTCATTTAAATTCTATCTTCCTGGCTAGATGATAAGCTCCATGAGGGCAGGAGCTCATCTTCAAAAGCAGAGTATGCAGCACAGAATAGGAAGGCAGTAACTATCTGTGAGTGAGTAGATGATGATCTCCCTTAAGGACTAATCCCAGGAAGCATCCCGGTGGATTTCCTCAGAAGGCTAAGGATGCCATAGCCTTCACACCATCCCTGGGTGGCCAGTCCAGTTCTCTCTCTTTTGCCCAGCCTGATTGGCCTAAAACACAGAACAGGAAGATGGAAAGAGCTCAGCTGCTGGCTCTCCCCTGGTCCCAGCATAGACAAGACAGGGCTGCATCTTGCCAACATGCTCATACCATTAGCAGACTCTACTTTAAACTGAAAGGTTCCAGGGAGTGGCTGAGGAGAAGGCACTTTAGAATATAGCCAAGTGGCTGGGAAGTGAGGAACCTCTCCCCTTCCCTGGTCCCTGACCCATAGAATGTAAGAAAGTGCCAAGGAGCTTCCTAGGATGGAAAGTTGATTAACTACCACTAAGAGGAAAGCCTGGCAAAGACGAGAGTGTCTCCCTATATAGATATGCAATTTTATTCATGCTGACATTAATTGGTTCCTACCACCTGCCCTCGCTTGACAGCCACTGTGAACATAAGATGAATAAGACAGTCCTTGCCTTGAAGGAATTCATGACCAAGGGTAAAGAGAGAAGACAAGGCAGCAGGTCCCAATAACCTTAGTTAGAATATTTAAGAGGAGGAAGAGGTCGTTTCTGAGATGGATGATAAGAAAAAGGCTTCCTGAAAAGGAAAGAGATTTCATTTTTTAAGGGGACAGAAGGAAAAAGCAGGTAGAGTAAATGGAAGAATAAAAAGTATAGAAGCATAGAAATGCCAGGCAGGTGCAAATCTGGCAAGTAGACTGGTGTAGGGGAGTCTGGAACTTGCATTCATTCAGCTTCCTTGTGTGGGTTGTTAGGTGAAAACTGACAGGCTACTTCTCTGGTCACTCGAAGGTAATGCAAACAGATCTACAGTCACTTAAAAATGCAAAACACAGGCTTTTTAGTAATCAGCATGCTCATCCAGTCATAACTTCGGTCTTGCTTTAGAGTCATCCTTCCTGCCCTCTCCTGCCCCCTCCACTCTTGGTTCTATTGCAGATGGAAAGCCTGAAATGGGAGAAAGGGTGTGGTCAGTGGCCTCTCTAGTTCTCCACCCAGCCTCTCCTCCTCTTCTGTCATCTTATTGACTTCTGACCTGTTGAGGTTGTAAGCATAGACAGTGAGAGGAGTTCAGGGGAGTAAGAAAGTTCTTTCTGGAGACTGTTGGGTAATCTTGCATTGGTGTTCTCTGGATGTGACAAATGTCCAAGGCTTACTATTTCTCACACAGGGGCTTTTGGGGTTCCTTTGTAGATCCACCTTTCTCCTCATTCCCTCCACTATGGCTTGGAATTTTTTGCCTTGACTTAGGGCATGTGCATCTTTTTTTTTTTTTTTCTTTTTTCAGACAGAGTCTTGCTCTGTCACCCAGGGTGGAGTGCAATGGCACAATCTCGGCTCACTGCAACCTCTACCTCGCGGGTTCAAGGGATTCTCCTGCCTCAGCCTCCTCAGTAGCTGGGACTACAGGTGCCCACCACCACACCTTGCTAATTTTTGTATTTTTAGTAGAGATGGGGTTTCACCATGTTTGCCAGGCTGGTCTCAAACTCCTGACCTCAAGTGATCCACCTGCCTCGGCCTCCCAAAGCGGTGGGATTACAGGCGTGAGTCACCATGCCCTGCCAGGTATGTGCATCTCTATTGTAGGTGTTCACTTCCACCTTCCTCCACTCTTGGGCATCTCAAGATACCAGCAGCTTCTTCCTACTATTGTCTATTTACCTTCCTCTTAGGCAAGCTCTACAGTGACCCTGCATGGGTTCGCCTATACATGGTTCTCCTCCCACCCATATGCAACACTCATGCATTTCTGCCCCAGCAAACTCTGGGAGTGCAGGCCGCCCAGTGCTGCCACCTTGCATTGTTCTGCCACCAGAGCAGCTAGCCAGCCCCTAGTTCAAACTTTAGACCTTCCAGGTAGGAGACAGACACTAATCCACTGTGTTTCCAAAACTGCAGGGGATAAGTATCAAGTCTTTGATGTGGTATCATAAAACCATTCTCTCTTGGCTTGAGATAAAGATGGAACCCCCTTCCCACCTTCTTCTTAGCAAGAGTGTGAAGTGAAACTTGTGGTATGCCAAAAGCACCTTCCAAAAACTCTCTCCTAAAGTCAACCTCTAGCATTTTGTAATATGAAAAGTATGAGTGTGGGGTTAAGAATTATGTCATTCATTTTTATCCACCTCTCTTGAAAGTTCTGCACCCTTGTGCTCTTACACTTCCTTTGAAATGCGGCACCCACTGCCTCCATGCTTCAGCCAAAATGCCTTTTTAATATTTTTTTACATCAATTATTATTTCAGTTAATAGTCCCTATAACCCTATAGGAGATACAACTATTCTCATCTTAGAGAATAGGAAACTGAGCTTCAAAATGATTCAATAACTAGGCCAAAGTGGCAAAAACAGGTTTGAATTCAGAACACTCTGATTCTAGAGGCCTTAGACCATTCCGAAATGGAGAATTCATGTGACCCAGCATAAGTGCTCAACAAATATTTATTGAATGATGAAAAAGTTGATTTCCTCAGATAATAGAGGAATGTAAATGCCATAATTTTTGATAGGGAATGAGAAACCATGCCGAGTCACAGATGAGCATGATCAACAGGAGAATAGGACAGAAATATACAAGAGAATTCAGAAGAGAGAAAGAGTGGAGTGGGAGAGGCACTTTAGGAGACTCTGAAGAGTCCACAGAGTTATAAAGGACATGGTTACTCTATTTCTCTAGAGTAATGAGGAAATTATCCAGAGACCAGGTTGAAAGAATTTAAGGAGACCATGAGCAACAAGGAACTAGAGGCAGCAGTTACATCCCAGCTGTTCAAGATGGGAGCATCTGAATGGGGCAAAGAAATGGTTGCAAGCCAGAGGAGCCCAGAGGATCAAATAAAGGATATTTCTCCAGAATGGGAGAACCTTGATCTTATTTGTAGACAAAGGAGCCAGAAGATCAACTCTGAGATGTTGGGGAAAGGAGGGAAAGGAGGGCAGTAACTAAAAGAGCAAAGACTGGGGAAGAGAAAATGCGCAGGGCTAACATGGAAGACAGTAAAGGATGCAGCTTCCTCTAAGAGAAAAGGAAAAGAAAGGGGGATAAATAAATAAACACTTTGCCCACTAAAAAGAGAGAAGGGAGCCGAAGGATATTGTACCTGACATAGTAGATCTTTCTCAGTAAAGTAGAAATCAAATCAGTGGATCAGGAAGTGGGCATTAGGGGGTGACAGTGTCAGTATGTGAGGGAGAGTTTGAAACACGCATTGTACTATGTGTGTCCAGAAATCAACTGTGGAAATCAACAGAGAATGAACAAGTACCACCTCACATCCAGGGTATTGAGATTCAACAGTCTGAATTCATGGAGGTTCAAATTAGCAATATTCTGCAGCCAAGGAGCAAAAGGAGAAAGCATGTGTCAAGCATGAGCCCAAGCTAGGCATTGCATGGCATGGGCTGAGAACTGAAAGGGTTTACAGTTAGCAGGGGTAGAGCTGAAATTTCCAAACATGGCATCCAGCTGGTACAAGAAAGCTAAGTGAGGCCAGAAAAAAATTAACAGATTCATTGATTTATCCTAGGAGATCTCAGTGAAGATGCATATTGGCTACCCAGGATATGGAGAAATGGGAACAGTATAAGTGAAGAGTCTGTGGTTATAGACCAGGCTTATGAGGTCCAGGGTCTCAGAAGTAGATCAGTCCCTGAGGGCCCCAATGCCCTGGTGTGACCTTATTAGTGAAGGGTTTGTATGCAAGAAAGTGGGAAGTTTGAGGCTGCGGTGAGTCATGGTTCTTAACCTCTTCAATCAAATTGTGAGGCAACCGTGTATCAGGGACTAGAAGACAAAGGAGTGGTAATTTACAGAGAAGCAGGTATTTGAAGAGAATCAGTGACAAGGGGGCACCTTTACTCTAATGAAACTGCCAGTTTGCCATAAGACATATTTTACCTTTCTTTCTACAGTAGCCGCCGTTTTTTCTTACAGGATCTGAATAGGATTATTTTGGGCAATGATATGATGTAGTTGTCCTAAGTTTTTAAACACAAAGACGAGGAACCTTGTTTATAGCATGTCGTACCTCTGAATATGACTGTACTTAAACTTTCCTAGAAAGGTTATTAGTTACAATTCCCTTTCCAATGTTTAGGAACAATGACACAGAAACTTTTAATAAAGACACAATGAAAAACAGACAGTTGTAACTTCCTTTTGGCAAAGTGGGCATCCTCTTTGAAAGACGCCCATATTAAAAGATCTTGGTTTGTAGATTTTTGTCTGGCCTTTGCCTGCCAGTGGCCACAGGTATCAAGTCATTGGGTCTTTAGTTAGCTGACAGGTGACATGACACCATTCAAATGAGATTATTAGAGTCTTTGGGGAAGAGATATAAATCTATGATACCTAAATCACTAAAAGAAACTGAGTCACAAAATCATTTGTCCAAGATCACAAAGTGAATCTGTCCAAAGGTCACAAGTGAATTCTTGCCACAGGCAAGAATCTTTGGCTACTCTTTAGGAAGTTCATTTACTACCCCACTGATCTTGATATCACCTTGCAGGCAGAATCTTGTGAAGGGTAGGGTGATAATATCAACCTGAACAAAGTTCCAAAACTGCCCATCAGTTGTCCCTGCCCAAGAAAAAAAATTAACAGATTCATTCAGTTATCCTAGGAAACAGGTCACTTGAACTTCACTGAAAGCCTCTTGGGGAGACAGGCGGTGTGCATCCAGCTCTTCTCACCAGGCTGAACCCAGCCAAGTCTCTGGCAAGGTCCTTGAAGCTTCAGTGGAGAATTCCAGAAAGTAGAACTTTCAACAATCATACCTTGTCCTCTGACTCTTCTCGCCCTCACAGCTCCGAATGTCCTGGCTCATTCGTGGAGTCCTGAGGGGAAACGTGTCCTTGGTGCTAGTGGAGAACAAAACTGGGAAGGAGCAAGGCAGGATGGTCTGGCATGTCGCCGCCTATGAAGGCTTGAGTCTGTGGCAGTGGACGGTGTTGCCTCTCCTCGACGTGTCTGACAGGTAGGCCTCTACCCATCTCCCCCAATACCCTTCTCCTCGATCAGCTAAAATGCAAAAGGAATCATGCCTTCTCTTTCTCCATGCCTTTCACCCAAGACGCACATGCAGATGTGCCCCTACACAGATATGTGCGCACGTGCACACACACACACACACACACTCTGCAGGTTACACACTTTCTGCAGTTTACAAGCTTCTCCAAGGGATGATGAGGCTACTGAACACTTGTCTCAGGACCACCGGTATGTCCTGGTTGGCTACCCCCAGTGTCTGTAGGAAAAACAAAATTGAACAACTCACATTACTAGCAAATAACAGTTTGGTTTTACATGTATATAGCATGTTCTCTTACATGATGGACTTTGCTTTACTTTCCCATTTAACTTTTATTTTGTTCTTATTAACAAGAAAACCTGCAAGGTAGGTAGGACAGGCCTTATCATCATTTACCACTCCTGTCCTCTTATAAGGAGAGAAACAGAATCAAAGTGGTGAAGCACCAGCAAGTTGGTATCAGAGTTGGGACTGGTGCCCAGGCCCGACTCTGACTCCAGTGCTCTCTATTGAGTCAGGTCCTGAGGCAGGTTGATAAGGAGGATGGCAAATTATTCAGTAAACAGAGGAGTGCTTCTACCTGGGGTCCTGGTTCCTATTTGGGCTCTATCACTAATGGCCTCTATGACTTTGAGCAACATCCTTGACTTCTTTGGGCCTCAGTTTCCTCACCTTTAAGCTGAGAGGTTTGAACTGGAAAATCATTAATTCCATGCGACTCTCCAATGGAGCAGGAACCATGGAGGGTTTGCTGCTACTTGTTTCCCCAGGATGACACTATTCTGCCACCTGCAGCCGGCCTGGAGCAAGCTGTGCTTGAATAAAGATGGCCCTGCATGGCAGCACTCATGTGACCCTGCCATATCATCCTGAACCCTCATGGTGGGTGCTGATCTGTTCCAGACAAAAGAGGGGCGAGGGGCCATTTCTATAGAGGGGACAGATAAATGGATCTGGATGGGGGAGAGCCATCTTTTATGGGCTAAAAGTCAAACATTACAACCCAGGGCAGCCTCTGCCTGAGACTCCTAAAACACATTGAAATTACCATCCTGGTGGATCCACCTTCAAAAAATCAGGGCAGAGGGCTCAAGGCAAGGTGGAGGGTGATGCTAGTTGGCATACAGCTTTATAAGTGTAAAGCTGGGTTTCACATTTTTCACCCAAACCCCACAATCTGCTATGTCCAAGAGCTCATAACTGCATCAGTGCTGTCAAAGGATGAAGGCATTGTCCTCACTCTGAGCACCAGCTACCCACTCCTTCAGATGTGTGTGGCTTAAAGATCAAAGCCCAAGGACATTCCAAGAATCAGTGACCCCAGGACAAATGGATTTAAGTGGAGAAAGAAGAAGTGTGAGCTCTGCCCACTATAGTTTAGTTTTTTGTCTTTGGGGATTGTGGAGCTGCATGCAGTTGGTGGAGAACAGGAGGGTGGTGAAAGAATCCTCCCTCCTGGGAGAGGCAAAATTAATTCAGATGAATCAAAGGGGTTTTTTTTTTTTCTCCTCAATCCAGCAAGTCTTATCTCTTTCATAGCCACTCCAGGGGATTTAAAGCAAGTAAGATGTTGACTCTGTTCACTCTCATCCTCTAGAGTTTCATTTGAAGGAGACTTTGTTCTCAGCCTCCTTCTTCCCTGTTAAAGGCTGTTTACCAGACTGACATTTCCAATATTGATACTGAGACCAAACTGTCCAGTGGGGATTCAGACAAAAGACAGCTTGGTTTGATGATGTCTCGTGACCTAATAAGTGTACAATTGCAGAAAAGAAGAGTGCTTCCATTCGCTGGGAGCCTGCGTACCACTGACATGCTCTGAGGTTGGAAGCTGCCCTCCCAGAGATACAGATGATATGGGAAGCATCAAGACCCAGAGGCAAATGGTACTGAAGGAAAATGAGGTGCAGCAGTTTTCATTTGCTAAAATCAAACTAGACTGTAGATGTGACTGGCCCAAAAAAAACTAAAGAAGCACTCTGGATGAAAGTGCAGAGGCTTTGGAATCAAATAGTGCCAAGTTTCAAAACTGACATGGTCACTTACTAGTTGTGTCACCTCAGACAATTAAGCTCTCTAAGCCTCAGTGTCCTCATCAGTAAAATGAGGATAATAACAGTATAATTTCACAAGATTGTTATGAGACTAAACGAAATGACTATTGAAAGAGTCTACCCAGAATAAGTATTAATAGATTTTATTTTCTGCATCTTCCATCCTCATCTTTCAGTTATTTGGTCTCCATAATAATTTATTAAACAAATAGCACAAATCACAACCACTGATATTCCAAGTCAAGCCATGTTCTATAAAACAGACAACACATTCTCCTCTTAGGTTTGGAGAAGTAAAGTGCTTGGTTAACTGCCTGATCCGCACTAAATGCTCAACTACTAATAACCGTAATATAATAATGAAAATATCTCCCCACCTAATGCCTCAGAAGGGTCTAGGATGACCACTTTAGCAATATAACCAGTCGTCCAACCCTTAGATAAAGGTGGACTTCTTATGAATTTGTTTCCACAATGCTCTATTGACTCCTTATAAGGAGAAGTCACTGATGGAAGGGCAAGTGTACTCTTCCCTCTTCCTTCAGGGGAGAGTCAGCTATAGCTGCCCAGATTGCTAGAAGATGAAAATGGGAGAAAGGAGAAAGTAGAGGAAGAAATAAGCAAGAAAAATAGAGAAATAGAATGGATAAAAGATGAAGAAAAACTAGCTCTCTTCCTCCCACGTCTGAGGTAGGCGTTAACACCTGGCGCCACCCGCCCCCACATCCCATGAAGCTTCCTTAGGCAGCTCCTGGCTTCAGCTATTCAGCACCTGCCTTGTGGACAGCTCCCCAACCCTGAACCTTGAAGGCAGCAGAAATTTTATTCCCTATGCTGTCCCAAATCACCTCTGCTCCCAGGTTCCGCAACCTTCACACATTACAAAATTTTTAAAGCAACTTTATTAGGGCTTAGAAGTTAGCACTTAAGAGATTCCGGGCTCTAGTCACTGGTATTGGCCCTGGCTGTAACATGAAATATAAAACTGACCATTTTCCTATTTTGGAAATCCTTCTGTGGCTTCCTGTGGCTTTTGGGATGCCTTTCAAACTCCCTAATAAGACCTTTATTTAAGCCCATGTGTGATCTGTCCAGCGCTAATTTCACCAGCTGCTTCTTAAACCATTCTTTCTCTCTCAATCTCCCCTTCCTTCCATTCAGTTATGCCATGCTACATTCTTACTTCTAGGCTTTTGCAGTTGCCATGTTAAAGTTAAAGGAAGAACTTAATGTTCTTCCTTTACCTTCCATCTCTCTAAATACTACTCTTCCTTCACTTAAAAAAAATTATCCCCAGACACCTATACTCTCTATGTACCCACAATATATTCTCATGCCTCTTGAAACATCCCTATAATAATTTATCACTCTTTACTATCTTTTTTATATCTGAATATACAAATCAACAAGGCAGGGATTATGTGTGTCTCATAAATCACTGCTTCCTGAGTATTTAGTACCATACTTAACACATAGTATGCCCAATAAATATGCATTGACAGAATGATGTATTGAGGGAAATTGCATATACTTTCAAATTCCAGTTGAATAAACTGAGAATTTCACTTGATGGAATCTATCTAACATTCCTCCTCTCTTCAACCTGTGTCCAACAAAACAGATATGATTGCTTTATAATAAATACTACTGCAAAGTGTTGTGTATATCAGAGCAACACCTGTGCCCCATCAGATGAACCAAAACAGCATTTGTTACTCTAACAAGGAATTATCTTTAGGGACTTGCCTGGTACTTGTGCTTTCTTTGTCTCTGGTCACATTCCTGTTGGAATCACTTCATAAGAAAGACTTTGATCCTAATTGGGTGCCCTGGTCCTTGTGACAGAGAGAACTAGAGCTGTGCACTTGAGAGAAAAGAGCTCTAGTCAGATCACCCCCACCACACAGTAGTCCTCAGGAAGGCTCGGTGAATACGTCATAGGTACATAAAGCCTAGTGACAGGGAGGCATTGATCCATGGAATGATATTTCTTCTGTCCACTTACAAACATGTAAAGTGATGGAAGGAATGTAATAGTCTGTCATCATTACAGAATTATGTTACCTGTACAACCATACTATAACGAGTAACAAGAAAAATCTCCAAGAGCAATGCCTAAGATGTTTTGAGCAGTGGCAGTGTCTTCCGAATACAGATAAATGCTCTCAGAGTAATTTTGAAGGACAACACCAATTCAAATATCAGCTTGATGTGTGCTTAAAAGTTATCTCATTACTTTACATCCACCTCACATAGCTACTTTTCCTCATCCTCTCCCCACTTTATCAGCCCCACCTCCCCCATTCAATTGCTGCTCTTTCTGCTGGAATTAATTTCTACCTTTTCTCAAAATAGAAGAAAGGCAAGTTCTCTCCCCTGATTCTAATTGTCAATCTCTTGCAGAGATATACCCCTAGGTTTTCCTCTCTATATATATCTTACTAAATTAAACACAATGTTCCCACCCCATCTAAGCTTTGACATGCTTACAGAGCAGAAGCCATGCTAAGTTCAACTCATTATGAGATGGATTTGGAAACACCATGGATCAAATCATGTCCCACAAATCACTGCAATTGTACAGTCAAATATAAAGTACACAACTTATCACACCTATGCAGACTCCATTCCTCAGCACTATCATTTTAAAGGCTTTTAGCCGTACACTATATACATAGTCTAACAAGAAAAAATGTTCCTTCTGGAGATATTTAGATTTCCTGTTCCCTTTGCATCCTTTGTCCTAAACGACAAGTGTTGTGTTTCACAAATGCATCTTTCAAATGAGATGGGTTAAACTGAGAGTTATGTCTTCATGCATTTAGACCAGAAACTCCAAAGAGCCAAGATTTTTTTCTATTCAATTTTTATCACCGACAGAGTTCTCATTTTATATGGGATGCTGTCAGTAACAACACTCTCCCTTTGTGTAGCATCTTTCTGTGATGAGAAAGGCATTAGAGGAGCATTTTTATTACTTGTTCTTATCTGTGTAGAGAAGTAGTAGATTTCAGTAAGTGGAAATCCAGAGATTTCCGGTAAGCCTCAGTTTGCAGGTCTAGACACGCCCCTAAAAAATGTTCTGTTTAATTCACATTTTTGTAAATTGAGTCACAGCATTCTGATAAAGCCATTCAAGAGTTATAAATGATGATTAGAGCTAGCATTTGTTGAGTGCTTACTGCCTGCCAGTCATGTAACAAGTACTTAACATGCATTATCTAATTTCATCCTTAAAACAACCCCTTGGGGTAGATACTATAATTAATCCCCTTTTTAATATGAGAAATCTGAGGGCTATGGAGGTTAAATAATTTTCCCTTAACCCTTAGGCTGGTCTGCCTCCTGTGTACTGCCTGAAATACAGTACATACTTCATGTACATGCATGGGGCTTGGCATGTAGCAGAAACTTGAAAAACAGTAGCCACTGCTGTTTTTTTTAATTTTTTAATTTAATTTTTAGAGACAAGGCCTCTCTCTGTCACCCAGGCTGGAGTGCAGTGGCATTATTACAGCTCACTGCAGCCTCAAACTCGTGAGCTCAAGCAATCCTCCTGCCACAGCCTCCCTAGTAACTAGAAATACAGGCGTGCACCACTATGCCCAGCTAATTTAAAAAATAAAAAAATTGTAGAGACAGGGTCTTGCTACATTGCTGAGGCTGATCTTGAACTCCTGGCCTCAAGTGATCCTCTTGCCTGGGCCTCCCAAACTGCTGGGATAACAGGTGGGAGCCATCGCGCCTGGTCGATAGCCATTGTTATTAACAAAATATTTAGGTTCTCGATTATTTTTAGGCCACATTCATCTTATTAATTTCACGTTAGTTTACTGCTTTCCCTTTGCTTCTGCCAGCTCCTGAAATTCATCATAGCAATTCCCACCACAATCTCCTGCTGCAGACCATTCCCCGCCTGGCCCCTCCCTGCCTGCCTCGCCTCCTCTCAGGCTCACAGCTGGAGTCTCCCCTTATCCTTCTAGGCCATTGTGTCCCCTCCCCAGGTGCCTCCCACTCTGCCATGCCTTTGATTATCCCCACACTATGTGTTTCCTTCCCAACACTGGAGCATAGGCTCTGATAGGCATTTTTAATTTGCAAATCTATTCATGTACCAAGTCTAACGAAGACATAAAAATAACCTTTAGTTATACTATACATTTAACAAATCGCCCTTTCATTGAGAATAAAGTTCACTGCCATAAGGATCAACAGGAGACCCCAGCCACAAGGTTGGTGCACTGTGCTAAATAGAGCCCTGCTTCATCCTTAGGAGCACATGGCCCAGGGGTGCCCCCCACATCCGCTCTTGCCCTCCTGCCTGTCTGCCCCTCCTAGGAGCATTTTCGTCTGTGACTGCTCTGCCTCTGCCTCCACCTCAGGGAAAAGGGATGCCTACGAGGAGGAGCAGACGTCACTCGCCGACTGCCCCTCTGCTGGATGAGCTGGCTGACAGTCCCGGCAGCTCCTGCACCTCCTCACTCTGCCCACGTCTCCCCATCCATGGCAGCCCTGTGCCCACTTCCAGGGTGCTTGGCTCCTTCACAACACAGGGTGCTCATTCAGGCCCACATCTGAGCAGCTAGGGTAGATGTCATTCCCCGTTTTCAGCTGAACAGACAGAGGCCCAGAGGGGTTCAAGAACTTGCCATTAAACATAGAGGCCCTTTTGTGGAGGTCCTTCCTCCCCTCCTTTCACTTCACCAGACAGCATCCTGTGAAGGTTTTCAAGCATGAAAGGTACAAACCTCCAAAATCCCCTGAGGCATTATGTCAACCAACATTTACTGCAGCGTTGGGTGCCAGGTGATGGGCACACTCAGACAAGCAATACAGCCCCAGCTCTCAATCTCCGTCTAATTAGGGAGGCTGGTGGGAAGATGAGACCATGGCATCACAGAACACGAGTCCTGGGAGCTGGAGCAGCAGGAGTCCAGTAAAGCCCCAGCTGTTGGGGCTCCTTGCTTCCCAACAGGCACCTGTCTAGTTGCCAGTGGTGCGTCCTCCCTCTGCTGGGCATTCCCACACCAACAGAAGCAAAGAGCAATGACTACCACCCCAGGTGGATGTGCGTTTGCTCATCCACTCTCAGCAGACGCATGCCAGGAACTTATCCCACAGTAGCCCTGCAGGCTTAAAGTTGGAAATGGGGCAGAAGGGACAGGAATGTCTCACCTGCCTCTCCAGAGGGGAGTTGAATTGCCCTGATGCCATACACACACACACACACACACACACTCTGTCTCAGGCAAAACCAATTCATTCACACGGTGGGTGAAGAAAACAAAAGGTGCTCTCCACTCATGACCTGCTGTGGCAGCACAGGTGTCCCTTCCCGGAGCTGCAGGGGCTGGGGACGTTGACATGCTTATTGGCATTAGGCTGAGTCAGTTCTTTGAACTGGGAGAAAATGGTGGTCTCAGAAGCAATTGTAAGCCATGCAGGGTAAATGACATTGACTAAACCCATCAAGTCTTTCCCCAAGGGGTTCAAAACAGTTCATGTGCACACTATGCTTTATTCTCCTTACCTTCGTGATAAGGGAGGTGGGAACAGAGTCCCTTGCTTCATCAGCAGCCTGCAAGGCTGAGGGGACTTTGGCAGAGCTGGGGTCCCACCTGGAGCCCATAGCCTATGCCTCTTGGGGCCATGATGATCGAGGACAGGAGAAGAGGGATGGTGTTCTCACTGAACCAAGCATCTGTGCCCATTAATCTTCATCATTGTAAGTCAGATTTTAATGTCCTCAGTTTATCAATGAGAAACTGTGACTCAGAGTAGTTAAATAATCTGTCCAGAGGCACACAACTAAGAAACAGAAGAGTCAGGATTCAAAACACAATTTTCTTTTCTTTTTTTTCTCTTTTTTTTTTTTTTTTTTGACAGGGAGTCTCCCTCTGTCACCCAGGCTGGAGTGCAGTGGCACCATCTCAGCTCACTGCAACCTCCACCTCCTGGGTTCAAGTGATTCTCCTGCCTCCACCTCCCGAGTAGCTGGGCTTACAGGCATCCACCACCACACCTAGCTAATTTTTGTATTTTTTAGTAGAGATGGGATTTCACCATGTTGGCCAGGCTTGTCTTGAACTCTTGAGCTGAAGTGATCCACCTGCCTCAGCCTCCCAAAGTGCTGGGATTACAGGTATGAGCCACCACACCTGGTTCAAGGAATGATTTTCTAGTGCGGACTCTCACCCATTTCCAAACACCATGGTCTCATGGTCAAAAAAATTTTTCCATGAATCTCAGTGACAACAGGCAGCAAGTGTTACCACATATCAGCAGCTGATATGAAAGAACTGTGCAATGGCGCCTAGGCCTGGGCCACCTGAAGACCCTGTCAGCCATGAGGAGGTCAGCCTGTACCTGCAGGGCCCAGCCGTGCAGTTAAGAGCCAAAGAAAGGACTCTGACCTGTAGGAGCACACCAGGCACTGCCTTGGTAGAACTGGGGTGCCAGATCAGTCATCCAGAGAGGGATATGGCTGTGTGGTCAGGACCCAGGTGAAAAACCGGGACAAAATGAGGCCCCAGGCCTCCAGAACATGACAGAAACCCGGTCAATGAGCCTGAAGCCTGTGCAAATAGCACATTAGCACAAGAAAACTGCATCTGCATCTGCATCTGGAGCTCTGGGCCAAGCTCCTTAATGCCCCCTGCCTGACTCAGACTTGTGCCTAGTCCTGGAGTAGTGCGGGAGTGTGCAGTAAGGGGAAGGCTATAGCTGTGAAGGAAGAATAGTGCAGATTCCTGTAGCCAGTCAAGGACCAAGTTCACCCATCCCTCCCACCCCTATGAGTGTGTCAGTCATCAACTCAACAATGCCAGGTGCATTGAACACACCTGAGTACCTAGGCATGTGCCACATGTATGTGAGTGGGGGTGACACCACCTGAAGTAACATTACATCTCCACTCCAGGGGCTGTACATAAAAGAAATGTTATTTCCTGCTCATATGAAATAAAAAATAAGCATGCTGGTTGGTGGGTGGCCTTCCACCTGATCATTCAGGGATCCAGGCCCCTTCCACCCTTTTCTTTCCCTGAATGGAAAGGATTTCAAAGCCAGAGGAAAGGGCAACCCTTTTCTCTGGCCTTGGAATCCTTTCCATTCAGCCAGTCAGTGGGCAAACAGCTTAGGAAACCTTGAACAGGAAGATTTTTATGAATCACCACTTCTGCTCCCCTCACATTACCTCCCTTCCCATCTGCTCTCTTTGGATTTCCTTACTGACTTTTTGTTTGCCTTATCTGGGCTGGTTTTTGTGCTTCATACCTAGAAAACAAAAATTTTCAGTCATTGGGATTTTTTTTCAGGGTTAGAATTACCACAGCACCTGTAATATCATACTGTGGCTTCTGTATCATCATTTCAGGTTTCTGTCTAAAATTTGGCACATGTAAGAATCAAAGAAAATGAGTTACATAATTCAGTTGAAGGTCTTGGTCATTAGATGTTAGGCATCTATTGTGCATAAGACACAAGGCCAACAGTAACGCAGAATGATGTTGACCTGTTATGCATTCTTTGAAACATAGCCAAAATGTATTTTATTATGAGCTCATTTTTGGCTGTTGTAAAGATTAGTGGTTAACAATGTGTTTTCATCATATTTCCTAAAAATTCAAGCAGTGAGAAATAAGACTTCTCTGAATTTAGTAGCTCAACTGATAACATTAAATGTGACTTGGAAAAAGTCTGGAATACATGGTGCACACAAGAAGCGTTCAGGGTTCTGTGGATGAATTTCTTAGCTTTTGCAATGCACCATGTTTCTCAAAGCTTGTTTTCATTAATAAAACATTTTATAATGTAAAAAAAAGTCACATGGCCACCCCTACTGCACAGGGTGCTGGGGAATGTAGTCTAGCTGTGTGCCCAAATAAAAGAAGTGAGTTAGATTTGGGGGAGAAAAAAAAAAGAGATGGTATGTCACGAAATAAGCCAAGGAATATAGCTCTCAAGTCTGGGCATCTATCAGAGTGTCACTTGAGAATGTCTCTTCCTCATTTAGCTACGCTGAGCATTGATCATGCTCCTTCTCCACAAAGCCTCATAATTCAAGGGTGAAATCAATTCCAGGTTCTATTCTAAGGTACGAATGTTTTATTCCCAAATTTTTATGATGCAGCAAAATCTTACTTTCTGGCAGAAACCGCCTCAGAATTTCCCTCCCTGAATTCTTCATTTCTAAAAACGAAAAATAAATAAACAGGAGAAAGTACTTTTGAAAAGGCTTAAAACTAGCAGGACAGTATAGAACAATGATTTCCAAACTTGAACGAACATTATGATCACCTGGAAAACTTATTCTTTTCTTTCAGAGCCCCAGATCTCATACACAAAGATTCTGATTCATAGACGACATATTAGGACCAGGAATTTGTATTTTTTAAAGTTCCCCAGTTGACTTTCATGCGTAACCACATTTGGAAGTCACTGGCATATAATGGCAGATCCAGGTATCTGGATCTGGGCAAGACAAGGAATCAAGAAGTGACTGGAGAAATGTCGTTGGCTGACACATTGTCGGCAAACATATATTAAGCCTCCATCAAGCACAGAGGATGGAAAAGGCTGTTTGATCAACTCTTGCCAGATCGCAGGACCTCCACAGGCAAACAGTAGCACACAGGCACCCTGCAGGTTCCAACAGATCATGACCAGGGTTCAGCAGGTGCAATGACCTCCAGATACAAGAGCAGTCAGATGAACCATCACGGAGAAAATGGGCTTTTTATAAGCTGACGCTTGAGGAAAATTTGTGTCTCGGGGAAATGGAAAAGGGACAAGGCATTCCAGAGAATGCCCTCAGGGAAAGAAGAGGCTTGGAGATGCAGAAATGTTCTCTGTGGGTTCAAGAACAGCCAACCAGGTTGTGTCAGAGAATCCTGAGAAATCTTTTTGGGAGAGAGTGAGTGCGAATATTAGGCCAGGGGTTTTGGATTTAGGTATACAGGTAATAAAGAGCCACTGAAGGCCAGGCACCGTGGCTTATGCCTATAATCCCAGCACTTTGGGAGGCCAAGGCAGGCAGACCTTGAGATCACTTGAGGTCAGGAGTTTGAGACCAGCCTGACCAACATGGTGAAACCCCGTCTTTACTAAAAATACAAAAAGTTAACTGGACGTGGTGGCATGCACCTGCAATTCCAGTTCCTTGGAAGACTGAGGCAGGAGGATCACTTGAACCTGGGAGGCGGAGGTTGCAGGGAGCTGAAATCGCACCTCTGCACTCCAGTCGGGGTGACAGAAAGAGACTCCATTCCGAAATAAAAGAGCCACTGAGGGCCAGGCACCATGGCTCGCACCTGTAAGCCCAGCACTTTGGGAGGCCAAGGTGGGCAGATCACTTGAGGCCAGAAGTTCAAGACCAGCCCGGCCAACATAGTGAAACACCGTCTCTACTAAAAGTATAAAAAATTAGCTGGTCATGGTGGTGCACACCTGTAATCCCAGCTACTCAGGAGGCGGAGGCACGGGAATCGAACCTGGAAAGTGGAGGTTGCAGTGAGCCAAGATCACACCACTGCACTCCAGCCTGGGTGGCAGAGCTAGACTCTGTCTCAAAAAAAAGAAGAAAAAATAAAAGAGCCACTGAGCATGGAGATAGGCTGGAAGGGTGGAAAGCACAGAGCATGGGGGATATTGGAAGGTCTTGTGAGGGGCCCAATGGGAAGTGATTGAAGCCTCAGTGTGAAGCTCAGAAAGCATGAAGAAAGAAGCTGGAGGAGAGGAACCTTCTTCCTCTGCTGTCTTCCAGATGGCACCACTGGCTCAGGGCAGCCTTGGGCGAACTTAAGTAGACATGGGCTACTTAAAATTATTAAGTGAACTTAATTAGGTTTGTCAATCCCTAAGGCCGGCAGGGTGGCAAATAAGGCAATATATTCACTGTCCATCGACAGCCTGTTGCCTGAACGAGATTGTGCATTTTCTGAGCTGTAAGTGAGCAGCCTCAGCCCTTCAAGAAGAGGAGAAGAGATGCGGCCAGTGGCTCAGCATGCAATGTGCAACCAGGCATTGATATATACAAATCAAACATTCATAATTCTGGAAGGATCTGGCCCTGTTCCTTTCTCAGAAAATATCCCAGATCATTGGAGCAAGGAGTAGATTAGCAATTCTGAGCTTTAAATCTTATTTCTAACACTGATTTACTGTGACGTTTGGGACAAGTTGTTGCTTTTGATTGCTAAGTTTCCACAATCAAGAGTGCAAAGCAGTGAGACAGATCCGGCCCATGAGCTTGGTTTAGGAGGCAGTCGCTCAAAATGGCACTAAGTGAACCTCTTTAAAATAACAGGATGTTTGAATCTGCTCAAGATTTTCTTGGTAACATCCACAGCTTGGCTTATAAGTCAACAGATGCATATGTTTTTCATAATTCTTAATGTCTCTGAAAATGTAGCCCTGTGTTCTTAGCCCTTTCTTTCCCTAAACACAAAGCCTGCAATTTAGGAGATAATTGAACTTCCAATATTTGAAACAAAGAATCCACTTCTACCTATGTTGCTCCCACCCCCACACCGGGAGCCTCATCAGTGCTCATAACTTCCACTCTTACCTCTATGCAGATGACTCGAATATCTTTATGTCTACCTGAGTCCCACACCTGGGTTTCCAACTGCCTGACTGGCGTCCCACCCACACCTTCCACATTGCTCCCACCAGCACACCCCATTGCCTAGCGAGAGTTCCACCCATAGCTCTACCATTCTCCAAGACTTTTCATTATTTGAAGTCTTTCTTGACTTCTCTCTCATTGCCCAGATGCAATGTTTTTCCAGCTTGAGTAACTTCTAACTCTATAGGGGGCACAACTAAAAGAGACTTCAGCAATTCCCAGGTCAGTAAAGAATGTGAATTACATCACTGTCTGAAATCCTCAGGAGCAAGGTCCACATTTTACACATCTCTACACTTCTACCTATAGGCACAAGTAGCTACACTCCTAGCCATAGGCATAAGTGTCTGACTTATAGTACGTGCTCAAATAATCTCTGCTCAAAGAAAGAGGGGGAGTTATGTCATTCGTGACACTGCCTGAGGAAGCACATGTTACTAGTAAGCATGTAATATAAAACAGGAGCAATAAATTAGCATCTCGTGCTACAGAAAGGGTTCCATTGTTGGGGAGAAAAGAAAAACTCACGTTACGTAGATTCTTTTAAAAACCAAGATGGCACCTTAAAAGTTTTGGCCACTTGCCCAGGGCCCTACCAACTACACAACCCAGTCTTCACTCCACTCTACTTTTTGAAACTAGTGCTCACCAAGCAGAAAAGACTGCTAGTTTACTCTCCTAAAGATGTTTTTGGTCAGGTGAGAAGAGATGTAGAAACCACTCTTTCTCTGGGCCTTCTCACCATTGGCAGTGCTACCATCTCTGGTACCATGTCAGCTCCCCAGGCCGCAAGCCAACACAGCAACAGAGGACAGAGGAAATATTTATGTGTTCTGAGAAACAGGGAGCAGGCATCCCTATGCCTCCAAGAAGAGTGGATGCCAGGCCTTTCTAGCCCCAGACAGCCCTCACGCCCCCAGTCATCCCAAGGAGCTTGCTCTACTTTTCCGATGGTATGGAGTACATATGAGAATAAATGAGATTCAAGAAGTTGGATGGTTCTGCAAGAGATGATGGGAAAAGTGGCCAGGGAAGCAAGAGGCCTGAGCTCTCATCCCACATCTGCTACTGTCTCCATATGTAACCACACAAGTCAAAAGAATGGCAGGGGCCAAAGAGGCCCCTGACTCCTTCCCTAGAGCACTTGGCATTTATTTGACTGTAAGTCAAGTATTTTTGTGTACAGGCACCTCCCTTGCTGGGCCATGGCTCCAGGAAGCAATGTCTTTCCCCATCAAAGCCCAGGGCCCAGCAGAGCTCAACATACACCACACAGATTTCGAGAATGAAAGCAAAACAGGAACTTGCCAGAGATGGGCCTCCGTCTGCTGTGGTGGAACATCCTTGCAGCAGGCCTTCCTAATTGGTGGCACACAAGAGCACAGGAGGGAGCCAGAAGCCTTTAGGCTCAGCCCCCAGAAGTGAGCACAGAATGCCCGGAAACCTTGAACTGAGAATGTGGAAGAGTCTAAGTGATTCTCCATGCTTGCTCAGCCTGGCTGAAAATTCATTTTCTCTCTTATTTCTAGACAGGCTTCCTCACCGAGCCAGACTTATTGTGAAAGATCTCTATGGCCCTTGAAAGCCATGGAAGCTCTGTGTTGACTTTTACTCTTGTTCCTGGTGTCATTATGCCTAGAGGGGAAACCAAGGCAGGAGGTGGTAAATTACTTCTGAGAGTGGGATGGAGCCAGGAGGGCTGTGTTCCCAACTCCTGAGTATGGCCTTGAATGTCCAGCTCATCTCCAGTTTACTGTGCAGAAGTTAGAAACTCCTAGAGCCAAGACACACATTCCCAGCCATGATAGCATTTGACATGGCCAGGGATGGTCCCAGGAATCCAAAGTGGTCCATCAGCTCCTGTCTTCATCTTAGAGCTGAAGTCCATTACACAGATAATAGGAGGGATGTGGCAGGGCTTTTTCTTCACATATATTGTTCTAATGGATATGCCTACTGCGACCCAAGCTTCGTGACAGCCCATTTAAGAAGACTTTTGCCGAACAAATCGACTGCACAGTTGAGAAATTGGAGAAAGTGTTTTTCCTCTGCAGTACCTGCCAGCTCTATCCTAAGCAGCCAGGGCCCAGACAAGCCCCAGCAGCAAAAAGGGATGCAGAACACTCCCTCCTTCTGAGCCCACTAAATGGCCGAGGGAGGAATCTGAGACACAGTGCCCAGCCGGCAAATGCCTTCTACCCAGTCCAGCCGCTCCATCCTGCTCTCCCCTCCAAAGCGTCGCCATTCCCTCCATCCACATCAGACACAAACCTTTCTGTCAGCTACTTAAAATCATTAAGTGAACTTAATTAGGTTTGTCAATCCCTAAGGCTGGCAGGGTAGCAAATAAGGCATTATATTCGCTGTCCATTAACAGTCTGTTGCCTGAATGAGATGGTACGTTTTCTGTGCTGTACGTGAGCAGCATCGGCATTTCTCAGGCAGAGATCTGCCCGGTGAGTCTCCGAGGCGCCCAATTCTGAAGCTGCCCTTCCAGACTTGGCCCACTGCCCAGATGGCCACCTCCCAGATCCCCCCTGAGTCTGTTTTCAAAAAGCGTCTCTGTAGAGCTGAATGAGAAGAGTCAAGGCGAATGCATTCTTTATGCAAAGCCAGCCTCCAACCAAGATCTCTAGCCAAGTCTGTTTTAATAACAAGTTCCAAACTCCACTGGCTGGAAAAAAGAAAAGAAAAAGCAACAACAACACATGCAATCAAAAGTGTTCTCTTTGAAGAAACAGAAAGAGCTGAGCAGGTATGAACTATGAAGGGTCAGGAGCAAAATCTCTGCTGCTAAGCACTGGGAAAGAGAGGAGGCTCCCCTGCCATGTTCTTAGGCAACACAGATTAGTGAGAGAGTGGAAGGAACCCCAAAGGGCTAACGCTTCCCTTCTCCTTGACCAGGTTGCCCACAGAGAGGAAGGGGAAGCCTCATCTATCCTGGGGAACCCAGCCTCCTTTCCCCATCCAGAGCTGAGGTTTCAAAATGGGGCAAAGGAGTAACTATATGTTCACTAGGACAACCTGTCCCTGGCAATCCTGGCAGTGATGTGTCAGGGTCCTTGCTTTCTTTCAGCCAAACCCAGGGTGGCTCACCTGGTACATGTCAGAACCTTCCCACAGTCCCAGAGAGGTCTACATGCCAGAACTTTCCTTCAATCCCAGAATGGACCACCTGGTACGTACTAGAACTTTCCCTCGGTCCAAGAGTGGTCCACCTGGTACATACCAGCACCTTCCTTAGTCCCAGAGTGGTATACCTGGCATACGCCACAACCTCCCCTCAGTCCCAGAGTGGTCTACCTGGTAAACACTAGAATTTTCTCCCTCAGTCCCAGAGGGTCCACCTGGTACATGCCAGAACTTTCCCTCAATCCCAGAATGGACCACCTGGTACATATTAGAACTTTCCCTCCCCCAGAGTGGTCCACCTGGTACATTCTAGAACTTTCCCTCTGTCCCAGAGTGGTCCACCTGGTACATACTAGAACCTTCCCTCAGTCCCAGAGTGGTCTTCCTGGTACATACTAGAACTTTCTCTCAATCCCAGAGTGGTCTGTCTGTATACACCACAACCTCCCCTCAGTTCCACAGTAGTGTACCTGGTACATACTAGAACTTTCCCTCAGTCCCAGAACGGACCACCTGGTACATACTGGAACTTCCCCCCACCCCCACCCCCCGGTCCCAGAGTGATCCACCTGGTACATTCTAGAACTTTCCCCATGTCCCAGAGTGGTCCACCTGATACATACCAGAACCTTCCCTCAGTCCCAGAGTGGTCCACTTGGCATATACCATAACATCCCCTCAGTCCCAGAGTGGTCTACATGTTACACACTAAAACTTTCACTCAATCCCAGAATGGACTGTCTGGTACATACTAGAACATTCCCTCAGTCCCAGAGTAGTCCATCTGTGTATACCACAACCTCCTCTCAGTCCCAGAGTGGTCCACCTAGTACCTACTAGAACTTTCCCTCAGTCCCAGAGTGGGCCACCTCATACATGATAGAACTTTCCCGCAGCCCCACAGCAGTCCACCTGCTACATGCCAGGACTCTCCCTCAGTCCCAGAGTGTGTCGGGTCTCACCTAAGTGTCAGGTCTACCTGGCATATAACAGAATTTTCCCTCAGTCCCTTGGTAGTCCACCTGGTACATACCAGAACTTTCCCTTAGTCCCAGAGTGGTCCACCTGGTACATGCCAGAACTATCCCTCGATCCCAAAGTGGCCCAGCTAGTAAGTGGTAGAACTCCAGACCTGAGGCCATAGCTGACCCTGGAGAGTGACATGGTAGTTGTACTTCTGGGGAACTCACAGGAAGGAGTGGGTAGAACCAGGAGACTGCGAGAGCCTTGAGGAAGCCTTTCCCATCTCCAGCAAGGAGAGGGTGAGCGGTCCAGAAGCAACCTCTTCTTCACCCAGCAGGTAGACACACAACCAGGCACCTTCCAAAGTAGGAAAACCTGAATCTGAGTGGTCCTGATGCCCACTCTGTCTCTGGGCCAGCACATCCACAGAAAAGAGCATCCTAGATTGGTGCTGCTCTACCCCCCGACTGCCCATCACCTACCACCCCCAGACTCCATTCCTAGACGGCCTTTGCTTCTGCCCCACCCTCCACCCATCCTTCAGCGGCTCACCTTTGTCCCACTGTCCCTTCCCTGCAGCCTCTGGGGGCTGGAGCCATGAGGGAGCGTTGGCCCATGGGTGGACAGAGGCACCCATGTGTGGGTGGCCCCGGGTGGACAGAGGCAGCACTGCCTGGTTCCATATTGCCATCTGATTGAATCTTCCTGATGGTTGTGTGTGTTCCTGACTCAAAATATGTGCAATTCCCAGTGTCAATCAAACTCTTTTAAGCAGCAGCTGCCACTGCTGTCGCTGTGCAGAGTACTTTAGAAACTCTTCTATTTAGAAACCATTCCAGCCTCAGCCAGCATCATCCCATCCATGCTAAGAGGCCCAGTGGCTGTGAGAGACTTCGCAGATCTAATCGCTTAGTAGTAAAGAAGGAAGACAGAGAGAGGGGCGGGGAGACATGCAGCTTCCCAGGGAGCACCCATTTAGAGGACAGCCGCGATTCTATCCCTCCTCCCCAGGCTCCACAGGCACACACATGTCATTTACTCACTCAGGCCCCTCTGGCCTCCTGGAGGGTACACCCCTCATATTGCTCAGCATTGAAATCAGGGCCTGGCTTGGCCCCTGGTCCTATGAATGACAGGTTAGAGATGATGACCTGGTAGAGAAATGTGCCCTGTGGGGGGACTCACCCCCTGATGTGCAGGCGAGTCAGGCAGCTGTGCCTTCCTGATGCTCCTACAGGGAACCTGAGTCCTTCTGTTCACCCTCTCTGTCCCTCTCAGTGCCTGTTTTCTTGCTACCTGGAAGCAGCATTTTCCTAAGGGTTGCACCTTCTTTAACAAGACAGCAGTATTAGGGCCCTGGTTTTCCAGTTGAGATCCCAGGCCTGGGTTTTGTCTGGGGTTACACAGGCTCAAGCCAGAAACTCATCTATGGACTGTTTCCCCTGGGGGGACCCCAGGGAAATCGTGGTTATAACCTTGCCAAGATTCGTAGAGAAACCTGATGAAGGCGTGTGAGATGCATGCAGAAATGTCTCTCACGCAATCTCCCCTGTGTCTCTGCCTCCTCTCCTAATCCCCATCCCACTTACTAATCCCATCACAATTATCCTCTAAGAGGTCTTCGATCTTGCACTGTCCTGTTAGAAACCTGCAGTGGCTCTCCATTTTCCCTGAAATAATGGCAGAACCTCCTTACCTGACCTCTGAACGTCCACACCATCTTTACCTCCTTCCTCACTCCTCGTTCCCCAGCAGGACAGGTCCTATCCCTGCCCACATGGCCCTCACACCAGTTCCTCTGCTCCAGACATCTTCTCCTCCCTGCATGCCACTCCCACACCCACATCCTCAAACCCTTCCCTGCATTCAAGACCAACTTAAATACTGCCTCTTCTATGAAGCCCTCCTGATCTCCCCACCCTGGTGTAATTCCCCCTTCCTCTGAGCTCGCACAGTGCTGTATCTGCACCTTCATGAAGCATTGACCTCATTCTACTTTATTGCACACCGAGGTACACACACTTCATCTTCACACTGGACAATAAGTGACTTGAATGCAGCGTTCATGTCTGATTTCTCTTAGAATGCCCCATAGACCTATATGTAATAGCTATAAAGGAAACAAAAATAGGTGTGTATCAAAGTTGGAATGAGAGATGCCTCTCAGAGGCATACACCCCAGTGCCGGGGTGGCAGGGGCTGAGGGTCTTTGTGCTGTCCATCCTCTCTTGCAGACTCATCTGGCATGCCCATGCCACCCAGAACAGGATTTGAAGGTTGTCCATCAGGCACTTCTCCTTCCACACCCAACCACCAGCACACCCTATGCTGACTGAGGGTTACATGGAGACATCTTCATGGGGAATACGGCCTGAAGGGCCAACCCCAGTAGTGTTGGCTGCGGCTACAATAGATGTGGGCATTTCTTCTTTAGAATCAAACCGGATTTGGGTCCTGTAATTATGACTTTCAGACAGAAAGGATTGTTTCTGAATGACTAGATCTCACAAGATGGTTGAAAGCACAGACAAATGTATGGAGTAGTTCATTAAGCATAATTGAGCACAGTTATTCAGATAAAAGTTTTGGAATTCAAGGCTTTGCTCCATGGAAACAGTAATTGTTCTCTGGCCAGGTATAACCAAGCCAGCATCTAACAAGCCAGCATCTTCTACATGTTGATCAGAGATCATCTGCACACAGGCGGAACGGGAGCTTCCAACCCCTGCTGTAGTTTACCCACTGGCTAAAGCTTTGCTGCCTCACTGCAAATCCATGTGAGCAAACGCCCTTTCTCTCCATATCTTTTCCTCTGCGTCTTTCCTCCCACTCTTGGCATCCCGTTTCTTGTCCTTCTTGTACCCTGCAGGCCCTGTTCTCTCCACGTCGCTAGTGCCGCCCTGCTTCGGTTTTCTGCTTTTGCCACCCTATGTGGCCATGCCCTGCGGCCTGGGTTCCCTCTCTCCTCCTCTCTCTCCTGTGTATCTAACAGCTTTATCAAACTGTAATTTATATATCATAAAATTCACCTACTTTAAGTGTACAAGTCAATGACTTCCAACAGATTTATATAGCTGTGGAGAGAGCACCACAATCCCGTTTCTGAGCATTTTCATCACCCCAAAAAAGCCTGTGTGCTAGTCTGCAGTCAATCCTGTGCCCACTCCCAGCCCCAGGCAACCACTAACCTGCTTTCTGGCTCCATAGATTTACCTTTCTAGACATTTTCTACCAACAGAATCATTCAATAGGAGGTCTTTAACCTACTGTCTGGCTTCTTTAACTTAGCATCATGTCTTTGAGGTCCATCCATTTTATAGCACGTCTCCGGGTCCGTTCTTGACTGTAGACCGGTGTCCCATTGTACGGCTGTACCGTATGGAGTTTGCCCAGCCACCAATGGATGGGTATGGCTTCCTTCTCTTAGTGTTTTCATATCTATGCCAGAGCCAGCACCCTGTTCTGCAGGTCATTCTGGATTGATGTTCTGGAGGGTGGGAAAGGATTTTAAGGTTCTCAGGAAACCTTCACTTGGAGCAGGAAAGGGCTGGCTGACTGCTAGGCTTCCAGGGGATGATTTCTCAGGAAACAAACGAACGAAAGGTATTTTCCTGTTTATGTCACTGTAAGGCCTTCCCTGGCCACAGTCTGAGAACCTGGCCCTCCAAGGACGTGAAAAGTAGGGGGGAAGAAACAATATCTTAATGGGTTTATTGTTAACACTTTTATGACCCCTCTGTATTGGTTACAAACACTCCCAGGGGTAATAGTCAAGTAGCTCAACATTTACTCACCAGGCGGGCAACCTCCTGTGATTCTGGATGAGACCCAGGATGCTTGAGACCCCTGCTGGGCTAACCAATGGATAAACCCTACGGATGCTGGTTAATTAGGAAGTTCATGGGGCAGGGGCACCAGGGAAGGAGACAGTTGCCTGAAGCAACAAGCAAGGGGCACTCATGGAACTGCAGTTCTTTATTGGCTGGTACAGAAGCATTTTAAGATTTTAATAATGACTTCCTCCCCACTGGCTGAATGTCAGACCTTACCCATTTTTCCTGTTTAGTTCACCCAAACAGGAGACTCAAGCTGGTATTTCTTTTCCCCAACTCAGTGCCTTGAAATCACTCCCCATTTACTGAACAAAGCAGTTACTGTCAGATTTCTTCTCCATTTCCAAGCATCCTGCACACCCAGAAAGCAAAAGATTTCTCCTCAGATGATCGGGGAGTCCTGGTCCCAGGCCCCAAACTCCAGGCTGGATTTAAGGACCAGTGTGTCAGCTGGTTCGGAAGGGGAAGGGGATAGTTTGGAAGGGAAAGTGCTCTGCATTGCAGAAGTAGGGGGAATTGATGGCTCTTCTCTCACCACTGTTCTGGGATTAGGTAAGCTTTTTTCAGACTCACATTCTGAGCCAGGTAATCAGCACATGCCTGCTGGATGCTGAATCCTAAGACAAGACCCCCCAGTTTGCTCCTCACACACATTCCTCTTGATGTGTACAGGTTCTGGCTGCAGATTGTTGCATGGTGGGGACAAGGATCCAGAGCCATCGTGGCTTTTGACAATATCTCCATCAGCCTGGACTGCTACCTCACCAGTGAGTTCACTTTGACCCCAGCACTATGTCCCCCAACCCCGATGGCCCATGGCCTCACTGTCCCCTCCTCAGCCTAAGCCTGTCTCTCCCACCTCCCTCAATGTGAAATCATCTCTCACCCTGAAATCGACCCTCATCTAACTCAGCCCATGGGGTCTTCTCTATTCCAGTTAGTGGAGAGGACAAGATCCTACAGAATACAGCACCCAAATCAAGAAACCTGTTTGAGAGAAACCCAAACAAGGAGCTGAAACCCGGCGAAAATTCACCACGACAGACGCCCATCTTTGACCCTACAGGTAAGGGCTCAGCTCACAAATGTGAGCATAGTAACCTCGTGTTGCAAAAGGCAGAAGAAAGATTGGTGCTGGTTTGGGGCGGGGAGCTGTGCTGAAAGAATGAAACAGTCAATCTTTAGAAGGAGCATCACCTATGCTCTGACTATGGGGTCCAAGAGGAAGCTGTCTGGTTCTCATATTGCCTGAGCAAATGGAAACCTCTGGAAGTTGTACAAAGGAGCAGCTTCCTCTATGCCTAGGGAATACCTAGGCCCCACCCAAAGGAGAGAACCAAACTGGCATTTTTTTCCCCATCTCTGCTTTGAATTCACTCCCACCTTACTGAACAAAGCAAACCTTACTGTCAGATTTCTTCTCCTTATAAAGAGGGCTGGGGCTGGCCAAGGTTATCTGTTGCACAAATGTGGGCTACTCCATCGTGGGTAAAGTCCCCGAAGCTTTCTTTCAACATAGTTCCCCCAGAGCTCAGATCCCCTCCAAAGCTGTTCTATTCAGCATACCCCAAGCCAAGACTTCTCATGGCCCCTTTCCACTTCAGCAGAACTTTTCAGCCTCTGGTTACAAACCACAGTTGTGACTTCTCGGCCACTCTTCTATTAGACCAGAGGCTGTGAGCCTAGCCCCTAGAAGCTGATTAAGGCTGCCGCGGCCCCATGCCAGTCAGCCAAGGGATTTTCCCAGGCAGGCATTGGTGCCTGGGCCTGTGAGGTTTCTTCTACCATGTATAGCCTGGAGAAACAAGTGTACAACACACAGTCTACCCACACTCTTTTTCCTATAAAAGATAAGTCTTTATCAAAATAATAACAGATCAATGTTAAATCTCTAATTTCAACTTATAATGTGAAATTCTTTTCTGGTACAAAGTACAGAAAATGAGGTTCATACCTTTGCTACTGAATTCATCAGCTCTCAACACGTGAACTAGACGTTAGTGTGGCATTGTCTTTGAAGGAGTCCTTTCCTTTCTGTCCCATGAAAAGCTGCCCCAGGGCTAACCGTCACCCCTTCCTGATTCCTGCCTGATCTAATCCAGCTGCCAGACCCAGGAGAAAGAGTTAGTTCCTTTTCCCATCATCCCTCCCTTCCCGTTTAACTAGAACGACGAAAGACGTTTGCATATTCCTACACAGAGGGGAGCCTGTCCCACAAAACTGCAGCTCTCTCTGGTTTCCCCCTCCCCTCCCGGTTCATGCCAACGTCTCACCTGATGAAGGCAGCTTTCTAACTTCTCCATTCAATGCCCTGCTCCCCAGCCCCAGTGATTCACCTCCACTCACTCCTTGCGTCTTGGTCAACTACCACCTCCCTGTGATAAATTCAGGAAATGTATAAATTTATAAATTGAGGGAAGAAGCCAGACTTGCCCTTTTAGTGTGCTAAGTAAACATAGCCACAGCTCCCTGCCCAGCCTAATCAACAGCACTGATTACAGAGCAGAGACTCCAGAAACATCTATTGACCAGTGGGTGGCTGGATGCCTGAGCTTGGATCTCAGGTGTCAGCAGCCAGCCCCTGCAGCCAGCATTTAGGAAACAGCCATCCACCCTGCTCGATTCATGAGTTTATTGCCACATAACTCCCACTGTCCCTAAAAGGTTAATCGATAAGGGCCTGCCCAATGGCCACTCAGACTAATGAAATCACCAGTGGCTCACACGTGGCGATGGCTCCCCCACCACCTCTAAATAAAATTAAAGGCTGGAGGAGACAGCAGCTGGAACACAAGTCTCCCCACTGAGAAACCTGATCCCTCATTCTCAACCCCAGTCTCAGAGCAATACTGAGGTAGTGCCTATGGGTCCAGGCAGACTCATGGAGGCAGAGGCCAAGGCCGCACCCACTCCCACACCCACTCAGTAATAATCACCCAGCAGACACGTACCCAGTAGATGCATGCCCAGCATGGTGCATGGTTACAACAGGGACAGGGCTGAGCCAGTACTCGCCATTCTGGAGCTCCTGGGCCATGGGAGGAGAGTGGCCTATGAGGCAGCAGGGCATGTTTGCAAAGCACAAGCTCAGAGCTTCCACCTGGGAGGCCCCCTGAAAAAGGACAGAGGGATAGGCCGGAAGGGGAAGGAAAGGAAAGGAAAGACCACTGAGCGTGGTCCTATAGCCTAGGTTATTTTACACAACAACTTGTCCTCACAGGGGCCCAGGGACAGTTGCTGTTTTTACCACTGTAAGGATGAGGAAAATGGTATGGAAGAATTTAAGGGCCCCAAGGCTGGAAGGGAGTGGGGCCAGGAAGTCAACCTGGAGTCCACATTCTTTCACCCAACTAAGCTACTTCTAGGTATCGAAGTCTCCGATCAGAGAAAAACACTAAAAATGGAGAAGGGCAGGGAAGAGTTCCAGCCAAGAGGCCCTGCACGAACAGTAAACAAATCAGCTCCCAACCTTCTGACAAACAATTGAGGAGACAAGATAATAAGATTTTTCTTTCCAAAGTTCAAAGCTGTCAGTTTCTGCTGGGCTGGAACAAGGTGGCTGGTGGCATTTCAACTCTCCTCCAGGCAGGTGTTAAAGAACTAGAAACGCAAAGGCCCTTTGGGGTCTTTTGGAAACAGTTACTGGCAACATTTCTAAGCTTCCCTAAACATTCCTCCCTCTCCACAGCAGCCCTCCCCTCTGAGGAGAGATTCAGCCTGACTCCCTGGATCTGGGAGGTTCTTGACCTCCGGGCCCATGGAGCAGAGCTAAGCCACTCAAGTTTCCAGGCCAGGAAAATCCTGTCCAGGTGCTTCATGTGGCATTCTTGGAAGACTCTGAGTCACTTTAGCTAATCAGATGAAGATGCTGAAAGAGAAAATGGGGCAAGTATTAAGTCCAGGGAAATTACATTTGTCAGCTTTGCACATACAATTACACTAACCAAATGATTGGGGTAATCTCATCACGGGGCTGCAGAACCACCCTGCTCCCTCCTTCTCTCTCTCTCTCTCTCTCTCCCTCACCCCACTCCCTCCTTCTCTCTCTCTCTCCCTCTCCCCCTCACCCTGCTCCCTCCTTCTCTCTCTCTCTCTTTCTGTCTGTCTCCTTCTCTTTCCCCTCCCCATGACTGTCTCTCTCTGGCAGTAATGAATGTTAGCAGTGAGGAGGAACAGGCAGGCTCTACCACACCCTTTCCCTAAAAAGCCCAGATGAGGACAAGCAGGCCCCCAAGGCCCAAGGACCCTTCTTCAACCTCCCTACCCCTCTATCCTTCTCCTTGGAGCTCAGATGCTATGTAGGGCAAGTCCAAGGGAATCAGCTCAGCTAACGGGAGAACCCGCCCAAACTTTGGGCCCAACTCCACAACCCTAACTGTGGAGCCTTGGCATCAAAACCACAGCCTTGCCTCCAGCTATTTGGTGACAGGTTGGTCTGCCATTTTCTGAGTACACATCCCTCACCAAAGCAGAGATAAAAGCAATTAAAACTATATAGAGTCATGGGAAGAGCACTGGACTAAAAGAGAGAACAGCCCCGCTGGGCCCTGGCTGGTTGCACTAGCAAGCTGTGGCCCTGGGGCCATTCTGCCTCTGCAGGGCCTCCCATCGGGGCAAGTCAGCAGATGAGGGGGTTAATGTGAACACAGACAAGGGCAGAGAGACTGCAGTTTTTTTAAAAGTCAAGGTTAGAAGTAGACAGTGTCCAAGTCCCTTCCTGTTCCCAGCTCCAAGATTCCAAAGGTTGAAGGGTGATACCATCAGGGAGCCATGGCTTTATTTGGCCCATATCTCCAATTAACCCGTGGCACTACTAATGTGCCCAGAAGTGAGGGTCACAGGCTGTCCATTTCCACACACGCTCCTGATTCAAGAACAGATGCCAATTCCAATGAGAAAGTTTTATGTGTTTCATATAAATTGATTGGGTCTATTTCTGCTAAATGCATTATCCATTCACCACAGAACAACTATTAGAGTTAATAGAATTTGTAGCTAGAGCCATTATGTTCCAAGTACGTCCTTCTGGGGATGACGGCATTGTTGGAAGGCAGGCTCCGCGGGCCCAGCATCCTCCCGCAGACCCTGTCTTTCCACTCGATGGGGATCTTTGTTCCCCTCAGAGCCTGCTGTGCTCTGAGGTCCAGCCAAGCCTACTTTAGTGGCACACCCCAAGAGGGGAGGCCTCTTCTCTTCAGAGTCACTCCGTTCCTGAATCAATAATGTATTCTAATCCAGTTCTGAAAAATCCTGGCCTCTTCCTTGCTGGCCTTGCAGATAATCCCATTCTGGGGACCGGGAGGAAGCCAAGTCCCTCTCTTTAGCCACAGCTCATCATTGCAACCCAACCTTGAAGATGGGAGGTCCAAGATGTGAGAAGTCCAGAGACAAGTCTGAGCAGGGAGCCAGGAGCCCCCTCCCGCTGGAGGGAACTCGCATTAATGGCATCATTAACAGCTTTCCCCAGAAATCCCCAGTTACGGACACAATCCAGGACTCACAAGTGCAGCAGTGAACTGGCCAGCCAGGGAACTAGATTCAGCCCCCGGTTTCTCCAAGTGTGTCCTCAAATCATCAGCATCTGGGTCCTCTCGTGTCTGCAAGTGCTGCTTGTTAAAAAATGCAGATGCTTGGGCCCCCATCAACCTGTGGAATCTGAATGTCTGGGAGCAGGATGTCAAAATTCCCATTTTTAACCATCCCTCAAGGAAAGTTTGATTAGCAAAAAAGTTTAGGAACCCGGGTGTGCATCCTGACCTACAGACAAGGAGCCTGTTCCAAAGCAAAGGCCTTGTGTCACGTTCCCTCATCACACAGCAATCATAATTGTGATTCACCAAGCACTGCTGTGTGCCAGGACTGTGCTGAGCTCTTGGTCCTATCATAGTATCCCCCTTTAACAAATGAGGTCCGGAGGGGTGAACTAACTTGCCCTAAGTTAGACAACTTGTGTAAAAGGCAAATGATCATGTTTCTTAAAAATCACGCAGAAAGTGAAATGTTCTAGGCCAGATAACATTTAGAAGGTCAAAGTTGTGATAAAGAAATCTTTCAGGAATCCCATCACTGAATAGGTCTTCCAGAGGGATCTCTCTTTCATTATTGAGTAGGTCTTCCAGAGGGATCTGGCTTCTTATATTAGTTTTTGTTTAAACAGAGCACATTTGCATCTTCACTAACATTCAAGACGGCGCCCCAGGCAGGCAGTGTTCCCACACACATTTAAGAAAGCTGATAATTGCAGCTAATTGGCATTCCTCCGTGCACCCCAGCCTTCACTGGTGCACTTGGAAGGCGCTTCTGTTAGCACCCATTCAACTAGGGGGGACTGTTCGTTAAGGGGTGGCAGGCATGGGACCGTAGTTAGAACCCTTGGAGCCCCTTCAGACACTGGTCACCTCTGTGTTCTCGCTTATGTTACTAATATTAGCTTATCACCTATTTTATAGCAAGCACACTAGTGATGACACAGGAAGCACCAGCCTTAACAAGGCTCTTGGGACCCCAGTCATTGGAGCACATTCGGTGCCCTCCCAATTAGAATGTCACTCTTCATTTGGGTGTGTCTTCCTTCCCGGGAGCAAGCACTGCTGTGCTCCAGGAAGACAGGTGGCAAAGAACTAATTTATGATTCATGATCCCATTACCAACGCTAATGAGTCTCTTCCAGTGGAAGAGGCTTTGCACGCTGGAGAGCCAGTCAGCATCCCCAAGAGGTGGACATCAGTGAACACTGGGGTTAGCTTGATGATGAGAAAGCACTTCCCTAGGGACCTGGTGATGGTGACAGGGTGGAACCGGAGGCTGGGCTGAAGGCCGAGCACCCATCAGCAACAGAGTTTCCCAGCGTGTGTTCTGCCATTTGTCAGCCACCTCCTTCCATCTGTCCATGGGGTGACAGTCACTAAGCTCATTCAGTGTCTCTTTCATTTCATTCTCACGGACTTCCTGAGGGAGATGTCACCATGAGGAAGCAATATAGCATCTTTTTTAAGAGCACAGACTACCTGTGTCCAAATCCCAGCTGTGTTACTCACTTTGAGCACCTCCCTTCTGCTGTCTGTGCCTTTGTTTCCTTGCATCAAAAAATGGTGCTTAGATTATCAATGCTTACATCGCTTAGGTTTGATTCAAGGATCATATATGTTAATATGTATCCAGGGCTTAGAGAGGTGCTTCACACATAAGGAGCTACCTGAGCCATCATTTGCTTCCCGTTTTAGAATTGAGGAAACAGAGGATCAGAAAGATTATGTGACTTGACCTTCTAATCAAATGCAGAGCCAGGGTTCAAAGTCAAGCCAGCTCACTCCAAAGTCTTTCCCACTCTAAGCCCATGCCTATTAGGAACAATACTAAATACTGCCCAACTGCTGACCAGCATAAGGGAGAAGCTCTTGCTGCATCCAAATCAGCTGTTTTCTTTGCACTCGGGAGATTCAACTCAGCGCCCAATGCAGACAACATCATTGCTTTCCCTGAATCCCAAGCCTAGGGAATAACAACTCATATAGTTCAATTTAACAAGCATGTACTGGGTGCCTACTCTGTGTCAAACCCTATGCAGGGGCCTGGGCCTCTGAGCCTGTGAACAAGCCAAAGTGTTCTCTTGAGAAATGATCACCCACTGGGAGGCCGAGGTGGGTGGATCACCAGGTCAGGAGATCGACACCATCCTGGCTAACACGGTGAAACCCTGTCTATACTACAAATACAAAAAAATTAGCCAGGCGTGGTGGCGGGCACCTGTAGTCCCAGCTACTTGGGAGGTTGAGGCAGGAGAATGGCGTGAACCTGGGAGGCGGAGCTTGCAGTGAGATCGCACCACTGCACTCCAGCCTGGATGACAGAGCAAGACTCCATCTCAAAAAAAAAAAAAAAAAAGGAAAAAGAAAGAAAAAAAAGAAAAGAAAAGTAATCACCCAAAGCTTCATCTGCATAAGCCCAATATGAAGCCACTATTATCCCACCACAGGAGAGACTTCTGATTCTGATCACATCTAGAACCAGGACAGGTGCCCTCACTTGACCCTGCCCTAGATGGCGCATTGCAAATTATTCTGAACCAATCATCATTTTCACAATGTGTCCTGTGAGATAGACAGGCATCAACACTATTACTTCAGAACTTCCCAAATCCCGGCCCCCCTTAGGAAATAGCACAGACCCACCCAGCTCTGACAGACTCAAAGATGCCTCATGAACCTCCAATCTAAGGCTAGGTGGGGGTTGGAATTATGGCAAGGCTGCTGACAAAATGCTTCAACATAAAGTCGATACTGTTGCCCTTCTAAGCAGCAGACAGGAACCATTGCCTTTCCCTCTCCTGGCTGGCCTGAGAAAACATGTTGTTTTTTCTCATTTGTTTCAGTGAAAGGTTACATAAGTGGGAGACAATAAATGATCCAGGAACTCTGGGCTCAGTATGCCTTAAGATCATTTAGCTTGAAGACTAGCAGAACACAAAGGCCCCTCCATCAGGGCAAGTGCATTAAGTACTTGTTTGGGAAGACCACTTTTTTATCATTCTTCTCTTGGGCTTGCTGCTTCTGCCTGTAAAACAACTCTGTATCTTCTCAGAGCCTATTCAGCTCTCTGCTTGTTGCAGCAAAGCTTCACTGGTTTTGGACAAAGAAAAAAATTTTTTTAATTCATCCGGGCCTGGAGGTGGACAGTGAATGTAGGAGTAAAAAGGTTAAAATGCTAACTCTTGATCACAAAAGGTGGTCTTCCCAGATTGCTCCTCCCCTATTGAGAGGAAAAGAAACAAGAGGTGGAATTGCCTTAGCTATCATGGAGTCAGGGAGGAGGGAGAGGGCACAGGGCAGAACTCGGCCCAGCCAGTGCCCTCCCTGCTGGGTGCTTACACAAAAGATGAGGAGGCCAAAGAATGTACCCGCTGTGCAGCAGGGGCTTTGGGGTGCCTGGATAGTTATCCATTGCATTGTAACAAATGACCATAAACACAGTGGCTATAACAACACACATTTATTATACCAGTTTCTGCAGGTCAGGAAATCAGACACAGCTCAACTGGGTCCTCCATTTCATAGTCTCTTGTAAGGTTGCAGTTAGGGTGTCAGTCTCATCTGAAAGCTCTATTGGGGAAGGGTTCACTGCCAAGCTCACATGGTGGTTGGCAGTTCTTGGAGGGCTACTGGACTCAGGACCTCAGTTCCTAACTGGCTGGAGGCCACCCTCAGTTTCTCCCCAGTATGGCAGCTTACTTTTTCAAAGCTAGTGTGGGGGTGAGGGAGTGGGGTGGGGAGAGAGAGAGATAAAGAGAGTCTTCTGGTAATACAGAAATTACAATTTTATAACATAAGCAAAAAAACGACATCTCATCATCTGTGCCATATTCTGTTGGTTAGAAGCAATTCACAGATCTCACCTATACTCAAAGGGAGGGGGTTACACAGAGGTGTGATTATCAGGAGTTGGAGACCACTGAGGCCATCTTAGAGCCTGCCTGTAGTGGCTTCTCTATGCTAGAGACCAACATTCACCAGGAAGCTCTGGGAGCCCAGTGGGGATTCTGATGGGCAGAATTCCTAGGATCAGTCTCAAGGCTATGTATTCAATATTCTACAGATGCTTAAATAGTCATGAAGCACCTACTGAGTGTCAGGCAATAGCAAGACAGTAAGCGAATTGGCAAAGAATCCCAGAGACCAAGGTTCTGGCCATGCAACTTCAGGAAAGTCAAAGATTCTGGGCCCCGTTTCCTCATCCATAAAGTAGGGATATTAATTACCTGCCACAGTTCTTTCTCAGAGCTGCCTATTGTACTGAGCAAATGAGATCATTTCTATCAGGCTTTGAAAGGTACAAAACAATATGCTAATATAAAATGCGGTTGTGACATTGTAATTAAATATATATGTAAGCAAAAAGATTGGAGCAACTCACCCCCATGTGTTGCCTTCTATAAATATTCTATATATATTCAGTGCATTTACAATCCACCTCCTTCCATGAGTTGTGCACACTTTTGTGTATACACGAAATTCTATGAGCTGCACACTCTTATGTATACATATAAGTATGTATTTGGGGGGAGGTTAATATTTTGAATTTTGTGTCCTCTCATTCAGTCAATTCCCCCAACCCAATTGATCATCAGTTTTCGGGTAAAGCCCTCAAACTCTCCTTGGGGGAAATAAATGATTTGTGTGGGGTATACAGGATTGCCCCCAAAATCCTGTCATTGGTATAATTTAAAAGAGGATCTTTAGTCTTCTAAAACTTATCAAGATCTTAAAAATAATGGATGCATCAAAACCTTGTTCACGAAAATTCTTTCAAACAAATTTGAAGTGATTGAATTGAAGAGGCTTGGTTTTTTTTGTTTGTTTGTTTTGAGGGTGTAGATTTTTTATTTTATTTTATTTTATTTTTGAGATGGAGTTTTGCTCTTGTCACCCAGGCTGGAGTGCAATGGTACAATCTTGGCTCACTGCAACCTCTGCCTCCTGGGTTCAAGCAATTCTCCTGCCTCAGCCTCCCGAGTAGCTGGGATTACAGGTGCCTGCCACCACATCCAGATAATTTTCGCATTTTTAGTAGAGATGGGGTTTCACCATGTTGGCCAGGCTGGTCTCGAACTTCTCACCTCAGGTGATCCACTCGCCTAGGCCTCCCAAAGTACTGAGATTACAGGCGTGAGCCACCGTGCCCAGCCCTGATTTGTTTTTATGGTGAATATTGACAGTGTCTTCATCATAAGATAAGAGCAAATTGTAGTCATGTAATTTTTATTACTTTTTAGTAAGTGATTGGCAGATCTAATAATGATCATATTCCAGGAAAAATGTTAAAAAGTAAGAAAATAAGGCTTAGTGTGGGGTTGTCCAGCAACCTAACTGAGAATCAGAAAAACTCCCTTGGCCTCAAAATCATTTCCTGGAAAGAGGACTATTTCTTTCCACTCAACTGACTTTATGATTGTGATCCTACTAACTAGACCATTCAGTCTATCAGCCAATCTGTTTCATCAGACATGGGATTGGGGGAGTGGCCACGCTGCTAAGGAGAAGGACTCACGTGTTTTCTTAAAAACACAGGGCTCAGCTAGGTGCAGTGGCTCATGCCTGTAATCCCAGCACTTTGGGAAGCCAAGGTGGGCAGATCACTTGAGGTCAGGAGTTCAAGACCAGCCTGGCCAACATGGCAAAATCCTGTCTCTACAGAAAATACAAAAAATTAGCCAGTGTGGTGGCATGTGCCTGTAATCTCAGCTACTTGAGAGTCTGAGGCATGAGAATCACTTGACCCCAGGAAGCAGAGGTTGCAGTGAGCTAAGATATCACTACTGTACTCCAGCCTGGGTGACAGGGTAAGATTCTGTCTGAAAAAAACAAAAACAAACAAACAAAAAAACCAGAGCACCCTGCATTTTGGATGTGTGTGTGCATGCATGTTATTAGTGTGGGCTGGTGTGTGTGCTTGTGTGTGTTCAACAGAGTATGTGAGAGTGTGTGCCAGCTCCTCAGAATCCCACCCCTTTCCAATCATGGGTAAGAGACAAAAGACCTTTCAGCAAACATCCACTTACACTAACCAAAACACTCTGGTTTGTCCATCTTAAACATTCTAACACTAGAACAGGAGCCCCAAAGGATCAAAAGTGTCTTACCACCCACTCACTGTACCCACTGCATGCATGACCACCTCCTTCTGACCACTCAGGTGGGTTTGGAGATGACATTTGGGCTACTCTCTTCTTTCCATTTCATTTTGCTTTGGTTTTGTTTTTCATTTAACAAAAATTTATTAACCACCCTTTCTGTGACTAGCACTGTTTTAGGCCCTGGACAGAAAGCAGTGAACAAAACAGACAAGGCCTACTCTTTATAGAGTATACGTGCTAATGCAGAGAGCAAACTAGTGTACAGATGGCATCATTTCAGAGGGATGTGCTGTGAAAATAATAAAGCAGGTCAAGAGGGCAGGGGTGATGGTGGCTGAGCACACATGTGTGTGAATGCAAGCCCTAAAAATGAAGTATCGAGGGAAAAAACTTCAGGTTCCTTGAAGGACGTGGGAGCAGAATCGGGAATATGCTACTGGCTACTAATATTAAGATCCTACTTCTTACTCTAGGCTGGTGTGACCTGGGGAAATCTTCAAGGCCTTCCACAATATCCCTGCAACACCCAAAGCTCTGAAGGCCTTAACGGTGAAGTGCACTGAGACACAGCAGAGGGTGGGTTGAGGGTAGAGTAGGGGAGCATGCCTTGGCTGAGCAGACTAGGCCGGGAGAGTGACCTGGGTGCCTGGCTCTTCACCAAAGAAGTCAGGCAGAAGGCCACGTGCAGTGTCTGAGAAGCATGGGAAAGTTGGTCCCAATCCAAGCTGGCATTGCTGTTTGAGAGACAGCAGAAGGATTCTCTGGTCAGTGCTGTTTCATTGCAAGTAACTGGGAGATCTTGATTCTGGGAGGCTTCATTGAGGTTGAAGATCCAGCCAATGGCTGGGAGCCCAAGGACTACTCCAGTCCTACAACCAAAATTATTTCATAGGTGACTGCTGCTGTTAATTCAGTGGCCCTAGAAGTGACTGTTGTCATTATCCAGAGCCCAATAATGTCAAGACGCACATCTCTGAGAGCCTCTTGGCATCTTCCTCATGCTTGTTGCCTCATGGTTGCAAAGTGGCTGCCACATCTGCAGCCACCATGACTGCATTATAGACAAAAATAGGAGGGAAGCATCTCTTCCCTTCTTTTTTCTAGTCCTCTAGTCTTACACACTTTGCCTTCTCTCCTTAGTCTAGTATTTGGTCCTAATGCTTCCCCACTGCTTTCTTTTCTACCCTTGACATTTGAATATCATATCTTCTCATGTGTGTCTCAGTCCTCCAATTCATTTTAGAGGATCTGGGACCTAGACCTGGAAGTCGGGACATCTTTCTAGCTCCAAATCCCCTAGCCAGTTGGGCTGCCTTCTCCTCTGTCTGTTCATCTGTCAGAGGCATTTCCCAAGGGCCTTGTAGAGATTTCAGTCATCATGAGTTAGAACCAAATAACAAGCAGGAATGACTTAGAATAAAGGAGTGAGGGGCTGGGGCTTCCCACACGTTTGCCTCTCTTTTAGGTGCCAATGAACCTTACAACAGAAGGCCGTGAGTCCTAATCACATAACCCCTATGGTGATGCACTAGATTAAATCTCTCCCATCTGCAGACAAGAATGGACAAGGCAGAAGTCCGTGACCCTTTGGGCTTCAGTGTGGCAGAGCTGGTATTTAAACCACCAACCACTTCCCACTTAAGCCTCAAAACCAAATCCATTATGCGTAACCTGCAGATGGGTGAGTCCACAGCACCCAGCTCGATATCAGACACAGTATTGGCCTGACTCTGGCGTGAAGCCAAGTTAGAAATAACCAAATTAGCCCTGAGGCCTCCCTTAACTTAATTTTTACAGCTCTGCTTTCAGGATAGTGTTTTTCCCATGACCTTTCTCTTCTCCCTTGTGTTCCTGACTTTCCCTTGGGGAGCAGGGGGTGGCTGAGAACACAATACATCAGCCATCACAGGAGCCATTAAAATCTCCTGCAGATCGCTGGGTGTCAGAGCTGTTTAGGGTAATTCAGCCCTGAAAGCAGCTTTTATCTAGACAGCCCCGGTTTGCTGCCCTGTTGATGGGGGTAAGCTCACTTGGAAGTCCCTCTCCAAGAAGGGGTGTCTGCCTTCCAGTAGGGAGGGAGATGGGCCTCTGGTCTTTGTTCCATGGGATACTTTAGCATTATCAGGCACTCCGCCTGTCTAGAGGAACTGTGTCTGGAGCAAAGGAAACAATATAAAAGTAAAAACGAGATCATGTGTGTGAGCATATCTGGTAAAAGACAGGGCCGGTGTGATCATTGTTATTGTCACCACCCCTAACTTCTCATCGTCCAAACAGAACCAGAGAGAATGCTTTGCCTGAATGAACAGGGTGGGTGCGTGTACACAGGCACACATGGGCAGGTGCTCACAGGTGCACACGCAAGCATATGTGCAAGTATGTGTACAAGCACACGTGTGTGCACATGTGCATGCACATGCACACAGATAAATTCACTCTGAGAAACAGGCTGGAAGAACAGCATGGAAAATTCATCAACTGAAACCGTTTGTGTTGTAGAAAGAGAAAAGGTGAAGTGCCCCTCCTCATTTAGCCCCAGGTTTGCTTTGCAATCACTGGCCAATTGCTTAACTTTTCTATATGATTGCATGACGTATGAGATAAAAGTCACAGTATTTCTTTCTTCCCTGTCTACTGACCTATCGTGGTTGTAAGGAGCTAGACTTACTGGAGGACGGAGATGCTACAGAAATGTACCATAAACTGTCCATTGAAATTGAAAGCCTCAACATTCTCAACCCTGTTCATTCAGAATCATGATAACCTCCTTCCATCTGAAGTTAGACTTCCAGTACCTTCCACCATCCACCAAATATAAATGCCAAAATATAAATATGTCCCAAAACTGTGACATAAAGGTTTTCTGTAGTTAACTGCCCCTTAGCCTGATACATGAAGAGGAGGTAAAATAAAATTAAACATGGGTGGACATGCTGCAGTAGAGAGACAGCTGCCAGGAGAGACAGAGAGTCACTATAAAATATTTATGCCTGAGGCCATTTAGTGATGAGTCAAATAGCCCTAAACAACTCATTAAGTCTGGGTAGCACTATCAAGAAAAGGTTAAATTATACTTAGTGGGCTGTATTGAAAATAGGCAGAGCATAATGTAGTGGCAGGTTCGAGACCATGGTCACTGGAGATGTCCCTGAGGTGAAATCTGGAAAACAAACCTGCAGCCCAGGAATAGAAACGCAGGTGAGGGCTGTGACAGATAGATGGCATACAGGGGCTCACCACAGCGAATGAACTCAAATGATTTCTACATTTAAAAAATGTTTCAAGGATTCTGGGAAGAGGGCAGTGATGGTGGTAACAGCATAGTTTTTTTTAATCTTTCCAAATCCCTAGGTAAACACAGAACAACCATATATCAAAACTGAAAACCCGTGAACAACATTGACAGCAAAATGTGAAGATAAGGCATTCCCCTAAAACTTCAAAATGCAAGTGAGATAGGTCAAAGCACCAACAACCAAAAGACCTGCATGGTATCAGCATCTGTACCAGATATAAGACAGGAAAGAAACAGGCCTGAGAACAGGAGAACCCCTAAATAACCAAGAGATAGTTGCTAGAAATTACAGAAAGCCAGTCTGAGAGCAGCTTCTGAAAGTGGGAGCACTTTGCCCAGTGCAGGGGACCGTGAGTACCACAGTCAGATCTGAAGGGGCTGGAGCAGCCTGGCCAGCAAACTTCATTCCGGGAAAGGGCCCACTTAGAGAAGAAAGTTCTGGGGGTAAAATCAATATTGAGTAGGAAAGGGATAATAGAGAATAAATAAATAAGAGAATGTCCAGATAAAAGTAAAGGAAAGAAACAGAAACCTTAGAAAGCAAACTGCCTCTTTTTTTTTTTTTGAGGCAGAGTCTCCCTCTGTCACCCAAGCTGAAGTGCAGTGGCATGATCTGAGCTCGCTGCAACCTCCGCCTCCTGGATTCAGGTGATTCACCTGCCTCAGCCTCCCAAGTAGCTGGGATTACAGGCACCCACACCACACCCAGCTAATTTTTGTATTTTTAGTAGAAACAGTTTTACCATGTTGGCCAGTCTGGTCTCGAACTCCTGACCTCAGGTGATTCACCTGCCTCAGCCTCCCAAAGTGCTGGGATTACATGCATGAGCCACCACACCTGGCCAAACGGTCATATTTTTGAACACTGTATTTAAAAAAAGGAGTAGAGGGAGTTCTGTGAAATAAAAAAGCTTCTGAACCCTAAAAATTCAGGAAAACTAATCTCACATAAAAATACGTAATAACAGAAGAGCATCAAGATCAAATGTCATTCAAAATTAAAATAAGAAAACAAAACAGGACACAGAGGGCAGAATAACAAACCTACAGAAAATAAAATCATGCCAGAAAGACATGCTTATTGGATGAGTCAGAATCTAACCTTCTGTTATTTTTTAAAATGAGCTAACAGACACTAAAACTATGATACAAGACATGAAAAATAACATAAGTCAGTGTAAGAAAAACTCAGAAATGTGGTGCTAGAACTCAGAAAAGAATTTGCAATAAATGAAAACCTATTTTTAAAAATTAAGGCTAACCTATTAAGGGAAGGAACAAAAAGCCAATAAACACAATAGTTTATGCCTTACAAGAAACAGAAGTTAAAAAGAGGACATTTTTAAAAATGGAAAAGTTAACACACATCAAAGACTCTATTTTCTTGTTATATAAAGTGTTGCTGTCAAAAACTCTGATGATTTTACATTTCCTTCTTTAATAAGTCACTTGCTATTTTGCTTAGGTGCCCAAAGTATTTTTTTTCTTTTTATTTGAAGTCCAGCAATTTTACTAGAATACACATGAAGATCCAACATACAAATAATAGAAAGACCTGAAGAAGAAAACCGAATAACTGGAACAAAACAAAATACTTAAAAGTATACCTCCAGGAAAATATCCTTGTTGAAGCTACTTACTAAAAGAGCACACTGTATACCTAAGAATATTGACCCAGAATGAACGGTACCAATGTGTATTCTAGTAAAATTGCTAGACTTTAAATAAAAAGAAAAACAATACTTTCAACACCTAAGTAAAATAGCAAGTGACGTATTAGAGAAAGAAATTTAAAATTACCAGAGTTTTTGACAACAACACTTTGTATAACAAGAAAATAGAGTAGAATCTTTAAGATACTCTAGGGAAAAATATCAACACCCTAATAATTCAAGGAATATTTCTCCAGTGACCCCTTTCTGAGGAATTTACTTTAAAACAAGCTTCAGACAACAAAAATGACTAGAGAAATAGCAACATAATGACTGATGTGAGCAATAAATATAAATTCTTACAGAACTATGACTAAGTAAGGGATAAAGAGGAAAGAGAAGCATATATAATGGCTGTCTGCCCAGGGCAGCTGTGTATAGTACGCTACACAAAATCACAGGAGAATGGAAAGAACATACACACAAAAAAAGTTGAATGCTCTCGATTTTTATATTAATAATGGTGGTAGTAGTAAAGCATTGTGACTCTAATACTGTGTGTAAGGAGAGGTAAAGTAAATGAATAATTACAATATATTCTAATTCGACTATCACATGTGTTCCTGAGAGACATGGTTCTCCGTGTGAAAAAAGAAATGCAGATACGATATAGACGAGGTTAAATAAAAAGTCCTGTCATCCTGAATTTGAGTTGGAAATATCAATATGAACTCATGATGTACCTTGTCATATACATATGTATGTGTATTTCATATAGATGTATGTTTATACTGATATACATATATGCATGCACATATATATATTTCCTAGCTCTGTTCACTCAAAAAAATAGAGACAATTACCAACCCAGTAGCAAAAAACCTCCTTAGCACCCAGAATATGTACTTAAAATACATTTTTTCCCAGTAAAAGAAATCAGGGCTTTTGAGAAAATGGTCTGGAGAAGAAATATTTTGTCATATCATATAGCAAAGAAGCTTTAAAAGTCTGCTAGGGTCATGTCAAAAGGACCCGGGAGGCTACCACTGACCAAAGATGTGATCATTTGAGCTTTCAGAGGATAGTATTAGTGATTAATTAAAACTCAAAAATACGTTTAAATTCATGGATTCATGAATCCATGATAGAGGATAATAGAGAACCAGTTCAGTATCTTGAAATGTATACATAAGGAGAAAGAATTGAGCATTTATTCGCATTTTCTACATGAACTATATTACTCAGTAACCCAAATAGTAGATTAGGGGGAACATCTTTTTATAAATATATTCCAACTAATGTATGAGAAAAGAGGTAAATAAGTAGAATAACATTATTTTGCAACTTGCAATAAATAAATGCATCTAAGCATTGAGCTTTGTTTGATAAGTGCTAACAGTAAAAAAGAGAGCAATAATCAGACACAAAATATCTCCTGATGAAAGAACATGACCTGTAGTCTTGCAAAAGGATCTAGTTAGCAATTTGCAGGACAGGGAACATGTTGAACTGCATCATGGAGAAGGATTCAGCAAAATTCAGACTCATGGAAATGCTGCAGGTCAAATAGCCCAGTTTCTTCAAAAAGAGAAAATATGGAGGCCAGGCGTGGTGGCTCATGCCTGTAATGCCAGCACTTTGGAAGGCTTTGGATCACTTGAGCCCATGAGTTCAAGACCAGTCTGGGTAATACAGTGAGACCTCATCTCTACAGAAAATTTAAAATTTAGCTGAGCATGGTGGCATGTGCCTGTGGTCCCAGCTACTCTGGAGTCTGAGGTGGTAGGATTGCTTGAGCCCAGGAGGTGGAGGTTGCAGTGAGCCAAGATCGTGCTGCTGTACTTCAGCCTTGGTGATAGAGCAAGACTTTGTCTCAAAAAAAGAAATGGGTGAATTATTATATTTGCCTGGATTTTGGTCATGATTTTTATTTACTGGGACCTAGGGTGCCCTTCAAGATGATTCTGTATGCCACAGCATCCATGGCATTTAGTTCAGTCAATGGATGTGGATGAAATTCAATGCTATGGATCTGAATAAAAATTGCACAAATGATCCACATGAGGCATTGAGCGCTCTTCTGTGGTACAATACACACAGGCCTCCAAACTGAGGCAGATCCTTACTGCTGTGTTTTTCCTTTGTATTATGCTTTATTTCTTTGCATTGAATTGAGCAGATGAGATGGCTTAGCAACAGTAATAAAACCAGGACAATCACTGTCTAGCCTATTTTTTTTTTTTTTTTTAGTGGTGTACTGTTTATTACTAATTGATTTGTTTCTTCTTGGAGGGTGCTGCAATGTACTTAAAATGAAACCCAGTGCTTAATAGACTTTTCTGTACCCAACTGTCTATAACCAATCAGTATTTTGATATTTGTGAGCTCTTTATGCAGTTTAGATGTGAATGAGTATTAAACTATGTTTCCAGTATGTGGTATGTGTAAGAAAGAGATAAGGCAGTTCTTTTTTTTTCTTTCTTTCATAAATGAGTATTAATAAAATAGGTTTGTTTGTTTGTTTGAGAGAAGAGGAAAGAGGCAGGTGACCTCCCTCCTCTGCCCCTCATCCCAGATCCTCCCTGGAGACCATTCGATCCTCCTACAGCTCCATAGGGCTTCAGGGACCAAAGCAGACCCTCAGCAGGGGAGATATGAGGACCCTTAGATTATCTGCTCGGCATCTAGCCAGCCTCACTGCTAGTCTCACTGTGCTGATCTTCTCTCCAAAAATAGATTTTTATCCTATTGCTTATGACACAGTCTCTCTTTCTAATGTCTCTGCATACTGACCTTGTAAACACTCCAGTTACTAGGTTTCCCTTATGACACTGCCTTGCTCCCAGGTCCTCTCTGGGGACCAGCGCCTCACCCTGAGTACCATCTCTGCTTGGCTGATACCTTTGACCCTGCACAGCCCACGCTCCGCTAGGCTAAGTGGCTACAGGGGCCACTGCGGGACTTTCTGGGATGGAGTGTCACTCACCGCAGTACACTGACCACACTCTCACCTGTCCCCTCGTAGTGGCCTGCCCACTCTCTGGGCCTGAGCGACCTTGATATGGTCTGTCCTGGCTAGAACTGAGCCCCAGGCTCAGGGATTTCAAAAGAAAAAACAAGCAAACACTCAAAAGTGTTTCCTAGGGATTTCCTGGGGAGCCAAGCCCCTTTGCAAGCCTTGAACTTGGACTCAGAAGATCTACATTTAGTTCCTGGCGTAACCAGTTATCTACTTCGTATGCTGCAGACCAGTCACTCAACTCCTCTGAACTTGAATTTCCTGATTTTTAGAGGGAATACTGTAACTCCACTTGTAGCACTACAAAGTTGCAGCAAGCATAACGCATTTCATGCATGTGTGAAAGCGCAGTGACTGGCCTATGTTAGGTGCACAGTAAACACTGAGAGGTTTTCGCCCCTTTTGTGAGTGGAGATTACCTCTCAGGTGCCTGAGGTACAGCCTCCCACCCCAACTCCTTACCCAGGAAGAAGGACAAAGCAAGTCAGGAAGCACACAGCTTCTACCTGGGGATCGAGGCTCACCTTGACTCCTCCTGTCCCCTGGAACCACTCTTGCTAAACTCTCTTGCCTCTTGGGTTTTAGACCTGCTCACTTTGATCCACAAAGTTGTGCCCATTGCCTTCCACTTCAGCAACACTTTGGAAAATCCTCCTAGGATCTACCTGTCTCCTCATGGTTCTGACTCAACCTGTCTTAGCATAGAGCTGATCTCGTGTCTCCCCTGCCTGAAGTACCTGCCAGATTCTTCCTGCTTACCCCTTGGGCAAGGATGTGGAAATAGTGAGAGTCTGTCCCCGGCAAGTCTCAGTCCAGTGCGCAGCTAAGAGAGGTCAATAGTGTATGGAGCAGCTTCAGAGAGACACTAGAAACAAAACAGAATAACAAGAGTCCCCTTAGGCAAAGTCACAGGTACCCACAGCTCTGATGGGTCAATCGCGAAAATGAGATTCTGGTATTAAGTAAGATTCTGAAAAAGACAAGGTGGATCAGGGACTCATGTAGGGACAATTTGACAAGGCTTGGAAGTCTTCAAGGCAGAAATCTGGGAAGGGTTTAATCACCCCCAAAGGACCCTTGGACAGAGAAGGAGGAACCCTCAATTTTGGTTCTTTCTCCAGTACTGATAGGCTCAGAAAAGTCACTTCTGCTCCCTAGCATGCTGTCTCTCCACCTGGACAATTAGGTATGTAAGACTAATGTACAAGTCTTGTTGAGTATTAGATTCTCTTGAGAATGTTTTTTACATATTTCAAGTATTGCCTTTTAATCCCCACCCAGGATCTACTGAATTTGAATCTCCAGGGCCCTAGAATCCGTATGTGAAAGGTCCTCAGGTGGTTTGGAAAACACTGAATTCAAAGATCTGCAAGGTCCCACTGTGCTGTGACATTCTTTGATGACTACCGGATTGCAGATAGTAAGGACAAAGGGAACCAGCAGAATGAAGCTAGAGCAGGACAAGCCCACACACGAGAAGTAGGACAGCCCTCGTACAATGAGCAATAAACTCAGAAACTCCATACCCCCAGAGGCGGTGCCGGTGGAAATCATAAATTGATTCCAAGCAACTCTGGGCAGATTTATGAGGGTCAGAGCCATCCGAGGCAAGGAGGACCACCATGCCTTGAAGGCTGCTGGGAGCAACAGAATTCTGGCAAGATAAATCACGGCTCTGACACAGGATAGCAAATCCTCTCTTCCCACAGAGTCCACTTTAGAAAGTGTTGCCTCTCTAGGCCCATCCATCTGAAATCACTGAAAATCAAAACAAAATTTTGTGTATGGAAACCACTGGAGACTAATATATGTCCACTAAATTGGGAAAATACAGGTCCCTTTTATTGAGAAATGACCCTGGAGTCTCTCCTTTATGAAATGGAGGACATAAATTTTGAGATTGGATATCTGCTTCCCACAGTGAAAACTTGAATGCAAAGTTACACACGTTTTAAACCGTAGTCATTGTGCATCTCTAATGCTGAATGTTGTGCTAAGCACTTTGCCTAGGTCATCACCTAATTCTCACAGAAAGTCTAGGTGGTATGTCTTACGGTCTCCAGTTGTTCAGATTTAAAAGACTGAGGCTTAGAGAGGTTGTACAATCTACCTTATGTCTCGCAGCTGGCCAGCAGCAAAATCCAGAACAAGAAAACAGCCTATCTGAATCCAAAGCCTAAGCCCCTCTTCCTCCTTCAGCAGATATCTCACCTTGTCAGAAGTAGAAGCCCAGCATCTCTGGGAATATTTCAGAACCCTTAGAATAATCTTAACCTAGGGTGAAGTGGTTCCTACTGAGGGTGAGATGCTCAGGTAGTGTGCCAAGCCCATACCTTTAGATCTCTTCCCTAGCACACTACTGAGAAGAAAATAATAATAATAATATATATATATATACACACACACATATATATGTATTCATATATAGAGAGAGAATATGTATTCATATATGTATTAGTCCATTCTCATGCCGCTAATAAAGACGTGTCTGAGACTGGCTAATTTATAAAGGCAAGAGGTTTAATTGACTCACAGTTCAGCATGGCTGGAGAGGCCTCAGGAAACTTACAATTATGGCTGAAGGGGAAGCAAAACACATCCTTCTTCACATGATGGCAGGAAGGAGAAAAATGAGTGCCCAGTGAAGGGGGAAGCCCCTTATAAAACCATCAGATCTTGTGAGAACTAACTCACTATCATGAGAACAGTATGGGGAAAACTTCCCCCATGATTCAATTATCTCTATCTGGTTCCTCCCATGACACATGAGGATTATGGAACTACAATTCAAGATGAGATTTGGGTGGGGACACAGTCAGACCATAGCTCTCTATCTATCTATTTATCTATCTATCTATCTATCTATGTAATATAGATACATGTATTCTCTCATTTTCAGGGTTGAATTAACTAACTGAACTGCCATGCTTCTGCCCTGTGATTGATAAGGCCACCCTCACACCCAGGCTACTTGCTGTAAGGAAAGCCTGGGTCTGCAGAACAGGTTTCAAGGAACTATAGATAAGGAGAGGAGTGGATTTCCCAACTTCTTTTCTGAGGCTTTATTTTTCTTCCTGCCCCCATCCTCTTCCCCAACCCACTGAGTTTATTATTATTTTTCACTGTGAAATGCCTTTTCATTTTGTAATGATTTGTTTAATCTTTTTTTATTATTATTATACTTTAAGTTCTAGGGTACATGTACACCATGTGCAGGTTGTTACATACGTATACATGTGCCATGCTGGTGTGCTGCACCCATTAACTCGTCATTTACATTAGGTATATCTCCTAATGCTATCCATACCCCCTACCTCCTCCCCACAATAGGACCCGGTGTGTGATGTTCCCCTTCCTGTGTCCAAGTGATCTCACTGTTCAATTCCCACCTATCAGTGAGAACATGCAGTATTTGGTTTTCTGTTCTTGTGATAGTTTGCTGAGAATAATGGTTTCCAGCTGCATCCATGTCCCTACAAATGACACAAACTCATCCTTTTTTATGGCTGCGTAATATTCCATGGTGTATATGTGCCACATTTTCTTAATCCAGTCTGTCACTGATGGACATCTGGGTTGATTCCAAGTCTTTGCTATTGTGAATAGTGTCACAATAAACATACGTGTGCATGTGTCTTTATAGCAGCATGACTTATAATCCTTTGGGTATATACCCAGTAATGGGATGGCTGGGTCAAATGGTATTTCTAGTTTTAGATCCTTGAGGAATCGCCACACTGTTTTCCACAATGGTTGAACTACTTTACAGTCCCACCAACAGTGTAAAAGTGTTCCTATTTCTCCACATCCTCTCCAGCACCTGTTATTTCCTGATTTTTAAATGATTGCCATTCTAACTGGTGTGAGATGGTATCTCATTGTGGTTTTGATTTGCATTTCTCTGATGGCGAGTGATGATGAGCATTTTTTCATGTGTCTGTTGGCTGTATGAATGTCTTCTTTTGAGAAATGTCTGTTCATATCCTTTGCCCACTGCTTGATGGGGTCGTTTGTGTTTTTTTCCTGTAAATTTGATTGAGTTCTTTGTAGATTCTGGATATTAGCCCTTTGTCAGATGAGTAGATTGCAAAAATTTTCTCCCATTCTGTAGGTTGCCTGTTCACTCTGATGGTAGTTTCTTTTGCTGTGCAGAAGCTCTTTAGTTTAATTAGATCCCATTTGTCAATTTTGGCTTTTGTTGCCATTGCTTTTGGTGTTTTAGACATGAAGTCGTTGCCCATGCCTATGTCCTGTATGGTATTACCTAGGTTTTCTTCTAGGGTTTTTATGGTTTAATCCATCTTGAATTAATTCTTGTATAAGGAGTAAGGAAAGGATCCAGTTTCAGCTTTCTACTTATGGCTAGCCAATTTTCCCAGTACCATTTATTAAATAGGGAATCCTTTCCCCATTTCTTGTTTCTCTCAGGTTTGTCAAAGATCAGATGGCTCTGATCTGTAAATGTGTGGTATTAATTCTGAGGGCTCTGTTCTGTTCCATTGCTCTATATCTCTGTTTTGGTAGCAGTACCATGCTGTTTTGGTTACTGTAGCCTTGTAGTATAGTTTGAAGTCAGGTAGCGTGATGCCTCCAGCTTTGCTCTTTTCGTTTAGGATTGTCTTGGCAATGCAGGGTCTTTTCCAACCCACTGACTTTAAATTCCCAGGTGCTGTTGGCACAGGATCCATATTCACAGAAACTCCCCTGGCCACATGTCCTGCTGTCCAGGACAGCACCAGCCTTGGGTACAGACAGGAGTCAAGGATACACTCACATTTTTAGAGTTTGGGACTTGGCGGCAAACTTTCCTACCCCCTTGCTTTTTTTAAATATGCCAATCCAACCTCTTTTACAGACGAAGGAACTAGATCAAGATCCCCTAATCAATAAATGATGAAGCTGCCCCCAGACCCTGGCGTTCATGCTGCTTTCAAAGTCTGTGTTCTTTCTACGTCACCCCTCATGTGGTGATGTAGCACAGCCCACATATATATTTTGGGCACAGGAGTGGGTAAAAGGGCAACTGGCCTAACTAGCGCTGCTAAAAATGCCTTTATAAAGAGTCTGAATTAGCAAGTTTGCCCTCTTTATGATAAAAATAGAGTCCAGGCATGGTGATTCATGCCCATAATCCCAGTACTGTGGGAGGCTGAGGCAGGAGGATCACTTGAGCCCAGGACTTCAAGGCTGCAGTGAGCTATGATTGTGTCACTGCACTCCAGCCTGGGTGACAGAGTGAGACCCCCATCTCAACAAAAAGTTTTAAAAATTAGCTGGGCTCAGTGGCGTGGATCTGTAGTCCCAGCTACTCAGGAGGCTGAGGCAGGAAGATTGCTTCAGCCGAGAAACTCGAGGCTGCAGTGAGCCATGATTGCCCCACTGCCCTCAGCCAGAGCAAGACTGAGACCCTGTGTCAAACAAACAAACAAACAAAAACTCAGAAAACTAACAATCAGCCATTCACACCCAAAGTGAAGGGCTCCATTACCTTCTAGCCCTTGAAATGACCATTCAGAAACCAAACAGAAATCAACATCTTCCTTTGCCAAAAAAAAAAAAAAAAAAAAAAAACCCAGAAAAGTGTTGAGGACTCCATGTTGAGTAGCATATGCATTAGATTCCCACCCAGAACTTCCATCTCCCAGACTCCAGGCCAGGGGCAGCATGACCAAAACCCGCCACAACTGACCCAGTTTGCAGATTAGCAGCTCTGCCCACAGCAGGCTCATTCTATTGCTTATAATCAGCAACCCAAGTTAAGCTTTCATATTTGCATCACTAAATTAGTGCAGTCTTCAGAAATGTTTTCACTTTGTTTTAGTGAGCAAAATTATGCACACCCAAATTAATGTTTCCATCATTTTCCTTAGACTTGAACTTAATCTCTCTTTTAAGGGAATTTCTGCAATCTTATAAGATTTTTGTATTTTAAGTAAAAGTAGTTTATCAACAACACCTTTTTAAAGGTTTGTATAGGTTGTAAAAATGTTAGAATTCTGGCCAGTATGAGATCTGACAACTCCCCAAGGTTTGGTCTGGCTCAAAGATAGAAAGTTTGAAAGGAAATGGCCCACGGTGGGTGGGGGGGCAGTTTGTGCTGAGTGTTCTTGTGTCGCCCCCAGAAGGCCACCTAAGGACATTGGGTGGGACACAGAACACCAGGAACTGGGTGAGGGGGGCTGGGAAAAGGAGGAGCATGCACCAAAGACAAATTTGACCTGTTTTTCCATTTCTTATACTCTGTTGCATAGAGAGCCTGAAAGCTGCTTTCATTGCATTTCCAAATGCAAGCTGGTTTTAATAAGGAGCGTGAACCCTGCCTTGCCTTGCTGCAGGTCTGTTAGGGAACGCCTGACAGGCAGGCCAAGCCATGGCCCAGGAGTACAGGGCTTCCTGCTCCCACCACTGGCCTGGGTCCCTGGGCCAATGTAGCATTACAGAGCTTTCAATTCTCTTTTTCAATTGTCTCCAAGTTAAGAGGCTTCTATATGCAATGCTAAGCCTTTGGGAGCAGGTTAGTTGCAGTCAACAATAGCATAGATTGAGCACCTGTTGTTTGCCCAGCACTGTGCTTGGCTTAGTGAGACCCTGGGAGAAGACTCAGGTACTGCCCACACTTGTCCCACCTGCAGGGGCTTTCTCCCCTTCCTGGAACTCCCCAAGCGCAGTGTTGGCTGGGCCCTCCTGTGGCTTGCTATTCTTGCTGTCCTATATTTTTGTTGGTTACATCCCTTTGGGTCTCTCATAGAAGCCTGTAAGCTTCTTAAGGCCAGGGTCTATCTTAAGTCTGCTCCATCTTTGTCTCTGACTCAGGGTCTGGTACCTAGTAGACTTTCTATGGAAGTTTCCAGTTTGATGGCTGATTGGTGTTTCTTGCCCCGACCTTGGTACCATCTTGGATGGAGGGTTTGGGGCCATGGAGCAGACATCTCAGAGGTCACCCAGGGAGGCCCACTGGGGGAGGGAGGGCCTGATCACATGAGTGACTGCCTCTCCTCTTGTGCCACAGTTCATTGGCTGTTCACCACATGTGGGGCCAGCGGACCCCATGGTCCCACCCAGGCGCAGTGCAACAACGCCTACCAGAACTCCAACCTGAGCGTGGAGGTGGGGAGCGAGGGCCCCCTGAAGGGCATCCAGATCTGGAAGGTGCCAGCCACCGACACCTACAGGTGCGTATGGGAGAGGGGGAGGGGAGGGGCAGACCACCCCTCCTGAAGAGGCCTGGAGTCTTGCCTATGGGTACATGCTCCTGGGGTGCCCAGGCATGCCAAGGTTCAAAGGCCACAGACTCAGGCCCATAGTGGGGTGTAGAGGTTGGAGATGGGGAGATTTGGGATAGTGAAATATGGCAACAAAAGAAGATGTGTTCTTTGTCCTCAAGAAACTCACAGCTCTTGCTGGAGGTGGTATGCATGCATGAGCTAGCTTCAGAATTGCTGCTAATAAGGATAATTATGGTGGCCTGTTCACTGAATATTGCTTAATGCTCTTCAAATGAGGCATGCATGTAAAATGTTTGGGAAACAGAAACACAATGCACCTGAAACTGATGCTCTTATCCTTGCACCTCCTTTCCTGGGCCTTCACTGTTGGTAAGCAGAGCAAACTGTGCTGGAATGCTCCTCCCAGCCCCAACCCTACCCCAGCCCCCAGTATTCCCTTAGAGCAGGGCCAGGCTCAAGGAGATCCAGCTCCACTTGACCACTTTGAGGCCATGGCATCGAATGAAGCTAATGGTAAGATTGGAGGGTTGGTGGAGACCCTGATTGCAAGACCCTCTCCTGGAGCTTCTGGTTCTGCAGGTCTGGAGCAGGCGCTGAGAACTGACAGTTCTAACAAGTTGATGTCGATGCAGCCTTTTAGAACCTCTGAGCTCGATCAAGTCTTGGACTTAGATAAACCTGGGGAGCCCCTAAATGAGCTCTATGACTAGGCAAGGCCAGTGCTGCCATCCTCATTTTACAAATGAGGACACTGAGGCTCAGAGAGTCAGGAGCCTCCCCACAGTTACACATCCAGAAGCAGCCTCCACCTCCAGAGTTCTGGGGCAGGGCCTCGTGGAGCCCCTCCATGGAGCATGGCAGGGCAGGTTAAAAGGAAAGCAAAACCACTATGCCTTGTGGGAGCAATGTCCTCCGGGGGCTGAAACAATAGGAAATGAGCTCCCCTCCCCTTCCCGCAGCCTCCAGCATCCACCACATCCTGGGCCTCCTGGGAAGGAAAGGGGCTTCTCAAGTTGCCCGGTTTTCTCTCTCCAGGTTAACATTTCCTGTGGCAGCCCCGTCCCTGGGGCCTCAGGGTAAATGTGTTATGGGGACAGCCCTAAGTGCTTTTTAAATGGCACTCTGGGCAGAAATGCTGTAACAAGATTTGGCTACAATCAGATTAGCTGCTACAGTGCCCACACACCCCCAGTAAATATCCCGGAAGACACCGGACCACCCCTGGCCCTGCTACAACAAGCAAGCCAGACCTCCCCTTCCTGCTGAGCCAAGCCTCCGTGGGGCCCTGGGGCAGGGGAAAGGACTCCTGGAGAGGAGGAGGTGAATACTTGCTAAGGACCCACAGGTGTTGCTCCTGCTTGAGCATAGGGTGGGTGGCATTATTGTTGGTGTTCCCATGTTTCCGTGCGAGGACCCTGGAGTCGGAGGAGCTTAGCAACACATGTAAGGCTGCACAGTCGGTGATGGAGCTGGGATTCAAACCCAGGGCGCTCTGGCTCTAAGTCTTTCTACTAAAGCCCATGCCTGGACTCTGGGAGGCATGCAGAGGGCAGAAGGGACAGGAAAGGAAGGAGGGCATAGGAATCGCCCACCACCCACCTCCTGGAAGCCTCTGGAAATGAGAGGCTATGAGAGGGGCCCAGCCTCCTGAAGGGATATTGGCCAACATACCCCACATACAAAAAGCAATACAAAGGAGAAAGCAGGGCAGCTGGGAGGCGCACAGGAATCCCAACAGTAAGCCCCCAGAAGAGCCCATTGTCCTACCCCTGCCCAGGGCAACTCCAATGCCAGCTTGGCCAGAATTCCCCTGCTCTCTGTCCCCCGAGGGGGATGCACTGTCGGGAGATCTCTTGCATGGGGATTCTCTTGGGCTGTGTTCCCCCGAGACAGTGAATCAAGCTCACTTCCAAACTTGCACAGGTCAGTTAATCTCTTGAGACCCTGATTCCCCATCTGTAAGAGGCAGGGGCTGTAAAGGTGATATATAGTGCCTGGCACAATGCTTACACGTGGGTGCTCCCTGGCCCATGGGCAGAGAAATCAGCTGAGGCAATGCTGCTATCCAGTAGCAGGCAGCAGCCAGGCAGTGTTTCCAAGAACACACCGACCCCATACGCGTTAGTTTCTGACTTTTCCTGTCTCCAAAGACATCTCTTTGACTTCCTCAGATGAGCCCTGTGTTCTGAAAAAATTTGGACTGCCAGATGAACTACACTTATTAAATAATAATTAATTCATTTTCCCATTTACTATTAATCACAGCCCTATCTAAGTCAAGTCAGGTTTCTGATCTGCATGAAGTGCCACAGTATTTCCACAGTGCGTTGATAGAATCCCAGCCAAAATCAGAAAGCTGTCTCCACTCATCTCTTAGAAATATTGAGACTGAGGTCAGCTCCGGGCCCCAGCACTGTCTGGCAATTTTGCCTCTGTTGAAGCAGGACATTTTGAAGTGTCCAAATTAGTAAAGGAGACATTTTGGTCTGGCCTAAGATAGGACCATATCGAAATGGAAGAACCAAAACCAAAAGCCACTCAGTTGGGGTTTTTGTCACTGCGTTTTTGAGACAGAGTCACACTCTGTTGCCCAGGCTGGAGGGCAGTGGTGCCACCTCAGCTCACTGCAACCTCCGCCTCCCAGGTGCAAGCAATTCTCCTACCTCAGCCTCTCGAGTAGCTGCAATTACAGGCATGAGCTAATTTTTGTAATTTTAGTAGAGACAGGGTTTTACCATATTGGCCAGGCTGGTCTCGAACTCATTGCCTCAAGTGATCCTCCTGCCTTGGCCTCCCAAAGTGCTAGGATTATAGATGTGAGCCACCATACCCAGCCAGTCATGGTTGTTTTTGAATACTTGTGTTTTAACTAAATAAAGGCTCTGACAGATATTCCTGACCCTCACCTCCTCCTTGGCCTTGGAAGAGACTCAGGTCTTAGATGAGCTGAGTCTACTGGTCACATAGGTCTTAGATGACCTGAGTCTACTGGTCACATAGGTCTTAGATGACCTGAGTCTACTGGTCACATAGGTCTTAGATGACCTGAGTCTACTGGTCACATAACTTAGTAATCTAAGAAGCAGGCAGTTAGTGATTTGATTTTTAGACCACTTCAAAATGTCCCCAAGTCAGAATATGACTGAGAAGTCAGTACTCTTTCTCTGGAAGACTTTTTCTCCATAGTAATTATTGCTATTTAATAAGTGCAGTTCATCTGTTGAAAAAAACACAAGACGCACCAGAGGCCGTGAGAAAAAGGTGCTTGGAAAGAGAAAGGTGGGAGCCGAGCCCTAGTGAACCCACCCATCCTGGAGGCGTGGCTGCCACCAAGGCCTGGCACTAGGACCGCTCCGCTGACTTCTCTGCCCACTGCTGGGGAGATGAAGGGAAGGGAGCAAATGCGACCAAGCCCCAGCTTCATGCCAAGGGGGGCCACCACTGCCTGGGGCCTCCTGCAGGATGTACACAGTTGGAAACACCGCCACTCTTAGCTGGTAACTTATCCTGGGCCCACCTCCCACCCTCTACAGCTTTGCCCACCTCCACAAAGGAGGAGGCCCAGAAAGAGGGAGAGGAAGCGGGGGCGGAGCAGGCAGGAGGAGACAGCAGGCTGGCATGGGGGCTTGGGTGCAGCCCTGGAACCCGCATCTCCTCCACCCACCATGTCCTGCTTTCCCTGCCCTGGACTTACCACTTCCTCTGACAGGTGATGCAGTCCGTGAGTCTAGGTTCCTGGGCTTCATTTTCCCCCTGCTCTGCAGATCTCAGGGAACCATAGTAAGCTCCCATTAGGATGTTGTGCCTGACACCAAGTGTGCAAAGGTGATTAAGATCCAGCCCTGCCCAGAGGCACTGCTGCCAACGGTGGTGGTGGTGTGTGCGCAGGCATCTCCATGGGATATGGAGAGAACCACAGTGGAGGTTTACACACGGCGCTGCTGCGGAGGCCAGGGGAAAGGCGCTGCACCCAGCTGAGCTGGTAAATGGCTCCTGCCAGGAGATGGGCACCTGGGTTAAGTTCGAAGGCCCTAAGCATTGTCTACAAAGAAGCCGGTGGCCAGAGCCTGCAGTGAGCACAAGTTGGTACTGCTGATGAGAAGTCGGGCAAAGCTGGCCTGGGGGAGCCAAGGCTGGAGGCAGCGGGGCAGGTCCTGGGGCTTCAATGTTACCCCCAAATGCCTCTTACTCCCCCTGGTGACAGCATGAGGTTGGAAGTGAGAGAAACGGCCTGGAGGTGGGGAGAGCAGATGGAAGGGAGTCACTGTCACTCAGGCCAGGGTCAAAAGGACTAAGCCAGGACAGGGTCAGGTGCAGGGGACAGGCCCAGAGGTGTTCGGGAGGTGGGATCAGCATAAGTTGAGGACTGAGTGAATGTGGGGTCAGGGGCAACGCTGAGACTACATCCACACTCTGTCGTGGGCTAAGGAAGCGAGGACAAGGAGCGCAGCCACTCTCCCACGTGCGTGGCTGAGGACGGGCAAGGCTAGGGCAGCAGCGAGAGGGCCCTGATAGGGGGCCTGTGGGCAGTGGTGCTGAGTGACCATGGTGTCTAGAGGGTGGGTGGCTGGAGCGGATGGGAGCGTGGGAGGCCACTGCAGTGCCACAAGAAGAATGTGGGTTATGGGGTTTGTGCTGGGGAGGGGGACAGCATCTTCAGTGTTGTCATAAAATGGAGGCAGACGATGGCACAACCCAGCTCTGAGAGGTCTGTTGGGGGACTCAGTGAGAGCCCACAGGTGGCCTGCCCCAGGCAGAGGCACCAGCACTTAGCCCAGCCCACCCCCTCTCTCTCCCTGACTTCTCCCCTCCTTCATCCCTCTCTCTCCCTCCAGCCCACCTGCCTTCCTACCTGTCTAGGACCAGCATCCTTCTCAGCCCGCAGTCCTGCCCCCACCTCCTCCCCACCCACTACCACACACACACACACAGATTGCATATAATACCATTTGTCAAGCATAGCCCATAGCTCCTGATGGCAGTCCTCGCACAGCGCACCCGCTCTTCAGACATAATGGACAAGAGGCCCCAGGTCCCAGCCGGAGCCAGCTGACCTGGACCACAGCCGTTCCTGATGGTCTCTACCAATGGCACTCATTTCCTTATCTGGGGCACCAGAGTGTGCAGCCAGATAACACCATCATTCAACTCCATAAATAGCCATGGAGCCCTACTGTGTGCAGGGCACTGAGCCATAGAGCCCCTACTGTGTGCAGGGCACTGAGCCATACAGCCCCTACTGTGTGCAGGGCACTGAGCCATGGAGCCCCTACTGTGTGCAGGGCACTGAGCCATGGAGCCCCTACTGTGTGCAGGGCACTGAGCCATGAAGTCCTACCGTATGTCAGGCACTGAGCCATAACACTCCTGCTGTGTGCCAGGCACTGAGCCATGGAGCCCTACTGTGTTCCAGGCACTGACTAGACTGGTAGAAAGGCCTGAGACTCTGGAGCCTCACAGTCTCTAGAAAGACCACAGGACAGAAAAGTTTAATAACAGTCCACAATGCCAATCAAGTTCTAGACAATAGTAGGAGAGATGTCACAGGCATGATTAACTGCCAAAGTAATTGTATGGATAGCCATCGCTATAAAGGGCACAGACCAGGGAATGTCAGAGATGGAGGAATTAGGCAAAGATGGATGGGCTGCAGGCAGAATTAAGTTTGAGTTCAACCTCCACCACCGATGCTCCATGTGGCTTAGAAAGTTGTCTTCCCTCCTCTCCAGAGGCTCCATCTGCAGAGCAAGAGGCTATGGAGAGAGGTCACTGAAGTCCCTGCAAGCTCAGGTGTTTTGAGGCACTTAGGGCTACACTGGCCAGGAGGGTGCTGAGGGAGAAACAGAGCATGAACCTTGCTCACTGATGAAACAAGAGTGGAACCTGGGCCGGCCCCACTGAAAAGCATCTGCCTCCAGAATTGAGCCCTTCAACCCTGACCCCTATCTGGATAATACAACTATATACCTGGTCAGAAATCTCCCGCTGTCCAATCTCCATCCACACTCACATGCATCATGTGTTATCACAATAACCCTGCAGGGTGGGTAGGACAGACCTCACCATCCTGATTTCACACATGAGGAAACTGAGAAACAGGAGAGAAAAGGACCTTGCCCAGGATCCCACGGGGAGTTAAAGGCAGAGCCCACAGCAAGGTGCTGCTCTCCCGCTCCTCCGGAGGGTGTGCCAGAAAGGAATGGGGTGCTTCCGTTTTTCTGAGTGGGGGTCCGCTCTCTCCCCTAGGATCTCCCATGTGGGTGTGGACACTGTGGTTGTGCTACACACCAGCTGTGCTCTCATTTCAGGATCCGGCAGGCAGTCACTTTGATTTGCTGCTAATTCTTTATTTAAAAAAGATTCACAACTCAATTACATCAGGTAACAATGGCTCGCAGTCAATAATACAAAACACAAACCCAATAAACATCTATTCTGACCAGGGGACATGGATTTAGATGAGGAAAAACAAAAAAATTACAGCATCAGCTCGTTGAGAGCAGTATCTTGTAATTTCCAGTAAATTGGAATCACTGTGAGTCATTTTCCCCACTTGAGTGGCAGGTATATTAATTTCTTGTTGTTTCTCAACCATCAAAAATAAATTGTTTACAAAGGATGGGGAGAAAGCTTCAAAGAGGCAGGCTGAGGCTATTATCGTAGCATGAGTTTGTGTAACGTGATTCACAGGGTGCAGGAGTCTTCAGAAGTGCTAAGGCTGCCCTGTGCTTTACACAGAAGTGGGCTCTGGGTGAAACTGAACAGCCTTGACCCCAAGCCCCCTTGGCCATGCCCTGGTTCACCCACTTGGTCCCCTTCTGCATCCCAGAAATCACCCCCGGAAAAGGAGTGGACAGGCTCACCCATGGGGGCACAGGATGACAGCAGCTGCCATTTGTCACTCACTGGCTATCCTCTGGGCTCTGAAGTAGGTCCCTTATAAGCATCATCTCATTTAATTCTCATAACAGCCTTCCAAGGTAGGTATTATTATCCCCTTTTTATACATGAGGAATCTGGGCTCAGAGGGGGAATAACCTACCCAAGGTCACACAGCTAGTGAGTAACACTGGCAGGGCCAGGACCAGGGAGACGTAAGCAAAGCACCTTGGGCAGAAAATTTAAGGAGGTGCTTCCTCTCGGGGTCAATAGAGTGCAAGGTCCTCCCTGGGAGGGAGGCACCACGCTGGGCTCAACCTACTCCTGGCCCTGAGTGGCAGAGCTGGGATTTGGATCCAGGTCTGTCTGCATTCAAGCCCTTGCCTTTCTACCTGTGGCACATTCCACTCCGAAGGCAATCAGCCCTGTAGTAGCAACTAGAAGCTTCTAGAGGAGTGAAGCTCTAATGGTGGAATTTCAGGCTTCAGGGGACCGATGAGGGAGCTACTCCTTCTAGGACCCCTGCAATTAATTCAGGCAGGCAGCTGCCTGCTCCCCCTGACTTGAAGCCAGCCTCTTGTCTGGGTTGGAAATGTGGGGCTGAGGCCACTACCCAGGAAAGTACAACCCAGCCACGGACACCTGCTCGCCAAGCTCTACTGTCTGCTTTGGAATCTAGAAAGCTGACCCCAGCCCCGGTCTTGCTCTGTGCTTTGCATGGGTTTGCAGTCTTCTCAGATTCGTTTTGTATGCCCATGACAGTAGGGGTTCTTATCTTCATTTTCTTCCTCAGTAGTGGAAGTTGAGGCTCTGAGACATGGACCATGTTGCCTCAGGTCACACAGTCAGAAGAACGGGGACAAGAACCAGCAGATGACTTGGAGCCCAGGGCTTTTTCCATCCCACCTCACCATCAAGAACTAGGTCAAGACATAGATGGGGCTGGCTTTCAAAGGTGGTTGAGGGGAGCAGGGTGGGAAAAATAGCCAAGAAGGCTTAGGAAGGGTAAAAGGAGTCAGGAACAAACAATGTCTAAAATATAATTTGGATAAATTTAAACATACGAAAGAGTTCAGAATGATTCATAATGTATGGTTGATGCAAATGACTATGCAAATGATGCCAAAAGGAATGGGCAGCATGATGCTTACCTCTCAACCACAGCAGGAGTGGGTATGTCGAGGACTTCGTCCTGGGCAGAAGTTTTCCAAGCAAACCACATCTTCGGGTGGAGATGACTTTTTATGCAGCATTACCAGGCCCCAGAAACCTGGGGAAGTGAGCAGGTCAGAGTTGGGGCCCATCCACACTGCTGTCCCCAGACTACAGGAAGCCGACACATCGTCCCCTACCCGGGTTCACTGAGCTAGATAATGCTGCCTCCTCTTACCTTTCACCAATAAGCCTTCCTTTTTCTCAGCCTTTTAATTATCGTTATCACCTTGTCCATTTCTAATGGATCAGGAGGGAGTGTATGGCTGAGGGTCTGGGAATTAGGAGGGGTGAATAGCTTCTCATACCCCTCTCTTTGTGCTTCCCAGCAGCACACTGGGGAGGAAATGACCTCTAAGAGGGGATGTGCAAGGGTTTAGACCATAGCCAGCCACTGACTGGCTGTGTGGCCTCAGATGAGTTACTTAGTCCCTCTGAGCCTCAGTTTCCTCATTTGTCAAATGAGATTAATAACATTTGTTGTTTATGGCTATCGGGTGACGCCGTGTGCCTGTGAGCATGCGTCATGCCTGGCACATTGAAGGATGCTGGTAATCAGCCCACAGCCCTCTCCAAACCTACAGCCCTCAGCTTCCCACTCCATCCACCTGCTACAGCCAGACATACCAGAGGCTCCCTGCTTCTTCACTTCCGTTCACACTAGCCCCAGTTCCCACCACCTCTTTCTGCTTGTCTCAGAGCCCTACCCATCTGCAAGCTCCACACGAAGCCAACATCAGCCTTCCTCACCCCATCCCCACACCCCACAACCACCTGTTGCAGTCCCCCATCTCCCTCCTAGCCCTAAGCACCTGACGACCCTTACTTTGGCCAGAGATTCGCAGCTTCCCCAGGGCTTTCACCCATGAGCTCCTTTTGCTGGACTATTGTGTTGTTTGGAATGAAAATGATTCTTCTCTTACTAGGGAAGGGGCTGGGGCTCAGAGAGGGCACAGGGGCAGGAAATGGCCCCATCTGATCAGGGAGCCCGGAGCCCTCCACTTCGCCCCCTCAACATAGCCACCCTATGGTGAGACTTCTCTTTTCATCATGAAGATCATCTCCCCAGTTTCTTTGTGAGTTCTTGAAGAGCCTGGAGCTGTCTCAGGTCCACAAAGCCTTACACCCCTCCCAACATTCGATAAACTCCCATCAATGCCCAGGCACCCACCAGGGCAGTGCGCACTAGACTCTCCATTTGCATTTCATGAAGACCTCAGTTCCTTGCCTGCCACGTTCGCAAAAAGCCTCTGCAGAAGGGCCGTGGGCTCTGCCTTGCGAGAGCTCTGGGAGCCCCTCACACACTGCCGCAACCTAAGAGGCAGCAGAAATCATCTCCCATCCCCACGCTCTGTTTTTATTTTCATCATGATGGGTTGTTTGTTGTCTGCACACATATTGCTCCAGAAGGAGGGATGGGAATAGACAGTTGGCTCATACACACTGCTTTCCTCAATCATTCTGTGTGGAACCTCCTTGTTTCCAGACCCCATGGAGAGACTTTACAACTTTGTACCAAGTCAATTATGACTACTACCATCATTAATAATAATAACAATAATAATAATAATTAAGTAATACTGAGTGCTTATTAGCCACAATTCTAAGACCACATGTCTTAATTTCTTTAATCCTCATAACATATGTAGGCTAGCAGGCAAGTTCACTTATTATCCCCATATTATAGATGAGGAATAGGGAAGTTACTTGTCTAAGGTCACATGAGTCCATTGATCTGGGACAAGGAGAGAAAACCATAAAGAGGAAATCCTAGGTATTCAGAAAGCCATCACCCCAATATGCCACATTCATATAGTCTTCTCTCTCTCTCTCTGCCGTTTCCCTCTCTCTCTCCCCTCCTTCTCTCCCTTCTTCCCTCCCTCCTCCCTGCCCTTTTCCTCTCTTTCTCTCTTGCACCCTTTACTAGTCTTTCACCTTCCTAGTTCTGTGACTGAGGCAACTCTCTCTCCCTCTCTAAACTTGACCATCCTCTCCTGAAGACAGGGAGAGGAATCCCTTTCTGCAGGGACTGATATGGGGGAGAACCCTCAGACCATGATGGGGATGTGCTCAGCCCACTGGAAGCTGCTGGGTTGGCAGGAAGGGGGAGAGTCTTCAGACCACAGCGGGAGCCAATGTTCTTTGTCCCATTACAGCATCTCGGGCTACGGAGCCGCTGGTGGGAAAGGCGGGAAGAACACCATGATGCGGTCCCACGGAGTGTCTGTGCTGGGCATCTTCAACCTGGAGAAAGACGACACGCTGTACATCCTGGTTGGGCAGCAGGGAGAGGACGCCTGCCCCAGTGTAAGTGCCCAGAGCAGGGGTTTCTCATTTGCACTCTCTCAGGCTCCGGGGAGGCCTCTTGGAGGCACCAACACTCAACACCCTCCTCCTGGAAGTTCATACCAGGAGAATGAGACAGCAAAGAGTAATTTAACAGCAGTCGTGCAAACTCCCAGCACCCCAGTGGTTCACCTCTTGCCTGTGCTGGGGGGAGGCAGGACCTGGCAGGGCTGGCCATCCTAGCAGGAGCTCAGCACCCTGCAGGGTGAATCTCCTGGTTGGGTCAGGCCCCACCCTCCCTCACCTGAATCACAGCTTTTGCTTGGGAAAAGGGGCTGAGGCATGTTCTAGCACCCAGGACCCCCAGATCCTTCCCCAGAAACTTATATGAGAGCATCCTTGGCAGAGAGATGTGGGAAGAGGGGCTACCGAGAAAGCAGTTTCCTTCCACAAAATAAATTCAAGGCTCCTAAGAGCCGGGCTCTGGGCCAGGAGCTGAGGACGCATGAAAAGTAAAGTTCAGCCTTTCCCTTCTGCCTCTTCGGGGTTAAGGCGAAACGATAGGAGTAAGCTTAGCTAGTGCAACCTTTTGCATAAAAAATGTCTCAACTCCAACTTTTATTTAGCAACTATAATTGGGACTTTCCAACCTAATATAATATATTAAGCCATTAAATTACAGGCTGCTGTAATTTTCACAGGAATTTATTGAGTGCTAATGTAATTCTTTCATCTAAGCAGAAAGATTGCATTATCTTCTGCAAGGGACTTTCACTTGATTGGACTGTAATCAGTTATGTCTTTTCACAGAACCGCATCTTTTTTAAAAATTCAATTGAAATCTAGTTGTTCCTCGGGGTTGCTGCACTTTATTATTTTTGTTAATCAACCTACTAGCTTTCAAAGGTTGTGGACGCACAGGAAGTTCCCAAGCAGGCGGGAGGCGGCAATTCTCGGCCAGGGACAGAGGGCAGCTCCCTCTGCTGGTCGGGCAAGGCATAGCGGGGGCATGTGGGGAGAGTAACTCGTCTTCCCTGTGGCTTCACACCTCCACTCCTGAGGAGGCATTTGAAAAGGGGGGAAAATGGCATTGTCAGGCACTACATCCATCTCCAGTTCTCCCTAGGCAGAAAAAATGGTGTCCAGACACAATTCTCAAGAGAATGAAGTGGACTGTAAGAATTAAACTGCAGGGGCCGGGTGCAGTGGCTCATACCTGTAATCCCAGCACATTGGAAGGCCAAAGTGGGAGGATCACTTGAGGTCAGAAGTTCAGGACCAGCCTGGCCAACACAGTGAAACCATGTATATACTAAAAATATAAAAATTAGCCAAGTGTAGTGGCGCACACCTGTAGTCTCAGTTACTTGGGAGGCTGAGGCACAAGAATCACTTGAACCCGGGAGGCAGAGGTTGCAGTGAGTCGAGATCACACCACTGCACTCCAGCCTGGGCAACAGAGCAAGACTCTGTCACAAAAATAAATAAATAAAAATAAAAAATAATTAAACTGCCAGATGTGGCAGCTTTGCTGGTTCAACTGCACATCTATGGGGGCAGTAGGGAATTGCCCTTCTATGTACCTGGCCACACTGGAGCTCCTGTGCTGGAAATGGGCTCCAGCTGCTGCTAGAATCCTCCTCCCCCACCCTCAACTGCAACACACGTGCCCACACACAGCCCTCAGCCTTTGCTTCTCCAACTCCTTCCAAACCTCCCCTGGTGGCATGAGTCTAAATCAGGCTTTCTCAACAGTGGCATTATTGGCATTTTGGAGCAGGTAATTATTTGTGGCAAGAGGTGGGAGTCTGTCCTGTGCATTACAGGATGTTTAGCAGCATCCTTATCCTCTGCTCACTTGGCGCCAGTAACAACCCCCAGAAATGACAATCACAAAAGCCTCCAGACATTTCCAGATATCCCCTAGGCAGCCAAGTCTGTTCTAAATGTTAAATCCCACCATTACCATCCCCTGCAAGACAAATATTATGAAGAGCCAGCCCACAATCCAGACAGCACTCAATTCATTCAAATGTATTTAACCAATATTTATTGAGCACCTACTTTGTGCCATCCCTGTTATAGGAACTTGGGATATATTGGTGAACAAAAGAAAAATCTTTGCTCTCAAGGAACTTACATTTGAGGAGAGGGAGGGGGGAATATCTGGGGAAACAGTGACCCCAGCAAAGGCCACGTCCCAGAGGTTCGTCGATGCTCAAGGAACACTCAGGCTGGAGGAGAGGGAGCAAAAGGAAGGGTAGGTAAGAGATGAGGCAGAGGTAATTGGACTGGATCAGGCCACTTTAAGACGTGTTGGAGCCATAGGAGGGTTTTGAGGCAAATGGTGACCTAATGTGGTATGTGTATTAAAAAGCTCACTCTGGCTGCAATGTGAAGAAGCTACCATTGAAGAATCTATGGATACAAGGGAAGGGTCAAGACGATGAATTCAAGGGCTATGGCATTAATTCTGGCAAGAGATGATGATGGCTTAGACTAGGATTGTAACAGTGGAGGGGATGAAAAGTGGTTGAATCCTGGGCGTAATTTGAAAGTCAAATCCAAAAGGATTTTCTGAGCTCTTAGGAGCCTTGAATTTATTTTGTGGAAGTAAACTGCTTTCTCAGTAGCCCCTCTTCCCACATCTCTCTGCCAAGGATGCTCTCATATAAGGATGCTTCTCAGATTGAATGAGAAATTAAGAGAAAGAAAAGAGTCAAGGATGACTCCAAAAATTGTGCCTGAGCCACTGGAAGAAGGGAGCTGCCATCACGTGACTTAGGGAACTCTGTGGAAGGAGCAAATTTGGGGGTAAGATCTGAAGTTCAATATCAGACGTGCTGAGTTGTAGAGGCCTGGTAGACAGCCACAGGCCGACAGGTGGACGATGGGAAACGGGCCACTGGAGTTCAGGAGAGAGGTCCAGGCTGGGGATATAAATAGATATAAATATGGGAGAAATTAGCATAAAGTTGAGACAGGATGAGATTGCCTAGGATGCAGTACAGATAAGAAAGCGAGGACCGAACTTAAGGGACCCTCAACATTTAGAGGTCAGGAAAAGAAGAGGAACCAGCAAAGGGGGGCGAAAAAGAGGAACCAGGGAGGTAGGAGAGGATACAAGAGGATAGGAAGTCCTGGAAGTCAGGTGAGGAAAGGGCAGCAGCTCCTCCGAATGCTGCTACTGGTCCAGCAAGAGCCTCGACCGCTTCCCACCCCCACCTGATCTAAAGGAGATACCAGAAGCAGGGGCGGGGTGATGAGCACGGGTCCAGGCTCTAACTACAGGAAAGCCCATCCTCAAGCCCCACTGCTCTCTCCTCCCCATCCCAGCAATCTCCAGATCTGTTCACGAGGGGAGGACATCCCATAGGTCCCACTGCTGCCCACCAGCCAAGAGAGGAGATGGAGCAGAGGCTGAGGGGGTGGACCTTCTTAGCACCACTGGTTCAGACTGGGTAGCCTCTCCATCTCCAAATGAGGAGACAAGTCCAGGGAGGCGGGGTGCCTCACCTAGTATAGCCCAGCAAATCTCTGGCAGAGCCATCAAGAACCCAGACTGAGCAGGGTGTGATGGCTCATGCCTATAATCCCACACTTTGAGAATGCTGAGTCAGGAGAATCACTTAGTTAGAAACTAGCCTGGGCAACATAGCAATACCCTGTCAT
>NW_012118655.1:2378616-2418597 GCF_000951035.1 Colobus angolensis palliatus
AAAAAAAAAAAAAAAAAAAGAACCCAGACTGGACCCGGAATCCTGTGCTCTGCCCAGCTGACAGCTCACCCCCAGGGCCAACCCTCAGGGCACATTTCTTGCAACTCATGCCTGTGCCAGGTGGCAGTGAGCAGGCTCCTCCCAGGCCAGGACATAGCTGCACATACATACGGGAAATGCCAGCTCTCTACAATAGCAATTCAGAGCCTTCCACCCACACTAAATCCACTCTAAGAAATATCAAATTATTTCCATCATTAAATCCAAAATGCCATGGAACAAATTGCTTCTCGGCTATTTATCTGGAAATTTCTGTAGTACTCATTGCCGGCACCCCTGAGTGCTTTAGCCTAAGAAGTGGCTCACGAAGAATGGCTGCATCCACTGGCTGGTTACGAAGCAGCATCGATGGAAATGTGATGTTTTACTGGGTTTTTTTCTATTAAGTGAAAGAAAAGTTACTTTCCTCCAAGGTCAGGCTGATGTTTGAAGAATTCGTCTGAGCTGTGGTGGCCGACAAGCAGGCGTGGCTGTTTTTGAAGCCTCCTTCTTCAGGGATTCCAGGATTCTGTTACAGAATCTCCAGCACAATCTTGAGGGCTCTCTAATACCTGAGCCCCAACCAGGAGCATATGTGGGCCCAGAAGTGAATCTAAATTAGAACAGCAGCTGGCCGGGCACAGTGGCTCACACCTGTAATCGCGGCACTGTGGGAGGCCGAGGCGGGTGGATCACCTGAGGTCAGGCATTCAAGAGCAGCCTGGCCAACATGGCAAAACCCCTCCTCTACTAAAAATACAAAAATTAGCAGGGCATGGTGGTGCGCACCTGTAGTCCCAGCTGCTTGGGAGGCTGAGACACCAGAATTGTTTGAACCCAGGAGGCAGAAGTTGCAGTGCGCCGAGATCGTGCCATTGCACGAAGTAAGACTCTCTCAAAAAACAGATAAGAACAGCAGCCATTTACTCAGTTCCCACTATACGTGAGGCGCTCCACTAGACGCCTTACTTGTACTACCCTCAGTAAATGCCACAATGACCTGTGTTGTCTTTATTCCCAGCCACACTGGAGGATCAGAGATCAAGGGCCCCTGTCACGGTTTCCCGGGGTGGGTGGAGAATCCAGACTACCTGATTGCGGGGCTCACTCTACAAGGCAAGCAGAGGGCTGTGCCAGGGATTCCGGAGGGAAGAAACGGAACATTAGCTAGGAGGAATGAGATGTCCAAAAGGGAGAACTGATTTTCCCAGAGAAGAACTGGGAATAAAACTTGAGTCTGGCCTTTGCTGGTTTTTTTCTCTCCTCCTGATGCTTCAGAGCTGTGACTTCTCAGAAAACCTTGATGGCTCTCAGTGAGAGAATGGCTCTCGTAGAGAATGAAGTCCACTCCTCGCAGTGCCTTCAAGGCCTCTAGCCACGATCAGACTGTTCAGTTTAATTCTCTCTACCCACCTAATTTATGCTCCCTCCAGCCCCATCTCACCACATACGACTTTCCCATTCTTCCTCGGATCTCTTCATCCCACAGGATCGAAACAGGTCATCCTGGACAATTTCTCTGTCCTGATAGACTTGTGGGCCAAAGAGACCTTTGTGCTTTTCCCCCACACACCCCACTCACCCACTTCCCTCTGGGCTCATGCCACTCTTTGTTCTTGCAATGACATAACTTTGCCCTACTCTCTGTGAAAAAAAAAACAAAACAAACAAAAAAACCTCCCTATCCTTCAAGGCTCAACTAAAAGCCGCCTCCTACAGGCAGTCCTCACAGCAATAAAACCTTGCTCCCTCGCTCCCAGTTTCTCCTAGCATTTTCTGTCTAAGCCATCCTTGTGGTCCTTCCCCAACACTGCCCAGAGGGACAGTTATTAGTGTATTTTTCTGCCTCCTAAACTCAACTGTAAGTTTTTTTGAGACAGAGTCAGATCCTGTTTTTAAGCGTAGAAATTCTGTCTGTTGCAAAGTGGAGAACTCTGGTTTGGCCACAAACCTGACGTGCTTTTTGTTTCTACAGACAAACCAGTTAATCCAGAAAGTCTGCATTGGAGAGAACAATGTGATAGAAGAAGAAATCCGTGTGAACAGAAGCGTGCATGAGTGGGCAGGAGGAGGAGGAGGAGGGGGTGGAGCCACCTATGTATTTAAGGTAAGGTCTGCACCGCCAGATTTCCACCAGATTTCTGTGAATCTGCGATGTTAGAGCCTCATGACAGCCCTGGGACAGAAACACCTCAGATGCTCTTATCCCCATTTAAAGATGAGCAGGGTCAGGTGCAGTGGCTTATTCCTGCAGTCCTAGCGTTTTGGGAGGCCAAGGCAGGAGGATCGCTTGAGGTCAGGAATTCATGATCAGCTTGGGCAACATAGCAAAACCTCGTCTCTACCAAAAAAAATTAAAAATTAGCCACTAGTGGTGGCTTGCACCTATAGTCATAGCTACTTGGGAGGCTGAGGCAGGAGGATCGCTTGAGCCCAGGAGTTCAAGGCTGCAATGAGCTGTGATCACGCCATAGCACTCCAGCCTGAGCAACAGAGCAAGACCCTGTCTCTAAAACCAATAAAAGAATTAAAAAATAGGCCGGGCGCGGTGGCTCAAGCCTGTAATCCCAGCACTTTGGGAGGCCGAGACGGGCGGATCACGAGGTCAGGAGATCGAGACCATCCTGGCTAACACGGTGAAACCCCGTCTCTACTAAAAATACAAAAACTAGCCGGGCGAGGTGGCGGGCGCCTGTAGTCCCAGCTACTCGGGAGGCTGAGGCAGGAGAATGGCGTAAACCCAGGAGGCGGAGCTTGCAGTGAGCTGAGATCTGGCCACTGCACTCCAGTCCGGGCGACAGAGCGAGACTCTGCCTCAAAAAAAAAAAAAAAAAAAAAAAAAAAAAAAAAAAAAAAAAAAAAGAATTAAAAAATAAAGATGAGCAGACTGAGATCCAGAGCGATATAGAGTCTGTCTGTCCAGGAAAGGGTAGACTCTTCTCTTACTGATACAGCAGCTCAATTTCACCATGCACAGCCTTTGCCATCCTACTTTCAGAGGGTTCTGCTGTGCCCTCCTGGACCAGCTCTCTGTCCTAAGGTGGATTTTTCTGGCATCATCACAGCCAGGCCAGGAACTGAAGACCGAGGCCACCTGCTAGGTCCTCCCACAGGACTGTGATGCTGAGGGCTTAATCTTGAATCTTTGAGGGCCAGAGTCAGAGACCCCTAAGAATGAGGGAGAGAGAGCATAGAGAGACCTGCTTCTAATCACCAGCATCCAGACCTCTGAGGCCAGTCTGAGGAGCTTCAGGAAAGGGGCTGGAGGAAGTAGAAGAAGCAGCCTCTAAGATCAGCCCCCACCTCCTGGTATATATATTTTGCTTTTGGTATATGGGTTTTGCTTCTCTGGTTGAACCCTGACTGATAGAGAAGCTTGTGGAGCCAATGGGTTATTGTAACAAGGGTTCAGAGCCCACAAACCACCTCAGACCACTGAGAGGTCACCAGGTCACCCCACTGCCTAGCAAACCCTCAGTCAGGCTGAGTTAACCAGGGCTTGGGGGCTACAGGGGGAAGCACCGCTGGGTTTCTCAATGTCTCAACGTCTTCCCGGTCAGATGAAGGATGGAGTGCCGGTGCCCCTGATCATTGCAGCCGGAGGTGGCGGCAGGGCCTATGGGGCCAAGACAGACACGTTCCACCCAGAGAGACTGGAGAATAACTCCTCAGTTCTAGGGCTGAACGGCAATTCCGGAGCCGCAGGTAAAGCGTCGCGAGCATGCCCTCTCCCGGAACCTCTCCCAGGCTTTCAGCTGGGCCCTGATGCCATCGCGTGCCTGAGGGCATCTTAGTCACTGGCACCTGGGATGCTGGGAGCTCTGGATATTGGTCCCAATATCCAGGGAGGGAGGGCAGGCAGCACCCTGGGAGCCCTGCAGGCTGTCCTGCTGACCTGGAGCTTGGACAGGTAGAAGGTCACTGAGAAAGTGAGGCAGGGAGCAGCCGTCAATCAGCCAGCTGACCCTCCCTGGGTTTTACCAACATGCAATTGTTAGAGCCTCCCCCGGAGATTCCTTCTTCCTCCAGGGGCAGATGGGCCACCCAGTTAAGATGTGAGCAGATGAAAAAATTCTGGGCAATGTCAGGCCCCCTAGACCCCTATGGTATAGACCTCCAGGCCCAAGGCTGCCGGACCCAAGCATACCCCACTGGAAAATCTCCTTCTTGACTCTCCACGGCTGAGCTCTCTTCCTCCATTAGTGGGAGGCAGAAGCACAAAAATGCGAGACAGGCAGGGAAGAGAGTATCAATTCCCTGATTCCTCTAAAGTCAGCCACCCCTAAAGACAGAAAATGCAATTCCTTTTTTTATTTTCTTTTCCACACAATCAGACTGTGGGAGGATCTTAGAAGGCATTTAAGATTTGGGATTAATTAAAACAAATGTGCAAACTGTCTCTCAATTGAGAGACAGCTAGAGATAGAAGAGTAGAAACAGTCATGGGTCCACCATGAGGTTCTCCAGTGACATTCACAGCACCCCTACCGAGGCCCAGCACCTGAGAAACCCTGAAGCACCTCTGCCTCTGTTGCACATGTGCTGTCAAAACAACCCTGCAGGTTTCCAGGCGGATACCATTCCTGTTTTACAGGAGAGCCAATGGGCTCACCAAGGCCTGATGACTTTTTTTTTTCTCAACATGGTTGAGCTGTTTAGTGATGGAGACAATTTTGTTTGTTTGTTTGTTTGTTTGTTTTTGCGACAGAGTCTTGTTCTGTCGCCAGGCCGGAGCACAGTGGCACGGTCTCAGCTCACTGCCACCTCTGACTCGTGGGTTCAGGTGATTCTCCTGCCTCAGCCTCCCGAGTAGCTGGGATTACAGGCACGCACCACCACACCCAGCTAATTTTTGTATTTTTAGTAGAGATGGGGTTTCATCATGTTGATCAGGCTGGTCTCGATCTCCTGACCTCAAGTGATCTGCCTGCCTTGGCCTCCCAAAGTGCTGGGATTACACGCGTGAGCCACTGTGTCTGGCCAGTGGCTCAATTCGTATTTTTAAAACACCGTTGTTCTGATTTTGATATGGGTTATTTTCCTTTCCACACATTTGCTCGAAGGCTGCAAGATGGGTATGGGGTCAGAAACCTCCTCAGCTGGGGCTGAGCAGGATGAAAGCACAGCACGTGGTCTCCACCATCTCGTTCTGATTTATTTATTATGCACTTGCTCACAGCCCTGCACAAACACCAGAGCCAACTTCTGGCCCCTGTCACACCTAAGGGGCCTTCCCTCTGCCACATGACAAGAGCCTTGACAGGCCCACACCCTCATCTGAGAGCAGAAGGGAGGACAGCGAAACCCAAGCTCAGCACCCACCCCTGCAGGTTTCATGGCTGACAAAGTCCCCCCAGCTTGCCTGATGGCCTCGTCTCAGCTCTGCTTGTCCCCATTCTAGATTCAAGCTTGTTCCTGACCTCAGCTTCATTTTCCAAACCTCGCTTCCTCTTTCTAACAAGACAGTTATCCACCTACAGGTCCCTCTGTGTCCCAAGGAATCTCGGCCACAAGTGCTTCCGGAAACCCTGCCAGGCCGGTTCACCCGTAGGGTTCCGGCAGACACACACACTGCTGTTTCTGCCTTCCACCATCAATGTCCAGGTCCCCACCACACATCATCTGCTGCAGCAGAAAGGATTTTAGGGTTTTTAGGATACAGTCACCCTTTCCTAACCATCAGTTCTGTGTTCATTGGATTCAACTAACCACAGATCAAAAATACTCAAAAAAAAAAAAGATGATTGTGTCTTTACTGAACATGTACAGACTTATTCCCTAAATAATACAATAACTATTACATAGGATTTACCCTGTATTGGATATTATATGTAATCTAGAGATGATTTTTTTTATGGGAGAATGTGCAAAAACTATGCCACTTTATATAAAGGGACATTTATTTTGGTGTGATGGAGGGATCCTGGAACCAATCCTCCACAGATACTGAGGGACAACTGTAGATGTCTGTTCAAATGTCCTATGGAATGGAACACAGGTTGGCTACACTCAACCTCGGCTCTGTAGATAGCTTCCTTTGCAAGAGCCCAAAGCAGCCCCAGGCATTGGGAAGCACAGCCCCGAGGCTGCCTTTGTTGCCAGGGCATCGTCCACCACTGACCAGGGCTTCTGTTCCTGACCTTGGAGCGGTTCCTGAGAGCCGGGCCCTGGAGAACCTCTAAGCAGGCTGAGCCCAGGTGTGAGGCTGTCTGCACGCGTGTGTTTTGCCTCTCAAGCCCCTGACACTCCTCACCCCTGGCAGTGTGTGGAGCATTTCATACACTCACTGTCTCCTTTGATCTTAACATCAACCCTGTGAGCTGGGTCTTATTATCCCCAAGCTACAAGTGAAGCAACACAGGCTCAGAATGGGCGTTCTTGCCCATGCTTTCACAGACAGCAGTGGGCTCTGTGGTGCCTAGTCCAGGATTCCTGCAAGGAACTTTAGTGCAGGGTTTTGACATTTGGCTGCTCAAAGACTAATGAGTCCCATTTCTTGTTAGGATGGGAGGCAGTTAATGAAATGAAGGTCCAGTGCTATGGGGCTTGGCTGACATGAAGAGAAGATAGAGGAACGAGTTTAGTCACCATGCTGCCTGTCTGCCCACCTCCCCTGATCCTTAACCAAGCACAGCCCCTCCTTTTGAGCCAGAGAGGACTGGCAGGAAGCAGGGGTACAAGGCACGCTCTCATCTGGGTGTACTCAGCTGTGGCCAAACAGGTCTCCCTAGGGCAAGCCGCCTCCTACTGAAGATGGGCCCCGGGAGCTGGAGCTGGTGCAGGCGCCCTCCAGCGTGTCCTGCGTCCTTCTGGCCAGCATCCTCACGCGGGTTCCCTATCTCTTCCCGCAGGTGGTGGAGGTGGCTGGAATGATAACACTTCCTTGCTCTGGGCCGGAAAATCTTTGCTGGAGGGTGCCACCGGAGGACATTCCTGCCCCCAGGCCATGAAGAAGTGGGGGTGGGAGACAAGAGGGGGTTTCGGAGGGGGTGGAGGGGGGTGCTCCTCAGGTGGAGGAGGCGGAGGATATATAGGTAAAGATGATTCGTGTTCAAGGTGTCACTCCCTCCCCCTTAGTCCTAGGCTCCTCACCTCCCTGCCCTCTCCCGGCCCTCCCCTGGCCTGCCCAAGTGTGGACTGTGATGTGACTGCACGCCTCCCTCTCCGCCTGGCTGGACCTGCCAGAGGCAGGGTGTTGGCTCTCGAGCCAGCATCCTGCCTCCAGGCTTCCTCAGCGACAACATCAAGATCCCATGTGATTCTTGATCTCCCCCAAAGTCGATGATAAAGAGGCTTTGGCTTTCCAGACTAGTCTCTGAGGACTCCCCCAGCCTCCCTTGGATGGCCTGGCCAAGCCAGCTCCTGAAGGGGCGGGTTTGTGGTTTCATGGACTCCTCACTCCTGCTCCCTACCCCAGCCCACCAGCTTCCTGAAAGGCGCTGCTGTTCCTGCTGACAGGAGCTACTCCCGAGGGCAACTGCAGGCAGGCTTAGCCCAGCCCTTCAGCAAGCAGCCGGCCATTGACCCCAGCTGCCTCATCTGGGCTTCAGAGCACAGTCAGCAGAGCCTTCTGAAGCTGAGAGGCTGGGAGACGATGGCTCCCCGCTCCCCACAGATTAGGACGAATGCATGCATGCTCTGTGGTGTTCGTGTCTGTGTTTTGCTTTGACGCTGTGTGTAAGATGCTTGTGTTAACCACATGCTCTTCTTTTCCAAGCTGGGTGGGTGGGAGGAGCCCAAGGGGGGAGCCCAAAGATAGCCCAGCCCCAGGTGAAAGGAGGGACAGGAGCCTTAGGGTACAGGGGCTCATCTCCCGCAATCCCCACACCCCGCCACATTCCAACCCTGACCCAGTGGGGCTGGAGAGCAGCTCTTCATCCTGACCAGTCCTGGGAGAGGCACCACGGGCATATCCCAGCCTAGAAGGACTAGAACTTTTCGGACTCTTGCTCACATTAACCACTTCTTAGTGGGCCCCCAGCAGAGTGGTAGAGACCCCTCCTCCATCGGAGCTGGCCTGGACCTGAGGGGAAAGTAAACACACACCCAGCATCTACTGGGCCAAATCCCACGTGCAGCCTCTGTGCCCTGAGCCTCCCTTCCCTCCCCGCATCCCTATCCCTGAGGCCCCAGTGACCCCCTAACTTTGGCCAGAGCTGCATGCCCCGCTGACGTGCATGTGTGTTGATTTTGGCATCCACCCCCCATGTTAAACTCTGCTCTGGTTTGCTACTCAGGCGGCAATGCAGCCTCAAACAATGACCCCGAAATGGATGGGGAAGATGGGGTTTCCTTCATCAGTCCACTGGGCATCCTGTACACCCCAGCTTTAAAAGGTAGCCCCTCTTCCAGGCAGCAGAACAAACTTCCTTAGGTCAGTCCTCCCACCAAGCTAAAACCTCAGAGTCTCTGACATGTATCCAGGATACAGAGGCACAATTATGGGTCCCTGGCAGGCAAGCTTCCTATAGCGCAGGTCACCACATTTCCTGGAAGTCAGGATGTATGCTTTAATACGAATGCAGAGGCAGAATCCTAGGAAAGGTAACAATAATAGCCCAATACCTGCACCAGCCAACCTAAAGATCACGTGTGCGCTTCCTCCCACACAAATGCAAACATCCATAGGCACCCATGCCAGCTGCCTCCACTGCACTCTCCATATGCACAGGAAGACTCTCCTACACATTTGTGCTTCCAGTGGCTATGGGACCTAGGAACAGGGACCAGAGCACCCACAGTGACCACCTGGAGACATAGTGCTGAGGCTGGGAGTGGGGAAGCAGGCTCGGCCCGTGACTGACCGTCCCTCCTTGTCACCAGTGATGGAAGGCCATGGGGAAGTGAATATTAAGCATTATCTAAACTGCAGTCACTGTGAGGTAGACGAATGTCACATGGACACTGAAAGCCACAAGGTCATCTGCTTCTGTGACCACGGGACAGTGCTGGCAGAGGATGGCGTCTCCTGCATTGGTAAGGGGGCGGGGCCGGGGGAGGCAGAGGGGCAGACAGCCTGAGATTTGGCGCATGACCACAAGTGGTTTCTGGGTTCCAGGACACCCTGGATTCGGTTTTGCAAGCTTTCTGTCCCTCCCCTACCTGCGACAGCTCAAGTGCTCTGACCCCTGTGTGAAAGGTGGGCCATGGCTCCTGAAGGAGTCTTAAAAGTTCTCTAGTATAGAACACCAGCCCCACGGAGGGGCCATTCTGCCCCCACTTAAGCATGCCCAGTGACAGGGATCTCACTGCTCCTAAGGCGCTCTGTTCCCTTGGGCAGTTTCAGAGCCAGAGTGCTGTCCCCTTAACCTTCCTCTCCTAGGTTTCCTTACAGCAGCAGCTTTTCATGTGCAGTGTTTGAAGACAGTGCTCCCATCCTCCTCCTTTTCTTTTTTTTGGCAGAGTTTCACTCCTATTGCCTGGGCTGGAGTGCAATGATGCAGTCTTGGCTCACTGCAACCTCCACCTTCCAGGTTCAAGTGATTCTCCTGCCTCAGCCTCCCGAGTAGCTGGGACTACAGGCACCTGCGACTATGCCAGGCTAATTTTCCTATTTTCAGTAGAGACAGGGTTTCACCATGTTGGCCAGGCTAGTCTCGAACTCCTGACCTCAGGTGATCCACCCGCCTTGGCCTCCCAAAGTGCTGGGATTACAGGCATGAGCCACCGCACCTGGCCCAATCCTCCTCCTTTAACTCTTCTTCATATTAAATAACCTGTTTGTTTGCAGCAGTTCATACAAGATGCAGTTTTGTGTCTTCTCCCCCGGCCGCACTGGTGTCCCTCTTCTGCATGTGTTCCATTGTCGATGTCCCTTTTGAAATGTAGTGTCCAGTACCAAGCACGATGCCTCTGTGTGGTCTGGCCAGCAGAGGGCACAGGACCCCTCCCCACTCTAAGCCCAGTGCCTCAGGGCCACAGGGAAGTAATTTAGCCTCAGAGGGTGTTACTTAGAGCACACCCTGTTGTTTGGTCACCTGCGGCCCCCACCTCTCTTCCAGCTCAACTTTCGTTTCACCTTCCATCCTCACCCTGTAGTTGTGCAGCTCATGTTTTGAACCAACGTCTCGCCATTGATATTCATCCCTGTTAAATTTCCCTCCACTCAAAAGCTACAGCTAAAAGCTTGTAAAACCAGGATGAGTCTGGTCCTGCCCATGATTCTCTGAAAAGAGAAGTGTGACAAGGTCTCCAGCAATGGGAGGGAGCAGGTAGTTTTTGTCTCAGCTGGAGAGGTTATTTTTGACTTGGGACCAGCTCAAAGGAGAAAGGGTGTGGTTGTCAGTGCCCCACTGGGACCTGTCTTCTAGTGTCGCCCACCCCGGAGCCGCACCTGCCACTCTCACTGATCCTCTCCGTGGTGACCTCTGCCCTCGTGGCTGCCCTGGTCCTGGCTTTCTCTGGCATCATGATTGGTGAGTGCACAGAGCCCCAGGGACTCCCAAGGGGGCGGGAAGGCAGGACTAAATAGTGTCTCAGGCTGTGCCACTGGTGCCAGGGTGTCACTTCGTTATGCTAGTCCCTGGAATTGGGTGGGGTGGTGATTAGGGAAGCCCAGGCCAAGCCAAAACCGAAGCTCCCAACCTTCCCCCCACCAGAGCAGCTGCAGTTCCCTGAGGAGCCCCTGATTCTGCACCTCAGCCCCGTGTGTATCCTCCTGGCTGATTGGCGGTAGGGAGCTCTCTTCAGTGTTCCTCACGATGGGGAAAGCTCGTCCCCACCCCTAGACGTCACTTCTAGCTCCCATGTGCTTCCGCCGGCACAGCTCCCGTTTGGCTCCCACCCTGTATAATGCACTAGCCCACTCTTCTCCAAACCAGCCCTCCACCACCCTCCAGGCAGACAGATGGGAAAATCGGTTTCTGAGTATATTTCTGTTCAGCCTGTGAGCCAAGGTGAGCTGACCTGCAGGTCACGGAGAGCTCAGTGTGGTCCCAACCAGCCCTTACTGCTGGCAGAGACATGCCCAGTACAGATGGGCAGAGGCTTGAAAAGGGCAGAGGGAAAGGCTCCTGGGAGCCCTCGCAGGCCAGGCCCCCGCAGGCGAAGGGATCTTCCGGTAGAAGGGAGATGGCAGCACACGCTGCATCCCCATATGGTGCCATCCCTCAAAGGGACAGGATAATAGGAGCTAACACTTGTTGCATGGTTACTACATGCTCAGCAATTTGCACATTTCAGTTCATTTGATCCTCAAGTAGCCCTAATCTGATCATGGTCGGTCCATAGCATAGAGGAGGAAACTGAGCACATAGTGGGTGACTCGTTTGCCCTGGCCCGTGTGGCGGGGGGCTGGGCTTTACACACAGAATCTACCCTCTGAATCACAATTTTGTTCTGGCTCCCATGGAGTTTGCCTTCCAGAACATCCTCACATGTAGGAGTGATAATGGTCATTCACGTTGGTAGAGCTCTTTAGAAGTTTTCAAAACCATTTTACGTGGGTGAATTCATTTCATTGACAACCCTGGGGGTGGGGAGTGGGAGTGGTGAGGGAAACAGGGCAGGAATTACCATCCCTGCTTACAGAGCGGGAAACTACTGTCCAAAGAGGTCCTGTGACCTGGTCCTCATGGCTCAGCTTGTAAGTAACAAGAGGCGGAATTAGAGCACAGATCCCCAGACACCGATTTAGAGATCTTTTCATTATGTGGCTCTTCTCCAACTCTGCGGCTTGGCAGTTCTCCAACTACAGGAAACACAATTGACCAAGATCCCAGCTGCACCCTCCAATCCACTGCTGTGATTGCACTGAAGCTGCCCTACCCCATGACTGAGCACAGCAGAAACACTAAGGCAGGCCACTTCCTGGGAGCCGTGGGACTCCTCTGATGACTGACTTTGGCTCCAGAACCCCTTAGGGCCTTGCTGAAAATTCCTTAGGCTGCATGGCACCCAGGGTGCTTCCACCCAACCTTCCCTCCCTCCCTCGTTCACATGGGGTCAGACTTGCAACACGGTCTGCTGGCTCACCCAGCCTTCCCTGGCTCCCTCCCCATTTCCTCTCATGGGCATTTCTTCTAATAAAATCTGCAGACCATCTTGGGTCTAATCCCATCTCCAGTCTGCTTCTTGGAGGACCCAGACTAACATGACTCTGCCCTGTATAATACAAATAATTCTTTTCTGGATTTGTGATTTTTAGCTTTACATTTACTTTAAATCATGTTTCAATTAAAGACACACCTTCACATCTAAAATCATTTTGTTAGTATTTCTAAGTATGATGGAAAGGTTCAGAGCTCAGGGGAGGATACGGAGATCCAGGGAGGCTTCCTGTAGGAAGTGGCCTGTGTAGTGCTTCAAGGGCCAGGCTGCCTGGTCCAGGCCATGTTGCAGCTGACCATCCATCTGCAGTGTACCGCCGGAAGCACCAGGAGCTGCAAGCCATGCAGATGGAACTGCAGAGCCCTGAGTACAAGCTAAGCAAGCTCCGCACCTCGACCATCATGACCGACTACAACCCCAACTACTGCTTTGCTGGCAAGACCTCCTCCATCAGTGACCTGAAGGAGGTGCCGCGAAAAAACATCACCCTCATTCGGTGAGCGCCCTGCTGCCGTCCTGGGAGGAGAGGGGCTGCAGTCTAGGGGCTGAATGTTATCACAGCAGACTCCTCTAGCCACAAAAGGTCAGCAGAGCCCTCCCTATGGTCACCCCTAGCCCTCCTAGGAAGACAAGCCTTGACATTCAGGGCCATGTGTGTTGGTTTAAGTTAACTCCTATATGTTTATGGAGTTTATACAATGAGAGGAGAACCAGGGCTCTCCTCCAAATTATGTCATAGAGGTATGCTCTCTCCAAGGCTTCCTGGCCCTGCTTCCCTCCAGGGGAGCAGGGGAGCAAAGGGCCCCTCCTCTGAGCATCTAGAGCAACTGTACCTTCCTCTGTCACTCACTGGCAGCACTCCCCAGCCAGTACCCCCCCAGCGATATGTCTGTCCTAAAGGAGCATAAGCCTCCCCAGGGAAAAGCCATGGTTCATACACCCCTGTGTCCCTGGCAAATATCAGACTCAATAACTACTGATTGAATGAATAAACATTTGACCATTGTCATGAGTCCCTGGTTGGAATCCTTCTTTCCAGTTTTCAGATGAAGAACTGGAAGTCCGAGATTGCATAGCGCAGCCGTGTTGAGGGTGTTACCCCTGAGTGTGTATGTTATCCCCTGCCTCTTGGGTTTGTCCACTAAATGTGCGCCCCGGGCTCAGGAGCCCCGGCTGCCTCATTACTGTGGCCTGTTTGACTCCGTCTCATCTTGTATTCTCCTTTGCGCAGGGGTCTGGGCCATGGCGCCTTTGGGGAGGTGTATGAAGGCCAGGTGTCCGGAGTGCCCAACGACCCGAGCCCCCTGCAAGTGGCTGTGAAGGTAAGAAATGGCTCACTTTTGAGCCTGCCCTTGGCTTGCAGACTCTGTAGGCTGCGGCTGTCAGCTCACAGCCTCCTCCTCCTCCCCACCCTCCTTTTCTCTGCCCAGACGCTGCCTGAGGTGTGCTCAGAACAGGACGAACTGGATTTCCTCATGGAAGCCCTGATCATCAGGTAAAGCCACAGAGAGACACCCTTGTCCCAACTCCCCACTGCCCCAAAGAACCTGGAGAGGTTTCTAACAGATCGATCTCTCCAAGGGAAATGGTGTTGTCCCCAGCATGTCCCCTTTTCTCCAGTAGGAGACTCCTAAACATTCTAGACACTTCTTACCAGACTGAAACCACCCCTGGTGGTTGTTTCAGAAACAAAATCTGTGTGGCCTAATAATCCCACCGATGTCACGGCCTGCAACCAGTTCCCTGCTGTTCTCCATCGGTTCTTCTTCCCTCACTTTTTCTTAAGAAATGGAGCATGCTAGACTTTGACAGTACAAGATACAATCTCCCTCCAAGACCCTTCACCAATCCCAGTAAATGTGCTCCTAATATGATGAGGCCACCCCATCCTAGGCTCCCGTCAGCAGGGCTGAATCTCAGCTGGCTGCACCTTTTGACTTGAGGCTCCAGGGTCTGTATTGAAGCTGAGAGTCTCAGTGCCTGTGGCTCCTGAGGGCATCCACAGTGGCAGCAGGTCCCCTCAAGGAGGAGGCAGATGTTTGACCTCAAGATCAGGTGGGGGCTCATGGCCCCCGTCACACCAGCAAGACTCTGAACGTCCTGACAGGTGGGGGCAGATTGGGATGTCCCCTTGGTGGAAGTGGCAGGGGTAACAAGGCCAGGCAGTGTGAGCGATATGGCTGTGAGGTCTGGAGTCACAGGAGAACACACAAAATAACATTTATTTTCTGATGATACATGTAATTCCTGATTATGAATAAAACTTGGCAAGTATGAGATTATATTGAAGAAGACCCAAATCGCTCAATCTCACTACTTGGTGGTAACTAACCATTATGTGTTGGTGTCTAATCACCCAGTCTTTCAACACTTGGGGGGGGTGTACATGTATGTGTATGCACACACATGCATGCACATGTTGGCCCATGTGGAATTCCTAGGCCCCACTGCCTGTGTGTCCTAAAGGGATCATGTTAACAAGAAAACCCAAGTCTTGGTCCCTCCCATGAGGAATCCACAGGAAACTGATGGACTCATGAGGCCATCCCCTTTTCCTGGCTCTGTTTCACACGCTGTCACCTGGCAAGTCTCACGCAGTCTCTCTTAGAAGCAGTTGTTTTGCTTCACCTTCTGCCTGAGGCCTTCCTGGGAGAAATCGACCATGAATTCTAGTGCCCAGTCCGTGCACCAGTATCTGAGACAGACACCCTCCTGCCCCGAGACACTTTCTCACCCAAGTGCCTGGGCAACATCCTCGCACCTCCAGCCCCTCTCCTGCAAACGGAACTCCTGTGGAGCCTGCTCTGGTTCTTCCCACCTGCTCATCAGTGAGATTCTGGGTTTAGGCTCAGCCCGGGACCCCTGCTGCCCCTGTTTACAGAATGCATTTATACATTGTAGCTGCTGAAAATGTAACTTTGTATCCTGTTCCCCCCAATCTAACATTCGCCCAGACTCAGCTAATTTTGGTTATACCCCACTCTGCTCTGCAGCAAATTCAACCACCAGAACATCGTTCGCTGCATCGGGGTGAGCCTGCAAGCCCTGCCCCGGTTCATCCTACTGGAGCTCATGGCAGGGGGAGACCTCAAGTCCTTCCTCCGAGAGACCCGCCCTCGCCCGGTGAGTGACAACCAGTCTTTGCTGCAGTTGTTGTGCCAAGGACAGGAGCAAGGATGGAAGGAGCAAGAGTGGGCAGCCTGGGTAGCAAGTTCCTCGGTGGAACTCAGGAAGTCAACTTTAGGCTTGGATAGAGGGGTGACTGACTAGAAGAGAATGAACAGAAGACAGAGGTAGATGATGGCTAAGCCCCAGGCCCAAGGAGCTTGTGCAAGGCTCCTGCAATGCATTTATATTAGTCCATTCTTGCATTCATATAAGAACTACCTGACACTGAATAATTTATAAAGAAAAGAGGTTTAACTGGCTTATAGTTCTGCAGGCTGTACAGGAAGCGTGGCTGGGGAGGCCTCAGGAAACTTACAGTCATGGCAGAAGGCGAAGGGGAAGGAGGCACCTCTGACATGGCTGGAGCAGAAAGAAGGGAATGCAGGGGGAAGTGCTATATACTTTTAAACAACCAGATCTCATGAGAACTCACTCAGTATCATGAGAACAGCAAGGGGGAAATCCACCCATGATCCAATCACCTCCCACCAGGCCCCTCCTCCAACACTGGGGATTACAATTCAACGTAAGATTTGGGCAGGGACACAAATCCAAACCATATCTGCATTCTATAGCCTGGATCCATTCTCATGGCCTGCTGACTCTGGAAAACCAAACTAGAGACAAACACAGAGGGAAACTTTCATGCCAGCCATGTCACTACTCAAGCAACTGACCCGGGCAGGTCACTCTGCAGTTACTCATTCAGAGCCCACTGTCCTCCTGTCTCAAGTAGGGATAATAATACCTGGACATTCTAACCTCCTATTTAGGAAGGTGCTACACACATTTTATGGTTAACAGAGCTTGGGAAGTGAAGATACCCAGGGTGGGCCCAGGAATCCCAAGCTCCAGCCCCAACTTGGCCATTAGACACCCATGTGGTTTAGGGCAGTCTTAAACCTTTAACCTGGGTATCCACACAGGTGAGATTTGAGGATTGGACTAGAACATCTCAAACGTGGTTCTAAATTATTAAACACAGCAACCTGGGCAGACCCAGAGCCCAGCTGCCCATGCTTGAGTCTGCAGGTCTTCAGCAGGCCCTGGGTACCAGGAACTGGAACTGAGCAGGCCCCAGGGTTAGGATCTAGGCTTCCTCCAGGAACCACTGTCCTGTGGGGATCACAGGGAAGACTTGCACAGGAAAAGCAGCAGCCACCCTCCCGCCCCCAGGAAAGCAGGGAAGGACCAACAGCCAGTGGTTTCAGAAAGCCCAACCTGACCACACTGCTCACAGGGACTCAAAGTGGTGACGGAAGCCCTGCAAGGTCATGGCTGTTCTGATCTCTACCTTCAGTCAGGATCCATGTAAAATACCTTCACCTTAGCCACTGGGTGACTCATCTCGGTATCTAAGAAGAATACTGTCTTACCCCTTGAGAAGAGGAATGTGTGTGCACCTGAGCATACCTGGCAGGAGGACTGGGCAGGGAGCAGGGAGATAAAGACTACCCCTGTCTCATAAGAGCCCTCGTCAGCTAGCATCCTCCTCAGACCTTCCAGATTTCTCAACACCACCCTAGGAACAGACGATGCAGATCCCTCCCCAGTTCTATGGATGAGAAAGCTGTGGCCCAGAGAGATTATGGGACTTGCCGTGGCCACACAGGAAGTGGAAGAGCTGGGACTAGAACTCAGGCCTTATGACTCCTGATTCAGTGCTCTCTCCAACTTACTGCTTATCCAGTGGTCCCCTCTGGGAAACTGTAAACTATCAAGATGAGGTTGGGTGCTTAAAGCCAACACTGCCAGGCATCCCGGCATCTCTGCCAGGGTACAGGCATCAGATTCACTGGCTTTCCCACCACTACCTAGGAGGGCAGAGCCTTTGACTCTCATGCCCTGAGATTCTCAGCAGCGCTGCTGTCAGTGGGGGACACGTGGTATCATACTTTGGGGAGAGGCACAGCCCTGGTTCTCCCACTGGACCTTCCTGAGGCTCAAGAAGAGAAAGTCGTATGTATGCCAAGGAGAGAGACTTTGCAAAGGGAGTCTGGGAGCCCAGCACTTGGCAAGTTCAAGGTTCAAGGACTTCAGGGGCAGGAGAGGGCAGGAGTGAGGAGTGGGCCTTCTCTCTCTCTCTTTCTCTCTCTCTCTTCCTCTTTCTCTCTCCCTCTCTCAAAGACAAAGGCATCTCTCTCCTTTGATGATGAAAGATGATTCCAATATTATTACAAAGAAAAAGTCCAGCAAAGAAAGGCAGATCATTCAATCTCTCACCACCCCCAACCCAGAGTGCTGCCCTTGGAGAGTCCGAAGAGGAGCCTGTCCCCAAGTTCTGCCCTCTAACAGCAGGCACTACCTGAGGGTCGCCCACAGCGGGGAGGGGGCCTGCCCTTGGAAGAGCCACTTCTCAGGGCCAGAGTCCCACCCTCACCCAATCTGCTCTTTCAACCCCTGGCCCGGCTTTTCCTCTGTGGCTCTTGTTGCCAACCAGACACACCCCGGCAGCACCCCAGTCATGGTCCTCCCCGCCTCCCATACACCCACCAGGCCTAGGTGAGCTGTCCTTTCTGGGATCCTTGGCTGATTTCAAATGTCCAATTGGGGTCCTCCAGAGCCACCAATGCGGATGTGTTTGTGGCAGCAGCTTCCCTGGGGCTTAGCTGGGTTTCCTGCATAGATTCTCAGGGTCACAAAATCCAACTTTGTAAGATAAGGATTCAGTGGACTGTGAAAAAGGAATGTGATTTCCAGCAGACAGACAGGACTAATATCAGTAAATCCTACACAGGATAAAAGAGGGTAAATCGGCCAAGGGACATGAGGGATGGAGAAACATGTGCTGTGAAGAGAAAGTGGGTGGAGGTGTGCCTCCAGATTCTGAAACTCGGACTTCAGAGGCCTGAATTCCACCTGATTCACTTGTTGAAATCACCCTGATACTCCCAGGGGTTCCCTGATGACCTCCTGTGTGCAGGCACCAGCCTTGGGGTGCAGAATCAGACAAGGTCTCTGTCCTCACTTCCTGCCAGCTCTGGAGCTCAGTGGCTCCACAGACTTTAGATCAGGATCAAAGGCCCTTTGAGATGGGATAAAAGGCTCTGGCCTCAGACAGCATCTGTGCAAACATGAAATGACAGAACGGACATGCAGACGCAGTAGACAGAGTGGATGCCCAGGTCAGCCGTGCCTGTCATGGAAACAAAATGCGTGGGTACAGATGAAAACAGCACTTGGTCCCAGGACTCCACCTCTTCAGGAATGAAGATCCCTTTTTAATGTCAAAAAAATTATACAGACCCAACATTTATTCAGTAAATATTTATGCACGGCTCCCTATATGCCAGGGATAGGTAAGAGCTGTACTTTAGTATCCATGAATTCAGTCAATAATGACAAAAGCCATTAAGAAGTCAGTAATCGGCCAGGCGCGGTGGCTCAAGCCTGTAATCCCAGCACTTTGGGAGGCCGAGACGGGTGGATCACGAGGTCAGGAGATCGAGACCATCCTGGCTAACACGGTGAAACCCCGTCTCTACTAAAAAATACAAAAAACTAGCCGGGCGAGGTGGCGGGTGCCTGTAGTCCCAGCTACTCAGGAGGCTGAGGCAGGAGAATGGCGTAAACCCGGGAGGCGGAACTTGCAGTGAAGTGAGTCGAGATTGCGCCACTGCACTCCAGCCTGGGCGACAGAGCAAGACTCCGTCTCAAAAAAAAGAAGTCAGTAATCTCTTTATAAAGGTGTAGGTCATTAATCACAACAGTGTCTGTGACTATTTGGGACATGGTAATGCCTGTGGGTAGTGGCTGTATGGAAGACATTCAGAATACAGTTGGCTTATTGGATTCCAGAGGTCCACAGTCCACAGGCAAGAGACCAACGATGACAATGCTGGCTCCAAACACATAAGGGATATCTGGTGCCAAGGAAAAGTGGGGACTTCTCGCCGCTTTCTTTTGTTTTTGAGACGGAGTCTGGCTCTGTTGCCTAGGCTCTGTGGCCCAATCTCGCCTCACTGCAACCTCCGCCTCCCTGGCTCAAGTGATTCTCCTGCCTCAGCCTCCCGAGTAGCTGGGATTACAGGCATGTGCCACCATGCCTGGCTAATCTGTGTATCTTTAGTAAAGACGGGGTTTCACCATGTTGGCCAGGCTGGTCTCAAACGCCTGACCTCAGGTGATCTGCCCGCCTCAGCCTCCCAAAGTGCTGGGATTACAGACATGAACCATTGCACCTGGCCATTCCTCACCACTTTTCAAAGTGGGCTTCTGCTGCATTTTGTTTGTTTATGTTCCCCATCTGCATTCTTTGCCTCTTTTTCATCATTCCCTCTCATCTTTATATGCATCAATTTTAAAACATCTGCTGGGCACAGTGTCTCACACCTGTAATCCCAGCACTTTAGGAGGTTGAGGCGGGCAGATCGCCTGAGGTCAGGAGTTTGAGACCAGCCTGGCCAACGTGGTGAAACCTCATCTCTACTTTAAAAATACAAAAATTAGCCAGGCCTGGTGGCGGGCACCTGTAATCCCAGCTACTCGGGAGGCTGAGGCAGGAGAATCGCTTGAACCTGAGAGGCGGAGGTTGCAGTGAGCTGCATCGTTGCACTCCCGCCTGGGCAACAGAGTGAGACTCCATCTCAAAAAGAAAAAAAAAGAAAAATCCTATTCTGTTTTTCACTTGGCAAAAGGATTCCTAGCCTTTGTCCTGTGATGGTTCATCTCTGAATACTTGGGGAGAAGCTATTAATGCTTTAGAAAGGGAGCAATCTCAATATTATTTTATTTTATTTTTAGAATATATTATCCTTTGGGAATAGCCCCTCAGAAGCTGTGACACCAAACAAATCATTCCTGTTTTCTCAACAGTAAAAGTACAATATTGACCTAAAGGGCATCCCTGAAGGGAACACCAGTGCCCTAGGGGCCTCCCACTCACACGTGCTCTCAGAAGAACCCATGCGCAGACAGCCCTCAGAGCCGCGGCACTCCCTCCCTGGACTCTCATGCACACGAGCGGGCAGCAGAGACTCCGATCATTCCCATCAAGCAGCACCCACACCTACTTGATCTTCCAGTTCTATCCCGCAAACCCACCATGGGGAGCACCCATAGCAAGGCCCACAACCATGGCCGTGAGAACAGCTGGGTCCGAGGAAGTGCTGCACTCCAGTGGCAGATGGGGATAAAATCCTGATTCCTACTCTTTGCCCCAGGAGGGATGCAGATGGGTGCACTGGCTGGCAATGTTCTGCAAGTCTAGATTCAGCATCGGGTTTGCCAATGTTCACAGCTCCTCCCACCCCACCCCACCCACGCACACAGCCCCTCCCAGACACACACAACCCATGCCACACACACAAAAAACACATATACACACCACATGCATATACACAACTCACATCACAGGCACCACACATATTCACAACACACAAAAAACACACACCACACACGTACATTACATACACAAAACATGTACACACATCTAAACACAACACACACACAAAACACACCACACACATACACAACACATAATACACATATACACAACACACACACTACACTACCTGGTTCAAGTGATTCTCCTGCCTCAGCACACACCACACACATGCCCCCCCCACAGAAACACACCACATAGACATATACCACATACATACACTACACACACACACACCTCACATATACAAAACACACACCGCACACACGCCCCCCACATACACATATACCACATATATATACTCACGCACACACCAGACACATCACACATATACACAACACACACCACACACACCCAGATACACCATATACCACATACATATTATACTAACGCACACACCACACAATCACACATGCCACGCACACACCACACACACATATACAACACACACCATATATACCACAGACATATACACACCACACACACTACACACACAGACACACCACACATATATACCACAGACACACATATACACACACACACATACACCACGCACACCTCACACACCCTACACATAGCACACAATACACAAAACACAAACATATACACACCACACCATACACACACCCCCTACACATGTACATACACAACACATGCACAGAACACACACACCACACGCATATATACACAACGCGCACTACACGCATACACACCACACACACGCACGCCACAGACACGTACACACCACACACCTCCCATAACCCATGCTTGCTGACCGTCTGCCCTGTGCACACTGATTAGTGGAGCAGTTAATCTGCTCTGAGCAGCCAAGGACAGGGAGGCACATCAGCCTGGCCCGTAAGTTAATGTTGGGAGAGATTTAGTCCCCACAGCGCTCCAGGCTCCTGGGGCTTCCGAGACATCTATGGCCCTTGCATCCTGAGTGATGGGCACTAAGACACAAAGATACTGGCAGGAAGAGAATCTTCCTCAAGGCTCTAGCGCAGCTAGAACCGGGGCCTCCTCTGTTAGGGACAGAGGGCACGTTCCTGAAGAGCGAAAAGGTATTTATTTCTCGTTAGGGGCAGAGGGGGTACCTCTGCTCCTAAGGAGGCCTCTGGAGAAGCCAAACACAAGGAGCTGTTTTCCGAGTCCCCCTGGCCTCCCATGTGGCAACCCCTCAATACCTCGGGTGCCCTGATGAGGCACTGCCCGAGGCTGCTGGCGTGGGTGCTCCTGACAACCCAGGGAGGCCGACAGTCCCACGCCACTGTGACAGATGAAACTGTGGCTCTGAGAGGCTGAGCAGCCAGCCCCAGACCACATGGCCTGGAAGGGGCCAGCAGGCTGGAGCCCGGGTCAGCTCGATGGTCCACTGAAGTGTGGTATTTGCCGTTTGTGGGTGCTGTATTCCGCATTCGCTGTGCGTTGGGCACAGTATTCACATACACTCCGTCCCCGCTCAGGCACTCTCTCTTCCATTTTAATTCCTTGGATCCTCTCCCAAGGAGGAGGGAGGATGCCTCTCCTGACCCAGATCCTTAAAGCCCATCTCCGGGCAGCTTTGGCTCCACCCTTATTAGCTGTGTGACCTGGGGTGAGTCACTTAGCCTCTCTGAGCCCTCAGCCTTCTCATCTTTAATAAGGAGATCACCTTCTCTTCCAGACCTACCACACGGCAGATCATGTGTGTGCTCTGGGGAATGTAAGGCACCGGCAGGGGTACTATCCACTCTCAGTTTTCTCCCCTAGAACTGAAGCATGGCCTAGAGAAGCAAGACTCTGTTCTGCCTCCGCCAGACCCAGGCCATTGCTCCAAGGAGTCCTGGCCCTGAGCTATGGCAGAGAAAACCCCCAGCAGGCTAAGCCTGCACCCAGACCCCACCTGGTTCCACCACTGCCACCTGGCTAGGTGACTTCCCTGTGAGCACCTCAGGACTAAAGAGCCCAGTCCTCAGCCCACCCTTTGAAAGAAGAGCAAAATAGGAGAGCTACAAGCATGAATTTCCTGCAGGGAGTTTGCTCAGGTGCTCAAGAGTCACCAGCTTAAACACCTTTCTTGGGGCAGCCCTAAAGGGGGTGGATTTGACACCCTGCCTGCATGAGCTTCCTTGAGTAGGTGTGTGAATCATGTTCCGCCAGGTAAATCCTGGCCTGGGGCTATCATCAACCACTCAGCCACCCATCACTCACTGAACCCCCAGAGTGTGTCCAGCATTGTGCTGGGAGCTGAGGGAGGGTGACATCCCTGTCTCTGGAACTTCAACAACGTGACTTGGGGAAATGGTGAAATCAACATGGAACAACACAGTGACTCGGACACTGCCTGAGGCTGAGCTGCCACCCACGTCAGGGACTTAGGAATTAAAAGAGAGGCCAAGATGGGATGTCGCCTTCTGAAAAGACTTCATTGTGCTCAGCAAGGCTGTCCAGGAAGCCAAGATGGGATGTCCCCAGAGGGGTAGGGAGGTGACATCTCCTTTTGCATGAAAGAGACCTCATGCAGAAAAGCTTGCGATAGCTCATAATTGCCCAGCATTTCCCAAAAGCTTTTCTTTTTCAATCAATTTTAGCGCTGGATCTGCTTGAAGAAAATTAGTTTTAAGAAGTATTTTAAGACATTTAAATTGAGGATTTTAAAAACTGCCCTATTCCCCCGTGGTTTCCTCCCAAACTTGTTTATAAATTGGGGGTATTCAAATCCTTATGAAGATTGGGGTGAGAGAATGTGCACAATAAATTAAAAGGAAAGCACACCTGCTCCAACCTGGCTTCCCGGAGTCTGGGTGCTCCGAGCCTTCGCTGCATGCTAGCATCACATTACCTGGGAAGATTTCAAATATACAAATGCTGTGCCCACTTAGAGAGGTCTGGATTGAGGCCCAAGCCTCCAAATTCTTTCAGATGCCTCCGGGTGATTTCCAATGTGCAGCCAGGGCCAAGGCCCCTGGTGTAGCTGCATGTTCACCGTCTGCCTGCTTGTGAGCACTGGAAGCCAGCGTTTCCGATTTCCCTCCTCTCACTGACAAGCTCCTCGTCAGTGGCCCGCTTCTCTCTCCCCACAGAGCCAGGCCTCCTCCCTGGCCATGCTGGACCTTCTGCACGTGGCTCGGGACATTGCCTGTGGCTGTCAGTATTTGGAGGAAAACCACTTCATCCACCGGTGAGTCAAAGTGACCGTGCTCTTCCTGTCATCCTGTCGCTGTCTGTGTGCTTTCCTGCAGATCTCAAGGGCTTACATCACTAGGTCTCCCTCCAGGGCTGTTTGGATGTAGGATGATTCAGCTTTGGTTTGTTGTTTTTTGTGAGAGACGGGGTCTCACTTTGTTGCACAAGCTGGTCTCGAATGTCTGGGCTCAAGTAATCCTCCTACCTTGGCCTCCTGAAGTGCTAGGATTTCAGGCATGAGCGATGGCTCCTGGCCCCTTCAGCTTTGTCTTTGAGATGGTAACTTATTCTATCAGGGTTTCACTTGCCCCTTACATAAAACAGGTGTCATAAAATATCCTTGCCGGGGCTGGAGACCTGTAAGTTAATTCTTAACCTCCTGTGAGGACCCCTGCCTGGATCTGGAATGTTCAAGTCCTGTATCACTTTAAGGCTTCCCCCCTGTAGAAAACTGAGCTCCATACGGGGAAGTTAAGGAATTGCATTTTTGACAATGCATGGCTTACAGGCAAGGATGCTGTTGTATTCATCTTTATATACCTGGCATATAATGGGGACACAATGTTTGTTGGATATATTATTTTTTTCTAAAATACTCTGAAATGAAGCATAATGATGATTTTCATTACTTCTATACTTCATTTCTTCTATTATAATCATTCTTGTGTTTAAAAGCTGTACGGACTGGGACATCATGCTATGAACATCATATATCATGTATGTCTTTCCTTGTGAAAGCTGACGACTTTCTCAGCTGACAGCTTGAAATCAGAAAACTAAAACAGATCATCAGGCTCTTTGCAGAGTTCTTCCTTAATGATTTGCCTCTAATGTAGTAAATAATAACTTGGTGAACTCACAATAATTTATTAACACATGTCTTCAAAGAGTTTAAAGCATGTTCATAATCATTAAAATATGTAAGTACAAAATAGGAAATGAGAGATGCTGTAAGAGCTTAGAAATAGAAAATTATCATGCCTGTAATCCCAGCACTTTGGGAGGCCGAGGCAGGAGGATCATGTGAGGTTGGGAGTTCGAGACCAGCCTGAGCAACATGGAGAAACCCCATCTCTATTAAAAATACAAAATTAGCCAGGCGTGGTAGGGGTTGCCTGTAATCCCAGCTACCTGGGAGGCTGAGGCAGGAGAATCACTTGAACCCAGGAGGCGGAGGTTGCGGTGAGCCGAGATCACGCCATTGCACCCCAGCCTGAGCAACAAGAGCGAAACTCCGTCTCAAAATAAAAAAAGAAAAGAAAGAAATAGAAAATTATGCAAATATATAACAAGCTATGCTTTCTCCCTAATAAAAATGGGGAAACGAGAGGTCAGGAAGTACACCTGCCTAAGTTCCAAAGTCACTCCTAACATGAGGCAATCCACTCTCAGAAGAGCTTATCCTCTTATGTCACTTCATCCTTTTGGCCTTCAGTTCTCCCTCTAGCTTCTAACCCTTTCCAACTTGCAGGTCATGCTGCTTCATAGAAATAATGGAAGCAAAAAAGGAGCTGGGACCAGCTCCACCATCTGCTGCTTCTAAGAGTGTATCAGTTCTGTTCTTTTTTTAAGGTCATTTTTCAGCCCTTTCCCCCGCTCCCCAGTCCTGTTCTTGTCCTTTGCATTGTACCTAGAACTTTCCATAAATCTCAACTCTGGGCTTTGCCATTCCATTAGTCAGCCGAGACAAAGCCGCGCTCCTTTTGAAGTCGTCCTTTATTAGGGTCGTCTTTCCATCTTTTGTCCATGTGCCGTAAGTGTGGACTCCTCTGAGAGCAACCTGTGTCACCTTGGTGACCAGATGTCTTCCTTCACGTAGCATTGGGATCTTTTCTCCTTTTTTTTTGGATCTCTGCCCACGTTGGTCACCATAGCATACAGATTCTTTCTCTGGCTGAGGGATCATTTCCATGTGTCCTCTGACCTTTTGACATCTGCTTTCCTACAGCCACAAGACATTTCGATGATACCCAATGCTCTGTTGTTATGATGTTAACAGGATTACATTCCCTCAAGACTCCTGTCACTTCCATATCTAGAAATAGTTACTGAAGGTTGGAGTTAGATCCCAGAGCCATCGTTTATTGCTCTTTTCTCCTTTTTGGGAAATTAAATTGTCAAACACCAAATCAAGAAGGTATCAGATGATCTGTTTTAAGCAAAAGAAAACTTCTGGCAGAAATTGTCCATCTCAATCAAAGCTTTTCTTCTGGGGTAATTTGGTCATTTGTATGGAAAAAACGTCTTTTATATGTTCTAACTAGCTAAGAGGTCTATGGTACATACCCACAACAGAGTTGCCTCGAATTCTCTCTCCCTCCACCCTTTATCTGCTCTTAAGATTCATGGACTTCCACACATGTATACTTTTACGCTTTTGGAATTCAGAGTGGAACTTCCTTACCAGATCCACATGCTTCCATTTTTTAAAGAAATTAGATCTTTTTCCTTTGGACATGGTTTATTGCCATTTCATGAATGATGTGTCATTCTCCCAACTCTTGGTATGTTCTGTATATTGCACTTACCTTCTTGCCATTAAATTCACAATCACTTTTTAAAGCAACCATTCCATGTGCATCAGTGTAAAGACTTTTCTGGAGCCATAAATATTGCTCCTGGTCTACTTTGCTATATTTCTCTTGAGAATTAATGGCTATACAGCCAACTATTTTTCTTCCTTTTTGATGTCATATGTGTTACGCATGTATGGTTTTATGGGGGCATTTTATACACCACCTCAAAATTCAACTTAAACCTTCTGGATCAGGTCAGCAGTATTAACAACATGAATCTCCTACCTGAACCCATTATTCTTGTACCCTCAGCCATGATCCCCAATCAAGATCCTATGTTTTAAATACTATCCTGGCAGCCAGTTGATTCTCTAAGTCCTTTCTTAGCCTAGGATCAGAACCATCATGAAACCAGTTGAACATGAAAACAGCAGCTGTGCTCCCTAAGTACATCTTGTTTTTTTCTGCACAGGAACCTTAATATTATTAGAGACCCATCCTAGACTTCTTCTGGCTGTATCCCTCATTCCTATATGCATGACCAGAATGGTAATCAGTCAGACAGTAGAAGCTGATGAGTCTGGGGGCAGACCACAGGAAAGCAGGTCATCTAGAGTCAACAGCAGAGATGACAACTTTTTATCACCTGAAAGAAACGATTCTTCAGTCATGTAGCTTAGCAAAGGCTTTAGATACAATCATGGACAAAAGAACCATAATGGCTTATTTAAAATAATAATAATTATAATAACTTTGGGAGGCCAAGGCAAGTGGATCACCTGAGGTCAGGAGTTCAAGACCAACCTGGCCAACTTGATGAAACCCTGTCTCTACTAAAAATACAAAAAACTAGCCAGGTGTGGTGCTGCATGCCTGTAATTTCAGCTACTTGGGAGGCTGAAGTAGAATTGCTTGAACCCGGGAGGCAGAGGTTGCAGTGAGCCAAGATCACGCCATTGCACTCCAGCCTGGGCGATAGAGCAAGACTCTGTCTCAAAACAAAACAAAACAAAAAACTAGAAATATTTCTGAATATCTTAATCTACTTGAATTTGATTTCAGGGAAGTCATGCTGTTCTAAAACACTTTTTCAAACAACTGGCAGAAACCAACCAGTGGTTTGTTCCAAATCTGCCTAAGGTCAAATAACATTCCTTATGACCCTATGTTATCTACTTTTAGCTTACTTTTTAAAAAATAAAATGAGGACAGTAATAGCACCTTGTGTCTTATAGGGTTGTTGTGAGAATTATATATGAAGCACTTACAACAACACTTAGCACATAGTAAAAAGCCAATAAATCCCATTTCCTAGTATATTGCATTTCATTATGATTGCCCCATTAAACATTTTTAATCATTTCCCCTAATCCTTTTCCATTTCTCTGTAGTTGTGAGGCCTAGAATTGTTAAGGCTGTTTCTCTCACACTGAAGAATACTATACTAAAGGAAACATAGGGAGGAGAAGGAACTATTTAAACTTCAGCTTGGAGATAAAATCCTAGTGATGGACGTAGTACACTTATCTTCCTAGGGATAAAATTAGGATATGCATTTTCTTTCTTCCCAGAGACATTGCTGCCAGAAACTGCCTCTTGACCTGTCCAGGCCCTGGAAGAGTGGCCAAGATTGGAGACTTCGGGATGGCCCGAGACATCTACAGGTGAGTAAAGACTGCCTCACCCCTCGAAGCCTGTCTCTTCCACCTCAGCCCCTCAAGCGAATGGGGTGTGGCTGCTTGTCCCTTACATCATCTCCTGGTACCCTGTCAACTTTCCACCTAAAATTTCACTAAGTTCCTTTTCAGGATATGGGAAACTTGAATTAGTGACCATGCCTGAAGGCCTACATCCAGGATCACACTTCCTGCAATAATTGACACCAAGTTCTTTTTTTTTTTTTTTTTTTTTGTGAGACAGAGTTTTGCTCTTGTTGCCAAGGCTGGAGTGCAATGGTGCGATCTCGGCTCACCACAACCTCCGCCTCCCGAGTTCAAGCGATTCTCCTGCCTCAGCCTCCCGAGTAGCTGGGATTACTGCGCCACCATGCCCGGCTAATTTTTTGTGTTTTTAGTAGAGACGAGGTTTCTCCATGTTGGTCAGGCTGGTCTCAAACTCCCATCCTCAGTTGATCTGCCCACCACAGCTTCCCAAAGTGCTGGGATTACAGGTGTGAGCCACCATGCCCAGCCCACACCAAGTTCTTAATTAGGTTGTCCATCGGTTCCAACTCTAATCCGGCCATGCTCTGAGACATGGGATAACTTGGATACCTGATGTGGAAAGACCTTCAAAGCGAACTTTATTGAACTTCCTCAACTCTTCTTCTCAGTCCTCAGGAATTCTAGGTGGCTATGGCTTCTATCACCCCAAGCACCTGCCTCCCAGATCGGGCAGGATGCAGGGCCTAGCTCATTGCTCAGCTTTAGCCACCCCAGGAGATGTGGAGTACAGTGCAGAACCCATCGGTACTTACCACAGCCTTAGGAGATGTGGAGTACAGTGCAGAACCCATCAGTACCTAACACAGCCTTATTTTTTTCCCTGCCACATTTTCAAGGCTACATTTAAAAACATTTTCTTCAATTTTAAAAGCTAATACTACTTTAATTGTACTTTTGCTCACTCTTCTCTTCCCAGCCCCTAGTTCCTTTTTTTCCCCTGATTATTTACAACACTGACTTGCTATGTGAGCTGAGCAAGTCCCTCCTTGCATGGGATGACCCCTTCCCTAACTCACAGGGGTAGAGACAGGAGCAGTGGTTATATGGAGCTTTAACTCTTTGGAGAATAAGTGAGACTGATCCAGACACCACCCCTCAAGGCCTCAGTCAAACATGGTAACAGTCCCCAGTGGGGTGGGCATGCTGAGGCGATCACGTTACCACGGGGCAGCAGCATGTGGAAGATGTAGTAAAGACGTTTCTGGAGCGTCTACCACTGCTCTCTGTCATACTCCTCTCCTTTGCTCCACTGCACCTTCTAACGCTACCCACAAGCTCAGCATTCCTTCCTCTCCTTCCTCTCCTTCCTCAGAATATGCTGGGACTGCCTCTCATTTCAAATACAAATGCTGCAGCATGACTTCTCAAGCCCTCTGTTATCTGACTTTTCCTTCCCAGGCTCAGCTCTGACAGCTCCCAGCTCCAGGCTTCAACCACCCTAAGTTATCTACAGTCCTTCATTCCCCACCTACTCTATACTTTGTGCAATGGCACGGGTCAGGAATGGTCTTCTGGGAGAGCGTCCTTCCTACTCAGCTCCATCAGTGCCCTTCTGTGAAGCTTTCCCTGTCCCTGACCCCTGCTCAAGTAGAATGAATCCATTCTTCATTTGTGTCACTGAGCCTTGCACATACCTGCATTACTGTATGTGTTGTTCTATATTGCAACGCATATATATCCATTTCTTCCACTAAACAATATCCTTGGGAGACAGAGACTGGCCTATTTATGTCCTCAGCACATGGCAGAGTACTTGATACACACTAAATATTCAGCACATATTTATTGAGGTAATTAATTAATGTCAAGCTGGTAGGAAGCTGCCTCCTGTAACACATTCAGAGAGGAGAACACCAGGCTAGACATGCAGTTGGCCTAACAGGCAGATGAGTTAATTTATTGGTTTTTATCAGTGAGTTGCATTAATGACATTACTGATGAAAACTAGTAAATTAACTCATCTACTTTGCAAGCCAACTCCACGCCTAGCCCTGTGTTCTTTTGTCTGGGTGTGTCATGGCAGGCAGCGTCCACACAGCTGTCTAGATTACTGGTTGATTGCCTATACTGAACTAAATGTTGTGAGTGTCAGAGGATCCAAAATGATTAAGACACAAGGCCTGCTCTCAGTTGTCCCATTTTGGATCTTGCATTACTGCAGATCATCAGAAACACACTATACTTATAAGGTTGCAGTAATGTTATTCATTGTGAGCTATAACAAACAAAATCCAACAGGGAAAGCTAAACATCTGCTAGCAGGTATCTTAGTCATTGCACAGATCATTCCTCTCATGCCTCTCGTGGGTTATTTTGTCTTCTGTTAAATGACACCAAAGTTCTTAACTAAATGATCTGTGTGCCCCTGCTCTCCTCCTGAACCACCAAGGACCCTTGGTTAATTTCAGACCTTTACTGGGTAGACTATATTGTTGCCATTTTCTCAACTTTCCCGACAGAGTGGATGCTTAGTGCCATCTCCAGATCCTAGTTTGGTTTTCCTCTCCTTCCTCACAGGGCGAGCTACTACAGAAAGGGAGGCTGTGCGATGCTGCCCGTTAAGTGGATGCCCCCAGAGGCCTTCATGGAAGGAATATTCACTTCTAAAACAGACACATGGTAAGTGTGCTATCATCCTCCAGGTATCCCTGCAGCCGTAAGGTGGTGCTCCTGGGCCAAATGATTCCATACTTTACGCCGGGAGCCCCTGGGTTAGCAGGGAGGGAAAAGAGAAGAATCAATACACCCAACAACAGTGGTTCTCAAATGTGAGCATATATCAGAATTCATAAAGACTTGTTAAAATTCAGATTATTGGACCCTACCCTGGGCATTTATGATTCAGAAGGTCTGGGATCTAGCTGAGAATTTGCATTTCTAACAAGTCCCAGAGTCATGCTGCCTTTGCTGGCTGGAGGACCACACATTAACAGTCACATGTAATTTTAAATGGCAGATTGAACGTATGCCCCTCACAAAGTACACATACACATACACACACACCCCACAATAAAGGGAGTCTTTTATTTGCATTAAACCCTGCAAGGACACAACAATGACAAAATTTTCGAAACTGGGAAGTCATGAACACGTGGTACCTTACTGACAAGACTAGAAAGTGTATCTCTAAACCAACAGTCCAGATCCAGAAGCAGGGCTGGTTCCCTCGGCCTAAGAGCCCCAGAAAGGCCCAGAAATTGAAAGCAGGGGTGTAGGCCAGGCACAGTTGCTCACGCCTGTAATCCCAATACTTTGGGAGGCTGAAGCTGGAGGACGGCTTGAGTCCAGGAGTTCAAGACCAGCCTGGGTAACATAGCAAGGCCCCATCTCTACCAAAAATTTAAAAATTAGCCAGGTGTCATGGTACACGCATGTGGTCCCAGCTACTCTGGAAACTTGGATGGGAGGATCACTTGAGCCCAGGAAGGGCTGCAGTGAGCTATGATCATGCCACTGCACTCCAGCCTGGGCAAGCAAGAAAGGGAGAGAGAGAGAGAGACAGCGGGGGACGGAAGAGGGGGTAGGAGGGAGGGGGAGAGAAGAGAGGGAGGGAGGAAGAAAAGAAGGGGAGGTATAGCAAACAGGAAAATTCATGAAAGGTCTGTTTAAGGAATAACTAAATCCTGTGGCTGAGCTCCTCACCCCTGAAGCTTGCTGGCTGTCCCTCATCTACCATCAGCACAAGACTGGGGCTCTCTCCCTGAAAAGACTGAACTGAATTCTCTCTGGTCCTGGCCCCCACTGGCCCCTCAGCACCAAGAACACTGGCAACTGGGCAGGAGATCAGCTCATTTCTCTTTGGAGGACTGATGAAGAGAAAATTACAGATACAATACTGCCAAGCGGGGCACAGGTGCAGTGTGCTGAATAATGGCCGCCTGAAGGTATGACGTCCTAACCCCAGAGGCCAGAATTGTTGCCTTATAAGAAAAATGGGTCTTTGCAGATGTGATGAAGTTGAGGATCCTAGAGTGGGGCAGCTGTCCTGGATTATCTAGGTGGGCCCTAAATGCCATCGCAAGTATCCATATAAGGGAGAAGAACCAGGAGATTTCATACACACAAAAGAAGAGGCAGTGTGAGCACAGAGGCCAAGACTAGAGATGCAGTCCCAAGTCAAGGAGGTCCCACAGCCACCAGAAGCCAGAAGAAGCAGGGAACAGAGTCTCCCCTAGAGCCTCCGGAGGGGACACAGCCCTGCTGACGCCTTAATTTGAGTCCTGTGATACCAGTTTCAGATGTCCAGCCTTCAGAACTCTCAGAGAATGAACTTATGTTGTTTTAAGCCACCATGTAGTTTTTTGTTTGTTTTGTTTTGTTTTTTACAGCAGTCACAGAAAATTACACCCAGTGAAACAAGCAAGCAAGCAAGCTGCCCACCAGCCAATGTCTTACACAGGACTTTCCAATGGCTTCTTAATGTCCTGGTCTTAAAATATGAACAGACAACCCAGAATCAACAAACACTTGAGAAAATATTCTAATCTGAAGAAAACAAACATATAAAAAGGAACTTGAAAGAAGAAACATGTAGAAAGTTTAGGAAAACTTTTTTTAAAAACTATAATATCCTCCGAAAGATCAGAAAAACTATTGCAACCATAAATGGATGACAAAAGGTTATTTTAAACAATACTTTTAGGAGGATAAGGAAATCCAAGTGTGATAAGAGGCAGCCTCGAGGAGATGGGCATGGCTGCCCTGAAGCCTGTGTGGGCTGCGTGTTCTCACTTTCTTCCAAAGAGTATAGGGCTGGGGCAGAGGGGAAAAAGAAACTTCACAGTGGAGAGACCTGACAAATACAACCTCAGCCAGGTGCTCAAAGTCCACCTCAACAGTGATAAGTCTAGGGCCCAAGCACGGTGGCTTATGCCTGTAATCCCAGCTCTTTGGGAGGCCAAGGCAGGTGGATCACTTGAGGTCAGGAGTTCGAGACCAGCCTTGCCAACATGGTGAAACCCATCTCTACTAAAAATACAAAAATTAGCTGGGCATGGTGGTGGGCCCCTGTAATCCCAGCTACTCACGAGACTGAGGCAGGAGAAATGCTTGAACCTGGGAGGTGGAGGTTGTAGTGAACTGAGATTGTGCGACTGCACTGCAGCCTAGGCGACGAGTGAAACTCCATCTCAAATAATAATATTAATAATAATAATAACAACAACAGGACTGGGTCGTGTTGCTGGTATGCACCCCTGATGTGATGAAAATGGTACTTTACCTCTGTGGTCTTCTTCCTCCCCATGTCCCATAACCACAGTCTAATCATGAGAAGAACAGACAAATCTCAACTGAGGAATATTCCACAAAATCCCTGACCAGATCCTCAAACCTGTCAAGGTCATAAAAAACAAGGAAAGTCAGAGATGTTGTCATAGTCAAGAGAAGCCTAAAGAAATAGGACAATTCAGTGTAATGCGATATCCTAGTGGGATTCTGGAATAGAAAAAGGACATTCAGTGAAAACTAAGGAAAGCTGAATAAAGTATGGGCTTCAGTCAATAAGCCTTAATTGTGGTTCATTAATTGTAACAACTGTATCATACTAATGTGATACTAAAAGTAGCAGGAATCGAGTATGAGGTACAGGAGAACTCTGTATTCACAGTTTCTTCCAAGTTTGAGCTGTTCTAAATACCAAATCTTATTATTTAAAAATTAGATGACAGAAATGTAAAAGTAATGAAAAGGATGGAGTGTGAAGCTAAATAAACCTTCCAGAAAATAAACCTAAAAAGAAATGGGAAATATAGGAAAATATAATAATTTTTTATTTAAAAAATTAAGGGGTGTAAACCAAAAGGTCCAATTAGCTGACAAAATAGGAGTCCCAGAGAGGAGGAGCAGAGGAAATGAAGAGAATAAAGACAGCAGAGAAATCATTCAAGATTTCCTAGCACAGGACATAAATTCCCAGAATGAAAGAATTCACCAAGTGCCAATCACCATGGATAAAAAGGGCAAATCCTTGGCTGGGCGCAGTGGCTCATGCCTGAAATTCCAGCACTTTGGGAGGCCAAGGTGGGTGGATCATGAGGTCAGGAGTTCGAGACCAGCCTGGCCAAGATGGTGAAACCCATCTCTACTAAAAATACAAAAATTAGCTGGGCGTGGTGGTGGGTGCCTGTAATCCCAGCTACTTGGGAGGCTGAGGCAGGAGAATTGCTTGGACCTGGGAGGCGGAGGTTGCAGTGAGCAGAGATCACTCTAGCCTGGGCAACAGAGCAAGACTCTGTCTCTCAAAAGAAAAAAAAAAAAAAAAAAGGCGCATCCTTAGGCCAATGGTGATAAAGATCCTGCAAACGTCCATGAAGAAAAAATTTAAAAATTAATAGTAAAAAATACTAGTGATAAAAGATAAGGAATCCAAATGGCATCAAATCACTTAACAGTACCACAGGAAACGTAAGAAGACAATGCATGAATGAACAACCTCCACATTTTGAAAGCCTGGCGCTGAGATCATGTCATAACATGATGCGTCCACGAATGGCCAGAGCTGCCTTTCTGGCCAGCATTACATAATGAAAGCAAGAGCCTTTGTTGTTTTTACACCAGTGAGATTTGGTTTTAACATAACCCAGTGGATCTCTAAGTGTGGTCCATCAGCACCACCTGGGAACTGCGAATCCTCAGCCCCCACCTCAGGCCTAATACAACAGAAACTCTAGGGGTGGGACTCCGCAATCTGTGTTTTAACAGATGATTCTGATATGATATGCAGTGAAGTTAGAGCACCAGCAACCCAGGGGATCCAGAGACAGAGAATAACTTAAGCAATTAAGTAATTGTCCCGAGCACATGCACATCCCGTGACCCAACACTCCTATTTTTAAGTATCTACTTGTCCCGAGCACATGCACATCCCGTGACCCAACACTCCTATTTTTAAGTATCTACATTAGAGAGAAGATGACACAAATAGACTTGGGCGCTGGATGTTCACTTGCAACATTGTTTACAATAGAGGAAAAGCAAAACAAAAATAAAAACAAAACCCAACCCAACTACCCCTCAACTAGGAGATGGAAAAATTTACTGTGGTTTACTTACATCCTGGAAAACTATCCAGCGGTATAAGAGAACACACTAAACCTACATGTATCAACATAGATAAACCTCAAAAACAGTGTTCAGTGAGGAAAAAGCAAATTACAAAAAGGAGTAGGATATCATTTATGTATAACTTTACAGTATAAAAAATGTCTATAATACAGAGTATTGTTCGTGCTTTCACGCAGTGTTTAAAAATGGGAAACATACAAGGGTAGGATACAGTCTAACTTCAGGGGAGCGGAGAGAGGGAGGTGGGGTCCTCCTGTCTCTTAAGTCTTCATAAAGAAAGGGAGAGCGGACACAAATAAGGCAGAAGATTAACATCTAGATACATAGATACTCTGGTCCTTTTTAAAGTTTTGACTGTTTCACAATTGGAATGCTTAAACAAATTACATAGCTGCAGGAATTGGGAAGTGCTCTAAGACAGGCAGAAGGATGAGGAGCTGGGGGTTTTTTGGCAAAGGTGGGCGGGGGGAAGCTCCTTACAGGAGGTAACTTCGATACCTGAAAGACAGAAAGGGCAGGCCTTGGAAAGATCTGGGAAAAAGGCTTTCCAGACTGCAGGAAAAGCCAGTATGAACAGCCAGAGGCAGGAATGAGCCTAGCTTGCTTGCTGAGAAATTAAATCAAGTCCTGATGGTCAGAGCTAAGGGAGCCCAGAGCCAGTAGGGGTGGAAGGGATGGGTCACAACACAGACGGCCTTGGAACTCAGATGAGGGGATGTGGATTTTATTCTAAACACCATGGGATGCCGGTTGAAGGGTTGTAAGCAGGAGTGTGATATGATCTTTGCTTTTTTTAAAAAAATCCCTCTGCCATTGAATTTACACTAGAGGTGGGTAAGTGAAGAAGGAAACCAGTTAAGAAAATCCTGCACTTTGCTAGCTGAGAGAAAGAGGAGAGTGGTGTGGCTTGGTGGTGGCAGTGTAGAGGTAGTGCAAAGTAGTCAGATTGAAGACGTTTTTTGTTTTTTGTTTTTTTTGAGACAGTCTCGTTCTGTCGCCCAAGCTGGAGTACAGTGGCGCCATCTCAGCTCACTGCAACTTCCGCCTCCTGGGTTGAAACAATCCTCTCACCTCAGCCTCCCAAGTAGCTGGGATTACAGGCTTGTGCTACCACACCCAGCTAATTTTTGTATTTTTAGTAGAGATGGAGTTTCACCATGTTGGCCAGGCTGATCTCGAACTCCTGACCTCAAGTGATCCGCCCACCTCGGCCTCCCAAAGTGCTGAGATTGCAGGCGTGAGCCACAGCGCCCAGCCTCAAGATCTATCTTGAATGTAGAGTTAACAGGACTGCTGACTGTTGGTAGGAAGTGGAGGGGTGTGGGATAACAGAGTCAAGGACGACTCCTGGGTTTTGGGCTTGAACAAATGCATAACCAGAGGTGCTGCTGAGTTGGGAAAGAATGGAGGAGGAGATGGTGTGGGTTCAGAAGGAGTTCCATTAGGGCATGTTAAATTTGAGTTGCCTATTAACATAGGCCAGTGAAGCTAATGAGTGGGCATCTGATAGATGAAACTGAAGCTCAAAGAACTGCGTGAGATCTTGGAATCTGCTGGATGGACATTTAAAGATATTAATTTTCGGCTCCCATTTTTCCTAAGAGCATACCCTCTATCACACCTGGAGACCATCTTCCACAATGGCTTTTTTTCTTTAATCATAACCTCCTTTCAGGTTATGATTAAGGAGAAAAATGTAGCTTTTAAAGACTGACACGGAGCAGCTTGTTATTTTAAAATCTTTTATCAGATTGTTATCTTCATTGATTCAAATGTTTAACAGTTTAATCAGTAATGATGTATGCTATTTCTATCATGTCAGGCAGAGCAAGTTTAATACAAAAAGAAAGTGAAGTTTTAAATATATATATATGTATATATTTCTCTTAATTTGATTTTAAATGCTCTGGTGCAAAGCTTTGGACTTTGTCGCTCCTATTTAGGGCAGGCTTATAGGTGATGAAAGAACCATCTGGCATACAAAATATAGATTTGCCCTATCTGTAGGGTTTCTACATAAAATACAAAATGGCCAGTGAAATTGAATTTCAGATGCACAGCAAAAAGTTTTTTAGTATAAATATTGGAGCATACATATACTAAAAGAAACTATTTGTTGCTTATCTGGAACTCAAATTTAACTAGGTATCTGGTATTGTTATTTGCAAATATGCCAATCCTACTTGTTCAGAATTATCAAAGTTCTATGACCAATACTACTTATTGCTCCCTTGAACTCTAAGAAAATAAATATCCATGTGCAGTTCTATCAGTGCTCTCAAAGGATGCTATAACCTGTATCTATCTAGAAAAGCAGAAAACATATAGCTGTAATTCTTTAGGCCTTATTGCCAGTTTCTTGCTCATTTGATTTTGCCTAGTTAGTTTTGCCTTGAAGGGAAGTAAGATCGCCAAACAGAAAGGAAGAATATACGTGCCAGGCAATTTGTAGGTAGCAAAATCAAGAGATCTAATAATGTATTCCAGTCTGTCTCAGATTAGTTGTATAATAACCTCTGCTTCAACCTTCTCACCTGAAAAATAGGGAAAATATCTTTGCCCAATCCTCACAACAGTCTTTGAAATTTCACATAGATGATGACAATAAAAGCACCCTATGTTTCTTAGAAGATGGAGGAACTATTTTCCTCTACAATTTTTGTGGTAATATTTGCTAACCTCAGAAAACTACAGTCAGACACTAAAAGATAGTCTTTGTCAAAAAGCTAATCATTAGAGTAGTGGTTTAAAGTTTTAATCAAAATATCAAAGGTGATTCTTTTAGAACACGAAGAATTCATCTCATAAAGTTTTTAAAACAAATGAGAAATCAAATATTTTTTAAAGAGAAATAGACAAAAATGCCTTATCAGATATTAAGACAAATACACGAAAAGTAAAACAGAATGGTATCAATGCAAGAAGCAGACAAATAGATGAAGTGAAAATATAGCCAGAAACAGACCTGTTTTTAATCGCGAGTCAATGGGTAAGGAGGAAATTATCTTATGCATAGTGTTGGAAGAGTAGTTATTTGAAAAGCAAATCAATTTAGGTCCTTACCTCACACTAGACACCAAATTAAATTCCAACTAGATTTAAAAGAGAGGAAAAACAAACACAACTAGAAGAAGATAGCAAATATTTATCTAATCTTTAGCGAAGGGAAGATTGTATAACTATAAAGTAAAGGAAATCATGACATTAAAAAAATAGGTTTCACTATCTCAAAATAAAAATCTTTGGTATGCTAAAAAGTAGCATTAGAAAGTAACTAAGGCCAGGTGCGGTGTTTCACATCTGTAATCCCAGCACTTTGGGAGGCTGAGGTGGGAGGATCACCTGCGGCCAGGAGTTCGAGACCAGCCTGGCCAACATGGTGAAACCCTGTCTCTACTAAAAATACAAAAATTAGCCAGGCATTGTGGTGGGCACCTGTAATCCCAGCTACTAGGGAGGCTGAGGCAGGCAATCAACTTGAACCTGGAAGGTGGAGGTTGCAGTGAGCCGAGATGGCGCCACTGCACTCCAGCCTGAGTAACAGCAAGACTACATCTCCAAAAAAAAGAAGAAAACAGAAATTAATAAAAGTATTTGAATTTTTTATAAAAGGTTAACATCTCTGACATACAAAGAATGCCTACAAATCAAAAAGAAAATTGATAGATACCAAAAAAATGAGCAATTCATGGAAAAAAGTGAAATGAATTAATAAACACTTGGGAAAACATCCAACCATGTTAATTATCAAGTCAATAAACATAATTTAAAATATTCTACCATTTTTTGCCTTAAAATCAGCAAAAGTTGTTATTATTAAGAATACTCAACGCTGGTGAGTGTGTCTACCACGCTTTTACATGGTGCTGGTAGATGAATAGAATAACACATTTGGAAACCAAATAGTATGTATCAAGAATTTGTCAACATTCATATTCTTTTGAACTATTTATTTTACTAGAACTATCCTACATTTTAATTCAGTAACTACCCTGAATTACTAGATTATCCTATCTGGATTCAAGACCTATCTTGAAAGTAGAGTTAATAGGACTGCTGACTGTTGGATGGGAAGTGGAGGAGTGTGGGAGAAGGGAATCAAGGACGACTCTTAGGTTTTGGGCTTGAAAAAACGTATAACCAGATATGCTGCTGAGTTGGAAAAGAATGAAGGAGGAGATGGTGTGTGTACAGAAAGAGTTCCATTTGGGCATGTTAAATTTGAGTTGCCTATTAAAATAGGCCAGTGAAGTTGATGAGTGGGCATCTGACAGATGAAACTGAAGCTCAGAGAACTGCAAGAGACTATGGAATCAGCTGGCTGTACATCCTAATCTAGTAATTCAGAGACTTTATCTTAAAATCTTCCTTTTAAAAAATGCACAAAGATGTTCATCATAGTATTTTAAATATTTTGAAAACTGAAAACAATGTGGAAATAAGGCAAACCAACTACTCAATGGAATGTTTTATAGCCATTAGCCATTCCGAATGTTACTTATAACATGCACTGGCATGGAAAATATTTATGCTATAATGAAATGTGCAGAAAAATCAAGGTCCAAAATTGCATATTGAATATAACTGCGACTAAGTGAAAAAAAAAAACTCAGCACAGAAACGACTTACACATTAACAGTGATTGTCTTTTAAGGAAGCATCACGTGCAGTATTTTCTTATTTTTAAAAGTTTTCTACGTTTTAAGAGTTCTCTATTATGGCCAAGGGTATAATGAAAAAAAAAAAAAGGTTGAAATTGTATGTCTGTGTGCCTGTGTGAGTGTGTGAGTGAATGTGGGTGGGTGTGTGAGTGAATGTGGGTGGGTGTGTGAGTGAATGTGGGTGGGTGTGTGAGTGAATGTGGGTGAGT
>NW_012118655.1:2418647-2422147 GCF_000951035.1 Colobus angolensis palliatus
TGAATGTGGGTGGGTGTGTGAGTGAATGTGGGTGAGTGTGTGAGTGAATGTGGGTGGGTGTGTCTATATCCATCTCCATGTCCTCTGTCCAACACCCAGGTCCTTTGGAGTGCTGCTGTGGGAAATCTTTTCTCTCGGATATATGCCATATCCCAGCAAAAGCAACCAGGAAGTTCTGGAGTTCGTCACCAGTGGAGGCCGGATGGACCCACCCAAGAACTGCCCTGGGCCTGTGTATGACTCTTTTAGGAACTTTTCTACTAGTAGTTACTAAGCAGTTGTTCTTTTCAAAAAATATCCAGAGTCACATATGCTTCTTTAAGATGAAGGGGTAGATAGTTGCCCTGCCTTTAATATGCCCCAAGATGGGAATGTGACTGCGACTTCAATGAGATGGGTGGGTCTCCCAGGCCCTCAAAAGCAATGATGCCATCCCAGAAAAAGTATCCATTGTCTGGCTACAGGCTGTGGACTCACCAAGTCTACATTCCCCAAGCTCCTGCTGGGAATGTGTGTCCCAGGCCCAGCCCCTGCTGCCGTACACCGTGTGTCTGTGTCTACTTTAAAGATTTCCATTCCCTGCAATGTCTGCTGCCCTGCCTGGCACCCCTCACTTCCTTCCCACAAGCAACGCAGATGGGAAATGTAATTAGAATATTCTGTCCCGGAAGTGGCTTTAATTCAGGAATGGAATGAGAGCAGCCCTAGTTAACATAAACATCAGGATGTCTGTGTTAGATACCTTTACACCTGCACACTCTTCCTCGACCAATCAGCAGGGGGCAGCATAGGCCAAGTACACGGGGCCTAGACGAGTTCCCACCCTCAACGTATTCATTCCAACCCTGGGGCTGGAAGAAAATATATTTTTCATCGCTGTGCTTCTCCTGATTTTAATTAATGTGCTTCTTCTTTTAGATACCGGATAATGACTCAGTGCTGGCAACATCAGCCTGAAGACAGACCCAAATTTGCCATCATTTTGGAGAGGATTGAATACTGCACCCAGGTAGAAACATTTTCTTCCCTTGATCAACATTTACTCTATATGGAAAAGTCTTAAAGATGGCAAATACCGAAATATGAAATAGGTCAAGTCAGTCGAATATAAGATTTATGATCACAATAGTGAAAATTAATTTTGTCTAAAATGAAATGACTAGTGTCTCCATTTGCCCATTTTGTAAAATATAATACTAGTAAATTCAGCAGCACACAGCACAGTGCCAGACGCGCAGTAAGACTGGGGAATCAATCCAGTCCACAAGAATTTACCAAGTCTCTACAGGGGACCTAATGTTTTATTAGCCAGAATTGAAGCTTCACAGATGTATGGAACACATCTGCTCTCAAATAGTTTAGAGCCTGGCTGGAGAAATAACAACATGTGAAATAATTAAATGCATATAATTGATAGATTATATGTCCAACTATGTATGTCAGGAGGATTAAGGGAATGAAATTTCAAAGTAATCTGAAGAAATGTTAACATCATCAATAATACTTGTGTATCATTCATACTGTACAAATCACTTTTTGTGTATTTTGTTTTACCCTTATTGAGGAATGTAAAATATCCACACCTTATAGATGAGGAGATAAGGCCTGAAGAGTTTGTCTAAGTCAGACATTTTTCTAGCAAGGCCTGAAGAGTTTGTCTAAGTCAGACATTTTTCTAGCAAGGCCTGAAGAGTTTGTCTAAGTCAGACATTTTTCTAGCAATCCTGTGGGTTCTTCTATAGATCCCTCTCCCATTCCCTCAGTAATGATTTGAAATTTTTGCTTCTCTCCCTCATTTTCAGCAGACAGCTATGCTTCCTCCCTCACCAAGAGGGTGGAGATTAACGTATGAGAATGACCTCGTTTTCTCCCTGTCTCTGATACAAACTTCTCTGCCTCTGTCACCATTCCTCACCACCCTCCTTCCCATCTCTCCTCCCCTTTAAGGCCAGCCTTGCTGCCAGTATCACCAGTTGCCCGCTCAGGGCTTTGTTCTGTCCGATGATCTCCTCTTCCTTGTATTCACTTTCTTTCCCTCTCTCTTGGCTCTCATTCTGCCAGGATATCTAATTCTGAGAATATTTTAGAAGAGTCAATAAGCCACTATTTATTTATTTTATTTTAATTTTTGGGGTAGTCTCGCTCTGTTGCCCAGGCCGGAGTGCAGTGGTGCCATCTTGGCTCACTGCAGCTTCCACCTCCTGGGTTCAAGCGACTCTTCTGCCTCAGCCTCCTGAGTAACCAGGATTACTCAGGCGTGTGTCACCAGACTCGGCTAATTTTTTTGTATTTTTAGTAGAGATGGGGTTTCACCATGTTGGCTAAGCTGGTCTCCAACTCCTGACCTCATGATGCACCTACCTTGCCCTCCCAAAGTGCTGGGATTACAGGTATGAGCCAGTGTGTCTGGCCTAAATTGTTATTTTTAACTTTGAGTGAATACAAAATGAGTATTTTTGAGTCAGCATTTTATGTTCTTTTATTTTATTTTTATTTTATTTTTGAGACAGAGCCTCACCCTGTCACCCAGGCTGGAGTGCAGTGGTACAATCTCTGTTCACTGCAGCCTCCACCTCCTGGCTAATTTTTTTGTATTTTTAGTAGAGATGGGGTTTCACCATGTTGGCTAAGCTGGTCTCCAACTCCTGACCTCATGATGCACCTACCTTGCCCTCCCAAAGTGCTGGGATTACAGGTATGAGCCAGTGTGTCTGGCCTAAATTGTTATTTTTAACTTTGAGTGAATACAAAATGAGTATTTTTGAGTCAGCATTTTATGTTCTTTTATTTTATTTTTATTTTATTTTTGAGACAGAGCCTCACCCTGTCACCCAGGCTGGAGTGCAGTGGTACCATCTCTGTTCACTGCAGCCTCCACCTCCTGGGTTCAAGTGATTCTCCTGCCTCAGCCTCCTGAGTAACCAGAATTGCAGGCATGTGTCACCACACTCGGCTTCTTTTTTTTTTTTTTTTTTGTACTTTTAATAGAGATGGGGTTTCTCCATGTTGGTCAGGCTGGTCTCAAACTCCTGACCTCATGATCCACCCACCTCAGCCTCCTAAAGTGCTGGGATTGCAAGTGTGACCCATCGTGCCCGGCCTACCCACTATTTCATTAAATCCCCTCCTCTTCACTGTGACTACAGACAGACACATTTTTCAAACTGTAGTCATTTTCCAGCCTCACTACTCCATCCTCTTACTCCTTTCAGCTCAGGTGGGTGAACTGGCATTTTTATCTATACAGACTTCCTATGTCAAGTTATTGGGGGTTCTTTCAGAGAACTTTGTTTAATGACATTATTTTGTTGTAATATGCATGGAATACACCCACTTAAACATATATACCTTCTTAGGAGTATTTTTCTCAATAGTCTATAATATCCCTCTTAAAAGCAGGCAGTTTTTTTTTTTTTTTTAGGTTGTATATCTTTTTTTTGTTTTAATTATACTTTAAGTTCTAGGGTACATGTGCACAATGTGCAGGTTTGTTACATATG
>NW_012118656.1:0-1105 GCF_000951035.1 Colobus angolensis palliatus
GCAGGAATGGCCAACCCTGGGGCAGCGCCCACCCTGAAGACCGAGCCCTGGCTGTGCCTCCCTATGGGAAGCAGCCAGGGAGGTTTTGTTTTAATTTTTTTTTACTGTGGTAAGATATACATAATATAAAATTTACAATTTTAACTATTTTTAAGGGTACAAAGTGGCATTAAATACCTTTACATTGTTGTTCAGCCATCACCACCATCCATCTCCAGAACTTTCCATCATCCTAGGCTAAAACTCTGTATCCATTTAACAATAACTCACCACTTTCCTGCTCCTCCAGCTCCCAGAAACCTTTATTCTGCTTTCTGTGTCTATAAATTTGCCTCCTCTAGGTGCCTCATGTAAGTGGAATCGTAAAGTATTTGCTCTTCTGTGACAGGCTTATGTCACTTAGCATAATGTCCTCAAAGGTCCACCTATGTTGTAGCATGTGTCAGATTATCATTTTTTTGACTGAGCATGCTAGCTCACACATGTAATCCCAGCATTCTGGGAGGCCAAGGCAGGAGGATCACTTGAGGCCAGGAGTTCGAGACCAGCCTGGCCAACATGGTGAAACCTTGTCTCTATTAAAAATACCAAAATGGACTGAGTGTAGTCGCAGGTGCCTGTAATCCCAGCTACTTGGGAGGCTGAGGCAGGAGAATTGCTTGAACCTGGGAGGCAGAGGTTGCAGTGAGCCAAGATCACGCCATTGCACTCCAGACTGGGTAACAGAGTGAGACTCTGTCTCAAAAAAAAAAAAAAAAAAAAAAAGGAAAGAGAAGGAGAACTAGCAGAGGCAGGTGAGGTCCTTGCTTAGTTAACTGTCCTCTGCCTCATTCCCCTTCTCTTGTGAGGCCCCCCTTGGTAAAGCCTGCACAAGGGATTTGGAGGTGTAGGAGCCCTTCCCAGTGACACTGGGCCCCAAGGCACAAGCACCTCACCTGCACCTGCAAGCCTACCCCCTTGAGGACACGGTAGTTTGACACAGTAATACCTTTGTAGGTATTGGCTTTTCTTTTTTTTTTTTTTTTGAGACGGAGTCTCACTGTGTCGTCCAGGCTGGAGTGCAGTGGCCGGATCTCAGCTCACTGCAAGCTCCGCCTCCCGGGTT
>NW_012118656.1:2376-3680 GCF_000951035.1 Colobus angolensis palliatus
AAAAAAAAAAAAAAAAAAAAAAAAAGGAAGTGCTCAGCAGACATCGTGCCCTTTGGCCAATCATGTTTTAAAAATACCTTTTTCTTTAAAACAAAAGAAAAAGAAAAAAAAAAGAAGAAGAATTCTCCTTGGGGACCTCGTCTGCAAACTCCACTTCTGTTCCCACTTCTAAAGTCGCAGCTGTTGTCCATGGAGAGTTCCAAAGATGTGTCTTGATGACAATAATGGAAACTAGTTGGTGTTTTTCTTCCTTCATTTGGATTTCAGTTTTGTATACTAAACTGAAGTAATTGCATTTGATGACAAAGGAAAAAGAATGAAATCAACAAAGGGATCATTTGGGCTTTTGTTGGTTCAGTGATTCCTATGGTAGCTGTTGTAGTGGTTAATTTTCTGTGTCAATTTGGCTAGGCCATGGTACCCAGTTATTTGGTCAGGTACCAGTCCAGGTGTTGTAAAGGTATAGGTTTTTTTTTTTTTTTTCTTGAGATAGAGTCTCACTCTGTCGCCCAGGCGGAGTGCAGTGGTGCAATCGCCGCTCACTACAACCTCTGCCTCCTGGGTTCTGCCTCCTGGGTTCAAGGGATTCTTGTGCCTCAGCCTCCCAAGTAGCTGGGACTACAGGTATGTGCCACCATGCCCGGCTAATTTTTTTTTTTTGTATTTTAAGTAGAGATGGAGTTTCACCATGTTGGCCAGGCTGGCCTCGAACTCCTGGGCTTAAGTGTTCTCTCTGCCTCGGCCTCCTAAAGCCCTTGGATTATAGGGGCGAGCCACTGTACCTGGCCTGTAAAGGTATTTTTAAAATGTGATTAGCCAGATATGGTAGCTCACACCTGTAATCCCAGCACTTCAGAAGGCTGAGGCAGGAGGTTGGCTTGAGGCCAGGAGTTTGATACCAGCCTGGCAAGATGGTGAGTCTCTACAAAAAAATATACAAAAATTAGCCAGGTGTGGTGGTGTGTGCCTGTGGCCCCAGTTATTTGGGAGGCTGATACGGGAGTATGGCTTTATGACTTGACCCCAGGAGTTCGAGGCTGCAGTGAACCATGTTTGTGCTACTGCATGCCAGGCTGGGCGACAGACCCTGACTCACAAAAAAATGTGATGAATATTTCGATATATGTAGTATACTGTGAGTAAAGAAAAGTACCCTCCATAATGTGGGTATGCTGTATCTATCAGTTGAACACCTTAAGAGAAAAGACTGATGTTCCCTGAAGAGGAAGGAATTCTGTCTCCAGCCTATCTTGGGACTGAAGGCTGCAATATCAACTTTTTCCTGGCCTGCGCTGCAGATTTAG
>NW_012118657.1:0-530 GCF_000951035.1 Colobus angolensis palliatus
AAAAAAAAAAAAAAAAAAAAACAGATTAAATAAGACTTCTGGATCCTGCCTGCCTTCCTCCTCCTTGGGTCTGAGCTCCATGAGGGCAGGATTAGGTCTAGAACAGTGGCTGGCACACAATAGGTGCTCAATAAATGTTGAATGAGCCTGGCACCTTGGTGTGAGCCTGTAGTCCCAGCTACTTGGGAGGCTGGCTGGAGGATCCCAGCAACACTCATCTCTAAAAAATAAAAATAAAAACAAAAAATAAATCCTTAGCTGGGCATGGTGGCATGCGCCTGTAGTCCCAGCTATTCAGGATGCTGAGGCAGGAGAATGGCTTGAACCCGGGAGGCGGGAGTTACAGTGAGCTGAGATCGTGCCATTGAACTCCAGCCTGGGTGAGGAGAGCGAAACTGTCTCAAAAAAAAAAAAACTTAAATGAATTAAAGAGGGGATTAGATTAAGACCAGATTCTAGAACTGTAGATTAGGAAGAAGGCTTAGCATAAACCAATCCACCCCCACTCCCTTGAATTTGATACAGGACAC
>NW_012118657.1:2867-3379 GCF_000951035.1 Colobus angolensis palliatus
CTGGAGTGCAGTGGCTCGATCTTGCCTAACTGCAACCTCTGCCTCCCAGATTCAAGTGCTTCTCCCGCCTCAGTCTCCTGAGTAGCTGGGATTACAGGCACGTGCCACCACACCCAGCAAATTTTTTGTGTTCTTAGTAGAGATGGGGTTTCACCATGTTGGCCAGGCTGGTCGAGAACTCCCAACTTCAGGTGATCCGATCGCCTTGGCCTCCCAAAGTGCTGAGATTACAGGCATGAGCCACTGTACCCAGCCTTCCATTCTTTTTACAGACAGGATCTTGTTCTGTCACCCAGGCTGGAGTGCAGTGGCAATCGCAGCTCATTTGCAGCCTCAAACTCCTGGGCTCAAGCAATCCTCCTGCCTCAGCCTCCTGAGTAGCTGGTATTACAGGCACCTACGACCATGCCTGGCTAATTTTTTTTTTTTTCATTTTATTTTAAAGATGGGGTCTCCAAGAGTTGGAGGCTGCAGTGAGCTATGATCGCACCACTGCATACCAACCTGAGCAA
>NW_012118658.1:0-538 GCF_000951035.1 Colobus angolensis palliatus
AAAAAAAAAAAAAAAGCCATGTCATTTTTATTTTTATTTATTTATTTGAGACAAAGTCTCACTCTGTTGCCCAGGCTGAAGTGCATTAGTGAGGTCTTGGCTCACTGCAATCTCCACCTCCCAGGCTGAAGCAATCTTCCCACCTAAACCTCCAGAGTAGCTGAGATCACAGGCTTGGGCCACTATGCCTTGCTAGTTTTTGTATTTTTTATAGAGATGGGATTTTGCTGTGTTGACCGGGCTGTTTTCCAACTCCTGGGCTCAAGTGATCCACCCACCTCCGCCTCCCAAAGTGCTGGGATTATAGGCATGAGCCACCATGCTCGGCAAATGACAGATTTTTTAAAAGGCTGAAGAGCTTTCCAGACTAAGAAATACTAAAGAGAGGAGGGTGAATCATCTGAGGTCAGGAGTTCAAGACCAGCCTGGACAACATGGTGAAACCCCATCTCTACAAAAATAGAAAAATTAGCTGGGCATGATGGCAGGTGCTTATAATCCCAGCTACTTGGGAGGCTGAGGCAAGAGAATTGCTTGA
>NW_012118658.1:5718-6312 GCF_000951035.1 Colobus angolensis palliatus
GATCTACCCGCCTTGGCCTCCCAAGTAGCTGGGACTATGAGCATGCATCACCAAACCCAGCTAATATTTTTTATTTTTAATTTTAGTAGAGTTGGAATCTCGCTATGTTGCCCAGGCTGGTCTCAAATTCCTGGGCTCAAGTGACCTTCCCTCCCTGGCCTCCCAAAGTGCTGAGATTACAGAAATGAGCCACTGGGCCCGGCCTGCCTTTTTGATACATACCTGAAGAAAAGGACAAAGGCATTTTAATTCAGTGCATTTAGAAAAAATTAAGGCCTCCCCAAAGGCAAAATTATTATCTATCATCTAAGGTGAGCAACTGGGCTAGGATTTTCTATTAGACGAGGGTGATAACTTGGGAACAAGAGCATTACCTGGAAGCCAGGCCTGGTTTTATCAGCAACAGATTCAAATTTCCTGGGCAGCACATTTGAGTGCTTCTTGAGTCCATTTTCTTTTCTGTAGCATGAGCAAAGAGTCCCTGAACTTTCTGATCTCAACATGATATGAGATTAAATGAGATCGTTTTGGAAAGAATAGTCCCACAGAAAACACAGGGCACACTGCGTCTCACTGTAGTGTCAGGCAGCAGGG
>NW_012118659.1:0-859 GCF_000951035.1 Colobus angolensis palliatus
CCATTCTCCTGCCTCAGCCTCCCGAGTAGCTGGGTCTACAGGTGTCCACCACCTCACCCGGCTAGTTTTTTTTTTAATTTTTGTATTTTTAGTAGAGAGAGGGTTTCACCGTGTTAGCCAGGATGGTCTCGATCTCCTGACCTCGTGATCCGCCCGCCTCGAGCTCCCAAAGTGCTGGGATTACAGGCGTGAATCACCGCACTGGCAAGTAGGGGCTTTTAAATGGGGGTGACTTGGCATGAATGGAATGCAGGGGAAGGGGCGAGCAGGTGGGGGTTCGTGCAACCCGCTTATCTACAGGGTGGTTGAGCTGGTGCACTCACGGACAGAGATAACCATTGCCTCAGGATACTCTCCAGGTGGGAGAGGCATACTTTTGGTTGTAAGTCGACTGTGATTTCTCGAGGCACTCTCCTGGTGGAAGAAGAGCTCTGGAGCGTTTAAGTAAGCACACAGTAGACAAGCATGGCATATAAGGGGTTTCTGGTGAAGGAAAGATAAAAGGTTATAATTGCATTTCTTTTTCTTTCTTTTTTATTTTTTAGACGAAGTCTCGTTCTGTTGCCAGGCTGTAGTGCAGTGGCGCAATCTCGGCTCACTGCAACTTCTGCCTCCTGGGTTCAAGCAATTCTCTGCCTCAGCCTCCCGAGTAGCTGGGACTACAGGCGCATACCACCACGCCCAGCTAATTTTTGTATTTTTAGTAGAGATGAGGTTTCACCGTGTTAGCCAGGATGGTCTCAATCTCCTGACCTAGTTATCCACCTGCCTCAGCCTCCCAAAGTGCTGGGATTACCGGTGTGAACCACTGTGCCCAGTCGACACCTTAATTTTATCTCCATGAGCCTCGTGCGGGGCT
>NW_012118659.1:1494-1923 GCF_000951035.1 Colobus angolensis palliatus
CCGAGTAGCTGGGACTACAGGCGCATACCACCACGCCCAGCTAATTTTTGTATTTTTAGTAGAGATGAGGTTTCACCATGTTGGCCAGGATGGTCTCAATCTCTTGACCTCGTTATCCACCCAACTCGGCCTCCCAAAGTGCTGGGATTACAGGGTTGAGCCACCGCGCCTGGCCCTATAATTGCATTTCTAAAGAGCTAAGTAGGAAGTGACGAACAGGGGAAAAGGAGAGAAGAGAAAAAAGAGGAAAAAATAATTTTAAAAACTCGTTCTCTTTCTCTTAGGAAAATGGGGGTAGTGGCCGGGCACGGTGGTTCACGCCTGTAATCCCAGCATTTTGGGAGGCCGAGGCGGGTGGATCACGAGGTCAGGAGATCGAGACCATTCTGGCTAACACGGTGAAACCCTGTCTCTACTAAAAATACGAAA
>NW_012118660.1:0-767 GCF_000951035.1 Colobus angolensis palliatus
AACATCACACACCGGGGCCTGTCATGGGGTAGGGGTAGGGGGGAGGGAGGAGGGATAGCATTAGGAGATATACCTAATGTAAATGACGAGTTAATGGGTGCAGCACAGCAACATGGCACATGTATACATATGTAACAAACCTTCATGTTGTACACACGTACCCTAGAAATTAAAGTAGTAAAAAAAAAAAATGTAGTGACATATAAAATGAAATCTAGTTGGAGGGCCTGAGAGTGAGCAGTCCTGCTTAGGGGTGACCTTTGCTTGGTTGTGGATGGATGAAGAATAGATGTTTCTCACGTGAGAAAGGAAGGGTGCTGAGGACAGACAGAAAAATAGCCTTAAATTTGTAAAAAAGAAAGAAAAATAATAAAGATAAGCCTAATAGGTAGCATTTCTAAAACAGAGTGCTGATGTGCAATATTTTCTTTGGTTTCTTTTAATCCTAATAAAGTTTTTGTTGTTACTTTTATACAAATAATATATGAGAGGATAGAAAGAGAGTTGTTCCCTGATATTTTACTTATCTTGATTTGCCTGGGCCGTGCTGTTCTCTTTACGCCCATAAGTAAACATTGCTTCCAGGTTAAATTTAAGTCTTTCTTAAGCTTGAAAGGTCATGTCATCACGGAAGACTGTCTATGCTCCCAAAGCACCTTATACGTCTTTTTGGTAAGAGTTAGTGCATTGAATTATTAGCCCACATATTTGTGCAGAAAAAAGTTAACATAACAGTCTTTAGACTGCTGTCTCTAGAAAGGTCTGTT
>NW_012118660.1:5381-5979 GCF_000951035.1 Colobus angolensis palliatus
GGCAGGAGAATGGCATAAATCCAGGAGGTGGAGCTTGCAGTGAGCTGAGATCTGGCCACTGCACTCCAGCCTGGGCGACAGAGCGAGACTCTGCCTCAAAAAAAAAAAAAAAAAGAAAAAGAAAATTGTCAGGGTGGTCCCTGTCCTAATTGGGTGATTTCTAGGCAGAGCAAATCTATCTTTCTTTTTTGTTAGTATTATACTTTAAGTTCTAGGGTACATATGCGCAACGTGCAGGTTTGTTACATAGGTATACATGTGCCATGTTGGTGTGCTGCACCCATCAACTCGTCATTTACATTAGGTATTTCTGCTAATGCCATCCCTCCCCCAGTACCCTCCCCCATGACAGGCCCTGGTGTGTGATGTTCCCTGCCCTGTGTCCATGTGTTCTCTTTGTTCAGCTCCCACTTAGGAGTAAGAACATGCGGTGTTTGGTTTTCTCTTCTTGTGTTACTTTGCTGAGAATGATGGTTTCCAGTTTCATCCACGTCCCTGCAGAGAACATGAACTCATCCTTTTTTATGGCTGCATAGTATTCCATGGTGTATATGTGCCACATTTTCTTTATCCAGTCTATCGTTGATGGACATGTGGG
>NW_012118661.1:0-1193 GCF_000951035.1 Colobus angolensis palliatus
CCTTCCTTCCTTCCTTCCTTCCTTCCTTCCTTCCTTCCTTCCTTCCCTCCTTCCTTTCTCGCTGTCTCCCAGGCTGAAGTGCAGTGGCATGATCTCTGCTCACTGCAAGCTCCGCCTCCCGGGTTCACGCCATTGTCCTGCCTCAGCCTCCTGAGTAGCTAGCTGGGACTACAGGGGCTCGCCACTGCGCCTGGCTAATTTTTTTGTATTTTTAGTAGAGACGGGATTTCACCATGTTAGCCAGGATGGTCTCCATCTCCTGACCTCATGATCCGCCTGCCTCGGCCTCCCAAAGTGCTGGGATAACAGGCGTGACCCACCGCGCCCGGCCCTTTCTTTCTTTCGTTCTTTGTCTTTTCTTTTTCTTTTTTTTTTTACACAGAGTTTCATTCCATCACCCAGGCTGGAGTGCAATGGCATGATCTTAGCTCACTGCAACTTCTGCCTCCTGGGTTCAAGTGATTCTCCTGGCTTAGCCTCCCAAGTAGCTGGATTACAGGCACCTGCCACCACGGCCGGCTAATTTTTGTATTTTGAGTAGAGATAGGGTTTCACCATGTTGCCCAGGCTGGTCTCAAACTCCTGACCTCAGGTGATCCTCCCACCTCGGCCTCTCAAAATGCTGGGATTACAAGCATGAGCCATTGTGCCTGGCCCCTATTTGAATTTTACAATCAGTTTGTCAACTTCTAAAAGGCAAAAGCCTCTGGGATTTTTAGTTTTATTTTATTTCAGAGATGGGGTCTTGTTATATTGCGTAGGCTGGTCTCGGACTCCTGGCCTCGAGTGAACTTCTGGCCTCCTGCCTCTCCCCCCAGTAGCTGAGATTACAGGCATGACCATGCCCCACCTGGGATTTTGATTAGGATCATGTTGAGTCTATAGGTCAGTCTGGGAAGATCTCAACAATACTGAGTCTTTTTGACTAATGGAGGAGCTCTCCATTTTTCAGTCTTCTTTAATTTTTTTTTTGAGACGGAGTCTTGCTCCGACAACAGTCCAGGCTGGAGTGCAGTGGCACGATCTCGGCTCACTGCCAGCTCCACTTCCCGGGTTCATGGCATTCACCTCAGCCTCCCGAGTAGCTGGAATTACAGGCACCCGCCACCACACCCAGCTAATTTTTTTGTATTTTTTTTTTTTTTAAGTGGAGATGGAGTTTCACCGTGTTAGTCAGGATGGTCTTGATCTCC
>NW_012118661.1:5829-7135 GCF_000951035.1 Colobus angolensis palliatus
GCCATCTTGCTCACTGCAACTTCCGCCTCCCAGGTTCGAGCGATTTTGTGCCTCAGACTCCCTAGTAGCTGGGATTACAGCTGCTCACCACAGGTGCCCAGTTAATTTTTGTGTTTTTAGTAGAGATGGGGTTTTGTCATGTTGCACAGGCTGGTCTCCAACTCCTGGCCTCAAGGGATCCACCTACCTCAACCTCCCAAAATGCTGGGATTACAGGCGTGAGCCACCGCGCCCGGCCATGACATAGCTATTAATATAGGACTTTTCACATTGGGCCTATAGGTCAATCTTGGAATTCGCCCTTTCAGAGACTATTCATGTTTGTATGCATACTGATGCATGGCAGGGGCTGGTGTACACACCATGGTGTATGGCTGAGCCATAACTGGAGCATACCTGAAAATAACCCTATTCTAAGTGTGTTTGGAGTCCTAGCCTAAGGAATCCAGGAGTAGCCAACACTAAGATTCACTCTTTATCTATAAAGGACATCCACACCCCTGCCCCATCTCTTGGAACACAGGCTGTACAGTGGATCGGGGTCCTTTGTTTTGGGTTAAATGGATGTTGCTAGAAGGAGGGTGCTAAGTGAAAATGCTGTATAGATTACATGCCTTTTTTATGAACAGTAGCAGTTCTCCAGGCCAGCCCACCACCACTGGACCACCGCTGTATGTAAGTCCTGAATAAACCTTATAACTCCTTCGCTGGCTCCGCCTCTCCTATAGTGCCATCGCAATTGGAATCAATGGGGATCCGGAAGGACAACTGGCCATTTAGATAACATGTGAAAATTAACCAATGTAATTGGTTACATTGTAACATTATTTAAAATATTATTTTTAAATTATTATTATATAACAGTAACATATTATTATTAAAAAATACATATGAACATTTCAATAAAGGCAGAAAAAGCACTTGATATTGAATGCTTTCCTCTTGATGTTATAACCAAGACAAGGAAGTCCATTATCACTCTTTCTATTCAATAGTGGACATACTAGCCAGCAACAAAACTAAAAGGTATAAAGATAACAGAGAAGTTAAACCACTTTTATTCACAGATTCCAAGATTGTGATCACATAAATTCCAAAAGACTCTACACAGTATTACAAATAATAGGGGAACTTAGCAAGATGCTTGAATATAACATCAGTATGGAAAAAAAATAGCGTTCCTGTAGTCTTACAACAAATGAGAATATTTTAAAAATGCTATTTAACATCGCATTCACAACACTACTCAAGAGGAAATCTTTTTTTTTTTTTTTTTTTTTGAGGCGGAGTCTCGCTGTGTCGCCCA
>NW_012118662.1:0-450 GCF_000951035.1 Colobus angolensis palliatus
AAACAAACAAACAATTTACTACGTAGCACTTTCTATCAAAACAATTCCTTCTTTGTGTATGTGTGCGCATGTGCTTTTCTACTGTTTTATAATACCTTTATTAAGATATTCATGTGCCATGTAGTTCATCAATTTATTTTTAATTGACAACTGTATTATGAGGTACAGTATGATGTTTAGATACATGTTTACAATGTGGAATGACTAAATTAGGCTAATTAACAAATCCATCACTTCACGTATTTGTCTTTTTTTTTTCTTTTTGAGACATAGTCTTGTTCTTGTCGCCCAGGCTGGAGTGCAGTGGCACGATCTCAGCTCACTGCAGCCTCCGCCTCCCGGGTTCAAGCGATTCTCCTGCCTCAGTCTCCCAAGTAACTGTGATTACAGGCGCTCACCACCATGCCCAGCTAATTTTTGTATTTTTAGTAGAGATGGGGTTTTGCCATG
>NW_012118662.1:6390-7553 GCF_000951035.1 Colobus angolensis palliatus
GTGCGTGGTGGTGCATGCCTGTAGTCCCAGCTACTCGGGAGACTAAGGCAGGAGAATTGCTTGAACCCAGGAGGCGGTGGTTGCAGTGAGCTGAGATTGTGCCATTGCACTCCAGCCTGGGTAACAAGAGCAAAACTCTGTCTCAAAAACAAACAAATAAACAACCAAAAAACCAAGAGGATATAGTGTACTAGGGGGATTATTATGATGACTGTCAGGAGGATAATCCTAAAAGACGGAAGAGTACTCTTCAATAGGAGCCCCTATGAACCAAACATCCAAATCAAACAAGTCAAAGTTCATACAGTATAGGCATCTGAGCTCATTTGTTCATAGTCCTTACTGGGGCACAATGGCAACTGAAGACCATAGTTCACTGTAGAGTGGTCTCATTTAAAGAGGTATCCAGTTTTGCTGTTAGCCTATTAAGACGAGTCATAGTAACCTGAAGACCCACTAGAAGAACATAAAGATTGGAAAACCTTGGAAAAGTCAAGCTTGCCATCCACCATTTAGGATGTCTGCAAGCCAACTGTTATTTGCTCCTATAAATATATCATGTTTCCTTTTTCTTGAGACATTTCCTTAATGTATTTGGTGGCAATATCAGCTGGGCAAGGTAGCTCAAACCTATAATCCCAGCACTTTGGAAGGCCGAGGCAGGCAGATCACCTGAGGTCGGGAGTTCAAGAGCAGCCTGGCCAACCTGGTGAACCCCATCTCTACTAAAAATACAAAAATTAGCTGGGCATGGTGGCACTTGCCTATAATCCCCGGGAGGCTGAGGCAGGAGAATCACTTGAACCTGGGAGACAGAGGTCGCAGTGAGTTGAGATACAGCCACTGCACTCTAGCCTGGGCGACAGAGCAAGACTCTGTCTCAAAAAACAAAACAAAACAAAAAACCCAGCAAATTTATGTTTAGAGATGGGGTCCTGCTATGTTGCCTATGCTAGACTTGAACTCCTGGGCTCAAAGCTATCCTTCTGCCTCAGCCTACTGAATAGTTGAGACTACAGGTGTGTGCCATCATGCCTAGCTACCATCAAACACCTTTTATTTATTTATTTATTTATTTTTTATTTTTGAGATGGAGTCTCGCTCTGTCACCCAGGCTGGAGTGCTGTGGCCGGATCTCAGCTCACTGCAAGCTCCGCCTCCTG
>NW_012118663.1:0-436 GCF_000951035.1 Colobus angolensis palliatus
AAATACAAAAATTAGCCAAGCATGGTGGCATGCACCTGTAATCCCAGCTGCTCGTGAGACTGAGACGGGAGAATCACTTGAACCCAGGAGACAAGTTGCAGTGAGCCAAGATCACGCCATTGCACGCCAGCTTGGGCAACAAGAGCAAGACTCCATCTCAAAAAAAAAAATTCTACATATTAAAACTTGTGGATGTTGCCAAAGCTCTACACATTGGGAATGGAATATTAATTACACTATAATAACGATAATGTATTCAGGAAGTTAAAATGTGGGTCCACGTTTTATTTAGTTCACCTCTCTATCTCTGTATTATAGTACCCATGGTATGCACCTCTTTTTTTTTTTTTTTTTTTAGACGGAGTCTCTCTCTGTTGCCCAGACTGGCGTGCAGTGCTACAATCACAATCTCGGCTCACTGCAAACTCTGCCTCCC
>NW_012118664.1:0-3552 GCF_000951035.1 Colobus angolensis palliatus
CCAGGATGGTCTCGATCTCCTGACCTCGTGATCCGCCCGTCTCGGCCTCCCAAAGTGCTGGGATTACAGGCTTGAGCCACCGCGCCCGGCTATTCAGCACTTTCTAAATATAATTATAAGCAGTTGATAATTTGAAAGTACTGCATTATACCTAGTTCTTTAAGTTTTGCCCCAAATTAATTTTTTTAGTATAGGATAATGTGAACTTAACTAAATATTTAATGCTTTTTCTAGAAATAAAATTCTGTTTCTGTACAAAAAGCTTAACACAAGTGTATCTTGTGTTATTTCTATTCTTTGGTTGCTGCTCCTGAAAAAAAACCTAATTCATTGGTCCATAAAGCCATACCCCAAAGTAGATGTTCATCTACTGACAGTATTATCTTAATTTTAGATACAGTACCAGTGAAGGACACATCCATCTCTTTGATGGCTAAAATCATGAGATCCTTCTTATTTTAGCTGTAGGGGACGGATGGTTTCAGGTCTTAAAATCTTGGCTGTAAAATGCGTTTGGATTGAAATATGGAACACTGTCCCATATCTGAAGCCTACCATTCAGTGTCTCCATTCCTTCTCTTCCCACTTTTATTTTGTTTTCAGTTACAAATAAGGCTTGCATTTGTTTGAAAAAATATATAATTTTTAAGTCCTTTAATACTTTAATGTGCTAGAGTTGTGTTCCAAGCACAGTATCTTCCATTGGCCTGCAGAGAGGCAGTCGGAGGTAAAGGTTCACTGCAGGGACACTAGAGCCATGATGCTGGGGTTCCAGCCTTGCCTCTTAGCCACTCATGAGCTGTGAACTTCCCAGCCTCCTTCCATCTGTTCTCTCTCTGCTCCAGTCTTCTTGGGTATAGTGGAGGAGAATCACAGTCCCTACCTCGAAGAATTATAGATTTAAACAGCTTAATACATGTGAGGTACATAGTAAGAATTGTGTAAGTTTTACCTTTCATTATTTCCTATGGCCTCCTGTATAGACTTGATCCCATTGAAGGAAGAGAAAGTTGAGATGTATAAAGATATAATAACTTTCCTAGGGTATACAGTAGGTTTAGATTCAGACTATTCTCATTCTTAAGTTAGCACAGAAGTTTTCCATTCCACTTAGTAAGAGAGAGAGAAAATGAGAATTAGAATAAGAGGGCAGAACTTGACTTTTAGGGCATTTTGAAATAGAGGTTACTTCACATAAGATGGTGACACTAAAGCATGTGAAAATTAAATTGCTTTATCCAAGGCAGAGTATTAGAAATGGTTTGGAATAATATAAATAGGGAATGTAATACTGGATCAGGCCCATCGTATAACCAGCCCAAAATTTGGTTTCTGATCATGATAACAGAGCTCAATTGGAGGGCATATTGTAGCTGCTAGCCATGACAAAATCTTCTGATTACAGGGATGGACTTGCCGATCCCTAACTGTCTTTTAGTATCCTGCTGTCTTTGTTTACCTGAGTATTTAAGCTTTATTTCTATTTTTGGCTTCTAAAATCTTCTTTATTTTTTCAACAAACATTTAATAAGCTTCTATACCCCACCCTAGCAGCTGGGGATGCAAAGATGAGTAGAACCCACGCATGGTACTACAGAGGTTTCTAAAGAAAGAAAGACATGGAAACATTAATTATGGTACTGTGCTTAGTACCATAATAGAGTATGGACCCTGCTTAGAAATGTTAGGAAAAGTTTTCTGGAGAAAGTGACATTTGAAGGGTAAGAGGGAGCTTCTCAGCCAGACAGGAAGCAGTGTGTGCAAAGGTGGGGATGTCTTTGCTTGAGAGAGCACATATGGGAGACCTCCAAACAACCTTCCAAGACCACAGCAGAACATATGAGGGGGGTTGTCACAGAAACGAGTCTGAAAAGTAGGCTGGCATCAGATCACAAAAGGCTTGGTTTACCAGGCTGAGGAATTTGGACTTTATGGTGGCGACCAAAGGGAGCTGTTAAAGCCCTTAGGAGTAACGTGATCAAATCTGCCTTTTAGAAAGAACACATTAGCAATGTGAGGGGTGGTTTGTACAGGAGTGAGACCAGAGACAGAATCATGCAGCTAGCAAAGAACCTTTAATGAGCCTTCTCGTCTGCTGCTAGTATATTTACTCTTGAATATATATGTTTGTTCATTCAACCCCAGTTTGTTCATGGCATATGAGATACTGGACTTGCTGCTGGAAATACTGAGAAACAACATACTACCCATGTCTTGAAGTTGCTTGCAGTGTTTTATTTGTCCTAAACACAAACTTTCTTGAGTTTTCAGCTTCTCTTTTCTTTTTTTTTTTTTTTTGAGGCGGAGTCTCGCTCTGTCGACCGGACTGGAGTGCAGTGGCCTGATCTCAGCTCACTGCAAGCTCCGCCTCCTGGGTTTACGCCATTCTCCTGCCTCAGCCTCCCGAGTAGCTGGGACTACAGGTTGTATTTTTAGTAGAGACGGGGTTTCACCGTGTTAGCCAGGATGGTCTCGATCTCCTGACCTCGTGATCCGCCCGTCTCGGCCTCCCAAAGTGCTGGGATTACAGGCTTGAGCCACTGCGCCCGGCCTCAGCTTCTCTTTTCTATCCTCTACTTCGTCTCAGTCCTGGGACTGGGGTTCTGGTATGTTGAAGTAAGCTCATTTGAGTTCATCTTGTCTGTACTCCTCATGACAGCACCCATAACTCCTTCCTTTCAGCCCTCATATTTCCAGAGTTCAAAGTTCTAATCATTTAATAAGTTCCTGTAGAGAATGCATCTATTACATCCCTTTATTTAGACTTCTGCTATTTAAATTCTTATGTTTTTTCTTATTTCCCCCATCCTCAAGTACTGTATGTAAGCCCTGTTAGTCACACACTTTGCCCTACTGCCTGTCCTTTACTAGCTTACAAAGTCCCGTCTTTATTCCTCTTTTCCTGTTTCCCCAAGTATATGCATACCAGAATTGCAGACTACATTGTTTTCTTTGCTTTTCCCATGTGGGTGCCTTTCCCCCATGAGATCACAGTCCCTAGAGGAATAGCTCCTGACAATAAAGAAACTGAAGATGAGGCAATTTCTCCTGAAATAGAAGAGAAGATGGAGTTGTATTAGAAACACTAGTGTTTATTACATAATAATAATTGGAATTACAACTTATTGAGTGCTCGTATATGATAATTGTCATGCGAGAGCATTACGTGAATTCTTATTTAATCCTCACAGACACTCTGAGGTAAGTACTCATGTTATTTCCATTTTACAGATGAAGAAATAGGCTCAAAGAGGTGAAAATAGTCTGGGCACATTGGTTTACACCTGTAATCACAGCATGTTGGGAGGCCAAGGCAGGAGGATTACTTGAGCTCAAGAGTTTGAGACTAACCTGGGCAACATGGCAAGACCTCGTCTCTAAAAAAAATTTTAAAAATAAGCCAGATGTGGTAGCATGCACCTGTAGTCTCAGCTACTCAGGAGGCTGAGGTGGGAGGATCACTTGAACCCAAGAGGTCAAGGTTGCAGTGAGCTGTAATCTTGCCACCACACTCCAGCCTGGGTACAAAAAGGAAAGAAAAAAGGAAAAAAA
>NW_012118665.1:0-529 GCF_000951035.1 Colobus angolensis palliatus
TAAAGCATTACCTGGAAAAAAGAGAAATCCAAAAACCCTTTGCTCCAGAAACCAAACCATCTATTATATTGGAAGCCTGAACAACATTTATATAAATTAGACACTGATTTTTATAAACTAAAAAAAAGACTCAAGCTTCTCCAGAGCTAAAGACAAGACAGCAGAAATGATAGTAATATTCCACATACACACAAAAATGGGGTTTGTTTTTAAAAGCTGTTAAGGGAGTAGTGTATTTGATCTTAGTTTTCTTTATTCAAAGTGACAATGAAGTGGTTGGTGTGTGCCAGGTATTCCATGCTGGGCACTTTCACTACTATTGCTTTATTTAAGGTGTATGGTTTAACTGTGTTCATGGCAAAACTGCTTCTGCAAACGTTAAGAAAAAAAAGCTAGGCAGGCACGGTGGCTCACACCTGTAACTCCAGCACTTTGAGAGGCTGAGGTGGGCAGATCACTTGAGGTCAGGAGTTCAAGACCAGCCTGGCCAACATGGTGAAACTCTGTCTCTACTAAAAATACAAAAATT
>NW_012118665.1:6584-8054 GCF_000951035.1 Colobus angolensis palliatus
CCGTCTCGGCCTCCCAAAGTGCTGGGATTACAGGCTTGAGCCACCGCGCCCGGCCTATTTTTATTTTTTGAGATGGAGTTTCACTCTGTCGCCCAGGGTGGAGTGCAGTGGTGTGATCTTGGCTCACCGTGACCTCCCCATCCCGGGTTCAAGTGATTCTCCTGCCTCAGCCTCCCAAGTAGTAGCTGGGACTACAGGCGTGTGCCACCATGCCTGGCTAATTTTTGTATTTTTAGAAAAGACAGGCTGGTCTTGAACTCCTGACCTCAGGTGATCCACCCACCTCCAACTCCCAAAGTACTGGGATTACAGGCGTGAGCCACAGTGCCTGGCCAGGCCAGTAATTCTTAAGGAGGCCAATACGTTTCACTTAGGGTGACTGATCAGAAACAAGCGGGGAGAATCAGCAGGAAGGAACAGTGTTAAGTGTGAAAAGGGATATTCAATTTTATAATCTTACACCTGGAAAACAAACACACAGACAGACCTATCTATTGTTTTGTAGTAGAAGCTACTGAAAGGAAGATGCTACAAAATCTTCGCTGGCAAGGCATGAGTTAAAATAAGGTTGAAAAACACTATATATAAAACCCCAGAAACGCAGACTTAAAAAATGTTTGAAGATTTAAAGAGCTCAGAAGACTTCCAAAATTAGTAACCAGTCCCACAGCATTAAAAGGGATCTTTTATGCAAAATAAATCTGAGTACTGTTTCAGTCAGGAAAAAAGCAATTCTGGTAAGATAAAGAAAGTGGAAACAAAATAAAATGGAACACAGCATCAAACGCAACACAAAAAAGGGTGGGGAGGCAAGATTAGTGAGTGGTGACGGAGATGCAGAGGTGACTAAGAGGCATTTTTCTCTCCTGATCTCTGCCAGAGGCCTGTGGAAGTTAAGAAGAAAGTGCCCCAAACCTCATTTGCCACTAGGCTACCATGTGAAATAACTGTCTATATCTTCTTAAAAACATGGGTCTAGTCTTCCAAAGCTTCTATGAATAAATCTGAAGTTAAATAATTAGAAGGTCTTCTAAGAGGAGACAGAGTACACTTCATTCTTCCTGAGGGTTTACATGTTAGTTTAGCATCAGCTGTCACATGCAAAGAAGCTGAATCATCTAGGAGCATGTGTTTTCCATGAGAAAGCATTCCCCGCCCTTAAACAGAGGTGGATGACAGGACTAGTGTTCTATAGGGTGAGAAGGCAAGCCACGTATTTATTTTTAAATAATCCATGATCAGAAAAAGTCCTTGAGGCCGGGCATGGTGGCTCACATCTACAATCCCAGCACTTTGGGAGGCTGAGGCATGAGGATTACTTGAGGCCAGGAGCTTGAGACCAGCCTGGCCAACATAATGAAACCCTGTCTCCACTAAAAAATACAAAATTAGCTGGGCACGGTGGCACACACCTGTAATCCCAGCTACTTGGGAGGCTGAGGCAGGAGAATCGCTTGAACCTGGGAGGTG
>NW_012118666.1:0-9120 GCF_000951035.1 Colobus angolensis palliatus
CTCATGAGGTTGTTTCCCGGAATTGGCAGGGTGGGACCCTATCTAGGGCCACCTGGTGCTAACTTTTTAGGTTTTGTAAGGCCTACTAGTTTCACCAGCAAGGTCTGGAACTCCTGACCTCAAGTGATCTGTCTGCCTCAGCCTCCCAAAGTGCTGGGATGACAGGGGTGAGCCACCACACCTGGCCCATCTTTGTCATTTCTCATCTTGGCTATCAGTCTTTCATTGCTGAGTGATATTAGCCATGGACTTTTTATAAATGGCCTTTATTACATTGGTCATTTCCTTCCACTTCTAGTCGGTAGAGTGTTTTTATCATGAAAGAATATTCAGTCTTGTCAAATGCTTTTTCTGCAGCAATTGAGATGGATCATGTGGCTTTTGTCCTTTATTCTGTCAATGTGGTACATTACACTGATTGATTTAAATATGTTGAACCATCCTTGTGTCTGAGGAATAAATTCCACTTGAGGCCGGGCTCACGCCTGTAATCCCAGCATTTTGGGAGGTCAAGGCGGGCAGATCACTTGAAGTCGGGAGTTCGAGACCAGCCTGGCCAACACGGAAAAACCCTGTCTCTACTAAAAATACAAAAATTAGCTGGGTGTGGTGGCAGGAGCCTGTAATCCCAGCTACTTGGGAGGGAGAGGCAGGAGAATCGCTTGAACCCGGGAGGCAGAGGTTGCAGTGAGCTCTCCCCTGCCTGTGCTGACCAACAGCATTTGGAATACCCAGTGTGGCACTCAATCCAGTGAGTTTTAGTGACACCCCCACCACACACAGCTTCCCAGTCACTTCCACTGATACTCCAGCTGGCTTCCCAGCAAGTCTCATCAAAGTCCCAGAAAATTCCAGAAGGGGCCAGGCGCAGTGGCTCACGTATGTAATCTCAGCACTTTGGGAGGCTGAAATGGGAGGATCACTGGAGCCCAGGAGTTTGAGACCTGCCTGGCCAACATGGCAAGACCCTGTCTCTATAAAATACATATATATATACATTTTTACATTGGCCTTTTTTCTTTTTTATTATTATTTTAAATATATATATATATATATATATCAGCCAGGTGCGGTGGCTCACGCCTGTAATTTCAGCACTCTGGTAAGCTGAGGCTGGCCGATCACCTGAGGCCAAGAGTTCAAGACCAGCCTGGCCAACATGGCAAAACCCCATCTGTACTAAAAATACAAAAATAAAAATACAAAAATTAGCTGGACGTGGTGGCAGGCACCTGTAATCCCAGCTACTCGGGAGGCTGAGGCAGGAGAATCACTTGAACCCAGGAGGTAGAGGTTGCAGTGAGCCAAGATCATGTCACCGCACTCCAACCTGGGTGACAGAGCAAGACAAAAAAAAAAAAAAGAAAGAAAGGAAGGGAAAAAGGAAGAAAGATCCAGAAGGAGGTTTTACAGTGAATTTCAGTGACACTATACCCACAGGCAGTTTCCCAGGGAGTTCTACCAGTTCCCCAGAGCATGGCTTCCCAGCAAATTCTCTTGGCATCACCCTCCAGGTAGCTTCCAGAGAGTTCCACTGGCACACTAGAAGGCATCTTCCTTATAATGCCCAGAAAGTGTTGCAGGCACCCACAGGGCAACTGTCTAGTGATTTCCACCAGCACCCCCAGAAAGCAGGCCCCTGCTTACCAGCTACCACATGGACACCCCCATAGGCTTTCCCACTATCCAGTGGACCATGGCCAAATCCTGTTTAATAAGGTCTGAATCTCGGCCCTGAGGGGCCACCTGTTCCTGCATTTGCTCCCTCCTGGGTCCCCTGCCTCAGTCCAGCAGTTACAGATGCTCCTGCAACCTGCTGCTTATGGTTCTCTTTAGAGTCCTCGCTCCCTCTAGCAGCTAATCCCATGTTACCAGTTGACGATTACTAGGAAGCTTCACCTGTTGGTGTAAATTAGTACAACCTCTATGGAAAACAGTATGGAGGTTTCTTAGAGAACTAAACATAAACCCCCATTCAATCCAGCAAGCCCATACTTGGCATCTACCCAAAGGAAAAGAAATCATTCTATCAAAGAGACACCTGCCTTGAATGTTCATCACAGCATTGTTCACAGTAGCAAAGATATGTATCAAGCTAAGCATCCATCATCACCAGATGATTGGATAAAGAAAATGTGGTACGTACACAATGGGATACTACTGAGCTATAAAAAAGAATGAAATGGCCAGGCGCGGTAGCTCATGCCTATAATCCAAGCACTTTGGGAGGCCGAGGCGATGGATCACTTGAGATCAGGAGTTCTAGACCAGCCTGGCCAACATGGTGAAACCTCATCTCTACTAAAAATACAAAAATTAGCCGGGCATGGTGGCACATGACTGTAATCCCAGCTACTCGGGTGGCTGAGGCACGAGAATCACTTGAACCCGGGAGGCAGAGGTTGCAGTGAGCCGAGATCACGCCACTGCACTCCAGCTTAGGCGACAGTAAGAGACTCTCTCTCAAAAAAAAAAAAAAAAGAATGATGTCTTTTGCAGCAACATGGATGGAATTGGGGGCTATTGTCTTTAACTTAAAAAGGCAAATGCTGCATGTCCTTACTTATAAGAGGGGCTAAATAATAGGTACACATCGACATAGAGTGTGGGGCTGGGCGTGGTGGCTCACCCCTGTAATCCCAGCACTTTGGGAAACCGAGGTGGGCAGATCACTTGAGGCCGGGAGTTCAAGGACCAGCCTGGCCAACATGATGTAACTGTGTCTCTACTAAAAATGCAAAAATGAGCCCGGTGTAGTGGCGGGCGCCTGTAATCCCAGTTACTAGGGAGGCTGAGGCACAAGAATTTCCCGAACCCAGGAGGCAGAGGTTACTGTGAGCTGAGATTGTGCCACTGCACTCCAGCCTGGGCAACAGAGTGAGACTCTGTCTCAAAACAAACAAACAAACAAACAAAAACATGGTCATAGAGTGTAAAATAAGAGACATTGGAGACTTAGAGGGGTGGGAGGCAGGAGGCGGGTGAAGGATGATAAATTACTTCATGGATACAATGTATATTATTTGGGTGATGAGTACACTAAAACTTCACCAATGACACAATATATCCATGTAAGAAAACTATACTTGACTGGGCACGGTGGCTCACACCTGTTAATCACAACAATTTGGGAAGTCGAAGCGGGTGGATTACGATGCCAGGAGATTGAGACCATCCTGGCTAACACCCCGTCTCTAGTAAAAAATACAAAAGAATTAGCCAGGTGTGGTGGCAGGTGCCTATAGTCCCAGCTACTCGGGAGGCTGAGGCAGGAGAATGGCATGAACCCAGGAGGCGGAGCTTGCAATGAGCTGAGATTGTGCCACTGCACTCCGGCCTGGGTGACAGAGTGAGACTCTGTCAAAAAAAAAAAGAAAAAAGAAAAGAAAAACTATACTTGTGCCACTTACATTGATATAGCAAATCAAATTTCTGTTATAAAGATAATTTCTGGCTGGGTGTAGTGCCTGACACCTGTAATCCCAACACTTTGGGAGGCTGAGATGGGAGGATCGCTTGAGGCCAGGAGTTAGAGGCCAGCCTGGGCAACATAGTGAGATCCCATCTTGAAAAAAATTTTAAAAGTTAACCAGGTGTGATGGTGCACTCCTGTAAGTCTAGCTACTTGGGAGGCAGAGGTGGGAGGATTATTGGGTCCAGAAATTTGAGGCTGCAGGGAGCTTTGATCAGCCCACTGCACTCCAGCCTGGGCAGCAGAGTGAGACCCTGTCTCTAAAAATAATAATTTCCTTAAACTAGTACTATTTCTTTATAAGCTGATTTTTTATAGTTCTTTAATCTGTTTATCATAAATACAATTTTTTATTGTCTTTCTTTAAAAGATCTTGTTTTATATTTATTCACTTTTTTCCCCTTTTTTCTTTCAATACCAGAAACAAAGTATGGAAGTGTACAGCACAAATGCTTAGATACTGACCTAATGCCAATCATCCATTTACAGGCGTTGCAGAAGGGCTACGTGAGGTGAAACCTCCCTGCCCTGTGAACGGGATGCAGGTCCACTCCGGAGAAACGGAAATACTCAGGAAGGCAGTGGAGGACTATTTCTGCTTTTGCTATGGTAACGTTCACTTTAAGCATGAATTCTTTTTTTTTTTTTTTTTTTAGGCGGAGTCTTGCTCTGCCACCCAGGTTGGAATGTAATGATGCAATCTTGGTTCACTGCAACCTCCGCCTCCTGGGTTCAAGCAATTCTCCTGCCTCAGTCTCTCAAGTAGCTGGGACTACAGGCGCCCACCACCACACCCAGCTAATTTTTATACTTTTAGTAGAGATGGGGTTTCACCATGTTGGCCAGGCTGGTCTCGAACTCCTGACCTTGTGATCCGCCCGCCTTGGCCTCCCAAAGTGCTAGGATTGTAGGTGTGAGCCACTGCACCCAGCCAAGCATGAATTCTCTAAGGGGTTCACCCAGGAGTAGGACAGTGTCACAGACAATCTTATTGCCATGACTACTTACAATGTTTTGAACATTTCAAAATCCATATGCTTATCAACCAAGGATAAGCATATGGGTTTTGTTTTTTTCTTTTGCTGAGAGGGAGTTTTGCTCTGTCGCCCAGACTGAAGTGCGATGGCGCGATCTCAGCTCACTGCAAACTCTGCCTCGTGGGTTCAAGCAATTCTCCCACTCCAGCCTCCTGAGTAGCTGGGATTACAGGTGCCCACCACCACGCCCAGCTAATTTTTGTATTTTTAGTAGAGACAGGGTTTCGCCATGTTGGCCAGGTTGGTCTCGAACTCCTGACCTCAGGTGATCCTCCTGCCTTGGCCTCCCAAATTGCTGGGATTACAGGTGTGAGCCACCACGCCTGGCCACCAGTTCTTGATTACCAGATTAAGTGTTCTTATAGAAGATGATGTGGATCTTGGATCTTCTGCTCTGTGGAAACTTCTGTATTGATCAGTCTTTCTTCCTTGATCCCATTTTAGAGAGCCCTCACATCAAGGCCAGTGTATTGTTAAAGATAGTCAATGTTGGCTCAGTCACCTCCCTCACCCCTCAGTTGTCGCTCCACCTACCCATGTCTTTCCATAGGCATGAAGATGGGAATTTAAAACACACAAACACACACACACACACACACACACACTGGACATGGTGGCTTGAGCCTATAATCCCAGCTACTTAGGAGGCTAAGGTGGGAGGATCATTTGAGCCCAGGAGTTTGAGACCAGACTGAGCAGCATAGTAAGACCCTGTCTCTACAAAATAAAATAAAAATAATTTTCAAAAATCCTTTGCAGTGTTTTAAAAAGCTAGATAGCAGGCCGGGCCTAGTAACTCACACCAACTACTTGGGAGGCTGAGGCGGGCGGATCACCTGAGATCAAGAGTTCGAGACCAGCGTGGCCAACATAGTGAAACTCCGTCTCTACTAAAAATATAAAAATTAGTCGGGCACGGTGGCAGGCAGCTGTAATCCCAGCTACTCAGGAGGCAGAGGCAGGAGAATTGCTTGAACCCAGGAGGCAGAGATTGCAGTGAGCCCAGTCGAAACCTGTCTCTTAATTAAAACAACAACAACAAAAAAAAACTAGGCTGGGCTCGGTGGCTTACGCCTGTAATCCTAGCACTTTGGGAGGCTAAGGTGGGTGGATTGCCTGAGCTCAGCAGTTTGAAACCAGTCTGGGGCAACATGGTGAAACCCCCATCTCCACTAAAATACAAAAGAAATTAGCTGGGTGTGGCAGTGTGTGCCTGTAGTCCCAGCTACTTGGGAGGCTGAGGCAGGAGAATTGTTTGAATCCGGGAGGCGGAGGTTGCGATGAGCCGAGATCTCACCATTGCACTCCAGCCTGGGTGGCAGAGTGAGACGCCATCTCTACAAAAAAAAAAAAAAAAAAAAAAACCTGAAAAAACCACTGGTGGAACATTAGGTTCACACCATCTAAAGACGTTTGCATCTTCTTGTAGGTAAAGCCTTAGGGACGACAGTGATGGTGCCTGTTCCCTATGAGAAGATGCTGCGAGACCAGTCGGCTGTGGTAGTGCAGGGGCTTCCGGAAGGCGTTGCCTTTCAACACCCTGAGAATTACAACCTTGAAACCCTGAAATGGATTTTGGAGAACAAAGCAGGGATTTCATTCATCATAAATAGGTGACACGCTCTGCACCCCCACCCCCTCAGTTCATTTAAAGATGAAACTGATCGCGTAACTTTAATTCACTCGTGCGTTCCGCCTGTTGCGATTCAGAGCTGACTGTTCAGATGTGTCATCCTTTTTTCATATGTCCATGCTGGGTAACGGTGTTGCTTTTCTTGCAGACCCTTCTTCGAACCAGAGAGTCAGCTGGGTAAGTAACACCTTCTCAGGTTTGGTGGCTCTTCTGAGCTTCTTCTTCATTAAAACTTGAATTCGGGCGAGGGGAGGGAACTTAGAGGACGGGCCAATAGGTGCAGCAAGCCACTGTGGCACACATGTGCCTAGGTAACAAACCTGCACGTTCTGTAGATGTATCTCCCTCCTCCCCCCACCCCTTTTTTTTTTTCTTTTTTTTTAGAAGAAATAAATTTAAAAGAAAAGAGAAATACATTTGTAGCTATTTAAAAAAAAAAACCTGGCTGGGCGCAGTGACTCACACCTGTAATCCCAGCACTTTGGGAGGCAGAGGTGGGCAGATCACTAGAGGTCAGGAGTTCAAGACCAGCCTGGTCAACATGGTAAAACCCCATCTCTACTAAAATTACCAAAGTTAGCCAGGCGTGGTGGCGGGTACCTGTTATCCCAGTTACTCGGGAGGCTGAGGCAGGAGAATCGCTTGAACCCGACATGTGGAGTTTGCAGTGAGCTGAGATTGTGCCAGTGCACTCTAGCTTGGGTGAGAAAATGAGACTCTGTCTCAAAAATAAATAAATAAATAAATAAGAATAAAAGAGAATGTCTTGCTGAGACTGCCTAGGTGGAGTAAGGAGATGGCAGGGGTCGGGGGTGGCACAGTTCACAAGGCACCTGCTGGGTGTATGACATGCTCCAGTTCTTCTGAGCCGGGGACTAAACACAGTGCAAAGTCTGTTTCGGGAGCGATGGTGAGTTCCTGTCATCCTCTAACTCACATTAAAGGAGAAGTGAGGGGACAGGGTAGCAGGTGGCCATGGACTGTTGTTCCAACTGACTTGTATCATCATCACAGAAAAACAATGATACAGTGGTCCCCGCTTCTCCTTGGGGAATATGCTTCAAGACCCCCAGTGGATGCCCAGACCCATGGGTTGTACAGAACCCTACATATACTGTTTTTCCCTATGTATACATACCTATGAGAAAGTTTAATTTATCAATCAAACACAGGCCGGGCGTGGTGGCTCATGCCTGTAATCCCAGCACTTTGGGAGGCCAAGGTGGGTGGATTACCTGAGGTCAGGAGTTTGAGACCAGCCTAGCCAACATGGTGAAACCCTGTCTCTACTAAAAATACAAAAATTAGCCGCTCATGGTGGTGTGCGCCTGTAGTCCCAGCTACTCGGGAGGCTGAGGCAGGAGAATTGCTTAAACCCGGGAGGTGGAGGTTGCAGTGAGCCGACATCGTGCCACTGCACTCCAGCCCAGGCAACAGAGCAAGATCCATCTCAGTAAATCAATAAATCAAGCACAGTAGGAGATTAACAGCAATAACTAAAGATAAAATAGAACAATTATAACAGTATGCCCTCATTACTGCTCTTGCACTTTGGGGCCATTATGAAGTCAAATAAAGGTGACCTGAGCACAAGCACTGCAGCCTTCCCAGGACCATCAGTCTGATAACAGAGCCAGCTACTCAGTGACTAATGGGCAAGTAGTGTAGATAGCATGGATTGCAGGACAAAGGGATGAGTCACATCCAGGCAGGACGGCACCACACTTCATCACGCTGCTCAGAACAACGTGTGATTTCAAACTTCTGAATTGTTTATTTCTGGAATTTTCCGTTTACTCTTTGGAGACCTTGGTTGACCTTGGGGAACAAACTGAGGAAAGCGAAACCACAGATCAAGGGGAAGCTCGTGTCATAGCAGCTGTAACTTAGTGCTCACAACGTACAGGCACTGTGGTAGTCATTTTGCATATATTCATGAATCCTCCCACAACCACCGTGTTCACAAGGAAGTGGAGGCCGAGGGAGGTTTAGTGAGTTGCTGGAGGCAGCCCAGCTGGTGAGCTGAGGCTCAGCCCCATGCCCATGCTCTGGCCCCAAAACACTCCTCGGTAATCCCCATCCTGCCCACACAAATGGCCCCGGAACACAGCGGCTGCTTTGAGTCAGTTTCTCTCTCAATGACTTTTCCACGATGGCTTCGATCTGGGAGTTCCGTTTTCTGTGTGTTTGCTGTCAATTTCTATGCCTTCTGATGTTAGTCATTTTCCAAGGTGCTAAAAGGGGCTGGTGTGTCTTTTTATTCCTCCACAGGTGGCCCTGGGATGGCAACAGATGCTGAGAGATCCACAGTATCACCAAATGAAAGGTAAAAGATAAATCATAGCAACTAAAATCCACAGCTATGCACAGTGTTCGTTTTTGGATGACAGGCCTCCTTACAGCATTTAAGTGCAGTGTAAAGGGTTAGTGTGCTTCTTCTCTTCCTTATTTTCTGTCCTATTCTTTGTCCAGAAAGACCTTTGGAATTAGAAGACTATTTTCAGTAGACACGTTTAATTTTGGAACAACTTATTAAGAACATTAATGTTAGAGTGGAGGCAGTGTTGCATTTGGTTGATGGGAGGAGGGGGATTTGGTGCCGCAGAGACCCAGGGCATTTGAGCTTAGCGTGTCCAGGCGGCTCTGCCTGGTCCTCACCCTGCCCATCCTGACCAGGGTTCCCTTCTCCTTGCAGCTGCGGCCCCATCAGTGTGAAAACTGAACCCATGGAAGATTCTGGTGGGTACCATGATGCTTTTAGAATCAAGAATCGGCCAAGCGTGGTAGCTCACACCTGTAATCCCAACACTTTGGGAGGCCAAGGCAGGCGGATCACTTGAGGTCAGGAGTTCAAGACCAGCCTGACCAACATGGTGAAACCCAGTCTCTACTAAAAATACAAAAATTAGCTGGACGTGGTGGCAGGCACCTGTAATCCCAGCTACTCGGGAGGCTGAGGCAGGAGAATCACTTGAACC
>NW_012118666.1:9190-12555 GCF_000951035.1 Colobus angolensis palliatus
GCAGGCGGATCACTTGAGGTCAGGAGTTCAAGACCAGCCTGACCAACATGGTGAAACCCAGTCTCTACTAAAAATACAAAAAGTAGCTGGGCGTGGCTGTGCGTGCCTGTAATCCCAGCTACCCGGGAGGCTGAGGCAAGAGAATTGCTTGGACCCGGGAGGCTGAGGCTGCGGGGAGCTGAGTTGGCGCCACTGCACTCCAGCCTGGGTGACAGAGCAAGACCCTGTCTCAAAAAAACAAACAAGGCTGGGCATGGTGGATCACGCCTGTAATCCCAGCACTTTGGGAGGCTGAGGCAGGCAGATCGCCTGAGCTCAGGAGTTCAAGACCATCCTGGCCAACATGTTAAAACTCTTGTCTCTACTAAAATACAAAAAATTAGCTGGGCATGGTCGTGTGCACCTTTAGTCCCAGCTACACGGGAGGCTGAGGCATGAGACTCGCTTGAGCCTGGGCGGTGGAGGTTGCGGTGAGCCGAGATGGTGCCACAGCACTCCAGCTTGGGCTATAGAGTGAGATTCTGTCTCAAAAACAAAAACAAGTATCTAGCAAGTTATCATTTGACACCTTTCTTTTGTTTTATCAAATAAATAAATAAATAAAGACCAGGGCATGAATTAACCTCAATGGAGCCTCATTTGCAGAAGAACCATTATTTTACTCAAATATCTAGAAAACAGAGTCTTGGCAGGGTGCAGGGGTTCACGACTGTAACTCCAACACTCTGGGAGGCCGAGGCAGGTGAATTGCTTGAACACTGGAGTTCAAGACCAGCCTGGGCAACATGGCGAGACTTCATCTCTGCAAAAAATACAAAAAAATCGTGGTGCATGCCTGTGATCCCAGCTACTCAGGAGGCTGAGGTGGGAGGATCGCATAAACCCAGGAGGTCGAGGCTGCAGTGAGCTGTAATGGTGCCACTGCACTCCAGCCTGGGTGACAGAGAGAGACGTTGTCTCAAAGAAGAAAAAAAGGAAAAAAAAAAAAAAGAGAGAGAGAACCTTCTAATTCAGTAAATACTGGGGACTAAGATGTTGTTAAATACACATATTTGTGGACAAAATATTATTTTAATTATAGTTGAATTAGAACCTGAATTTGAAATGAGTAAAACATTTTGAATATAAAATTGGAATTATTACTTGACTCACAAATAGAGCAGTGTTTTCATTTTTGGACATACTTTACTGCTTTTTTGGACTTTTCTGTCATTTCTACATGTTTTACAGTATAGGTACATTACTATGACAGTGTATGCTAGAAAAAAAATCCCTCTTCAGTGGATGAGAGTAGTTGACCACATTCTTGCTTCTCCTCCCTCCTCAGTGAAAGAAAACTAGCATTAATTAGAGGAAAAATGTTAACAGGTTAAGATTAAAAAAAAAAAATTTAGGCTAGGTGCACTGGCTCACACCTGTAATCCCAGCACTTTGGGAGGCCAAGGTAGGCGGATCATTTGAGGTCAGGAGTTCGAGACCAGCCTGGCCAACATGGTGAAACCCTGTCTCTACTAAAAATACAAAAAATTAGCTGGGCATGGTGGCAGGTGCCTGTAATCCCAGCTACTCGGAAGGCTGAGGCATGAGAATCGCTTGAACTCAGGAGGTGGACGTTGCAGTGAGCCGAGATCATGCCACTGCACTCTAGCCTGGGCAACAGAGCAAGACTCTGTCTCAAAAAGAAACAACAACAACAAAAATAATTTAAACCCAAATGTTTAATCAAGGGATGGGAAAATACTGAAAGCATTAAAAGTAGAAAGGTTCACACTTGTAATCTCAGCACTTTGGGAGGCTGAAGCAGGAGGATCGCTTGAGCCCAGGAATTTGAGACCAGCCTGGGCAACAGAGCGAGACCCTATCTCTACAAAAAATATTTATAAATAAAAAATTAGCCAGGCATGGTGGCGTGCACTTATAACCCCAGCTACTTGGGAGGCTGAGGTTGGAGGATCACCTGGGCCCAGGAGATAAAGGCTGGAGTGAGCCATGACTGCACCACTGCACTCCAGCCTGAGTGACAGAGCGAGACCCTGGCTCCAAGAAATAATAATCATAATCCAAAAGAAAAACAATATTCTATGTTAAGAAACAAAGATCTGGCTGCATCCAGTGGCTCAGGCCTGTAATCCCAGCACTTTGGGAGGCAGGCAGATCACCTGAGGTCAGGAGTTTGAGACCAGCCCAGCCAACATGGTGACACCCCATCTCTACTAAAAATACAAAAATTAGCCAGGTGTGGTGGCTCACACCTGTAATCCCAGCTACTTGGGAGGCTGAGACAGGAGAATTGCTTGAACCCGGGAGGCAGAGTTTGCTGTGACCTGATACTGTGCCATTGCACTCCAACCTGGGCGACAGAGTGAAAATCCGTCTGAGAAAGAAAGAACGGAAGAGAGAGAGAGAAAGAAAGATCTAGAAAAAGGAAAAATAGAGCCTTTAGCATGAGTAAAATGAAGTAAGGACAGCAGCGTCTCTAAGACAGTGAAGATGTGGTTTATGCTTCGAGGCTCCTGGGATTCCTTGGGAGGTCCAGGGACACAGTGAGTGGGTCTCCTTGGCCCAGCTCCTCCTTTGTCACACCCAGGGATCTTTTCGCCACAACTGTGGGTGCTCATGTCCCTTCCATTCCCATGCAAACAGGTGCTTAGCAGAAGCTCCAGCTTCAGATGAGAGTCTGAACAAAAAAATGTCTCAAAAAGAAACAACAACAACAAAAATAATTTAAACCCAAATGTTTAATCAAGGGATGGGAAAATAGTGAAAGCATTAAAAGTGGAAAGGTTCACGCTTGTAATCTCAGCACTTTGGGAGGCTGAAGCAGGAGAATGCTTCTCCTCTGCAGTGGTTCTAAGTCAAACCAAGACAAGTTGAATGGAGAGAAGCAGGCACAGTATTTCAGCTCAGCACAGTTCAGCTGTGAGCACAGGTCAGCTGTGTAATCTTAGTCTTGTTTCTGACCTGACAGGCCTCAAACTCCTGCCCACTGAATTTTAGCCTGGAATGTTTTCAGAGCTCAGATATGTTCTGCCTATGTCTTACCTGGTCACAGAGAATTTTAAAAAATACCCCAAGCCACAGGCTCCACATACAAACTGGGAAGATGAGGTCAGGCATTGTGGCTCACGCCTGTAATCCCAGCAATTTGGGAAGCCAAGGTGGGCGGATCACCTAAAGTCAGGAGTTTGAGACCAGCCTGGCCACCATGGTGAAACCCCGTCTCTACCAAAAATACAAAAATTAGCCAGGCGTGGTGGTGGGCGCCTGTAATCCCAGCTACTCGGGAGGCTGAGGCAGGAGAATTGCTTAAACCCGGGAGGTGGAGGTTGCAGTGAGCCGACATCGTGCCACTGCACTCCAGCCCA
>NW_012118666.1:13129-20074 GCF_000951035.1 Colobus angolensis palliatus
TCCCTCTTTCTTTCGCTTTCTTTCCTTCCTTCCATCCCTCTTTCTTTTTCTCTTTCTTTCTTTCTCTTTCTTTCTGTCTTGTCTTTTTTTTGTTGTTTTTTTTTGAGTCTTGCCAGGCTGGAGTGCAGTGGCACCATCTCAGCTCACTGCAACCTCCGCCTCCTGGGTTCAAGTGATTCTCCTGTATCAGCCTTCTGAGTAGCTGGAATCAGGCGCACGCCATCACGCCCGGCTAATTTTTTGTATTTTAGTAGAGACGGGGTTTCACCCTGTTGCCCAGGCTGGTCACAAACTCCTGAGCTCAGGCAATCCGCCTGCCTTGGCCTCCCAAAGTGCTAGGGTTATAGACATGAGCCACCGCACCAGGCCAATTTTTTTCTTTTCTTGAGACAGAGTCTCGCTGTCACCCAGACTGGCGTGCAGTGGTAAGATCTCAGCTCACTGCAACTTCCACCTCCCGGGTTCAAGCAATTCTCCTGCCTCAGCCTTCCGAGTAGCTGGGATTACAGGCACCCGCCACCATGCCTGGCTGGTTTTTGTATTTTTAATAGAGACGGGGTTTCACCCTGTTGTTCAGGCTGGTCTTGAACTCTTGAGCTTAAGTGATCTGCCCACCTTAGCCTCCCAAAGTGCTGGGATTACAGGTCTGAGCCACCGTCCTAGGCTGACAATCAGATATTTAAATGTTTAGCTTCATTATCCTTATAACAACAGAGCTGTTAAAGGTTTTCAGACGACCCCTCAGAACTTATAAATTATGCTAAACAATGAACCCCAAGCTGTGCCACAGTTTTTTTTGTGTTGCTATTATAACACAAAATGGTTGGCTGGGTGCGGTGGCTCATGCCTATAATCCCAGCACTTTGGGAGGCGGAGGTGGATGGGTCACAAAGTCAGGAGATCGAGACCATCCTGGCTAACATGGTGAAACCCAGTCTCCACTAAAAATACAAAAAAAATTAGGCGGGTGTGGTGGCGGGTGCCGGTAGTCCCAGCTACTCGGGAGGCTGAGACAGGAGAATGGCGTGAACCCAGGAGGCAGAGCTTGCGGTGAGCCAAGATCACACCACTGCGCTCCAGCCTAGGCGACAGAACCAGACCCTGTCTTAAAAAAAAAAAAAAAAAGTCGAATAAACATTCATGGTTAAGTTACATGTATATTTTAGTATGGGTCATCTATTGCTGTATTTAAACGTATCCTGAAATGAGGCCGGGTGTGGTGGCTCATGCCTGCAATCCCAGCACTTTGGGAGGCCGAGGCGGGTGGATCACCTGAGGTCAGGAGTTGGAGACCAGCCTGGCCAACATGGTGAAACCCTGTCTGCACTAAACATACAAAAATTGGCCAGGCATAGTGGTGCACATCTGTAGTCCCAGCTACTCGGGAGGCTGAGGTAGGAGAATCACTTGAACCTGGGAGGTGGAGGCTGCAGTGACCCGAGATCGTGCCATTGCACTCCAGCCTGGGCTGGAAGGGGAAGGGGAAGGGGAAGGACTCCTATGTAATGGAATGGCTGGAATGGAATGGAATGGAATGGCTGGAATGGAATATTTAGTCTCTCTTACATTTCTGTGTGTTGGCTGGACTGGCTCAGCAAGGGCCGGATGACTGTGTGTCTGAGGCCTTGGCTGGGACATCAGGATCTCTCTCCTCGTGGCCTCATACCCTATAGGAAGCACCCCAGGCCGGCTCCCATGGTGATGAGGTTCTAGAAGCAGGAGGCACAGATGATCAAACTCTTCTCAAGCCTCTGTTTGCATCCCATCTGCTGATGTCCCATTGACCAAAGCAAGTCACACAGCCAGGGCCAGATTAAGGGGCAGAGAATGGCCTGGCGCCGTGGTTTACAGCCATAATCCCAACACTTTGGGAGGCCAAGGCAGGCAAATTGCTTGAGTCCAGGAGTTTGAGACGAGCCTGGACAACATGGTGAAACTCCAACTCTACAAAAAATAAAAAATTAGGCAAGCATGGTGATGCATGCCTGTAGTCCCAGCTACTCGGGAGACTGAGACAGGAGGATCGTTTGAGCCCAGGAGACAGAGGTTGTAGTGAGCCACGATCGCGTCACTGCACTCCACTGGGTGACAGAGCGAGACTCTGTCTCAAAAAATATAACAAAATGGCAGAGAAACAGACTTCTAGAAAAGAAGCATGGGAGAGTCAAATTGCAAAGGGATGTACATCCTGGGATGGGAGAGGTCTTGAGCCTGTTTTTGCAGCCAACCACACCTTTCTCTGATAAAGGCCTTTGATTTTACTGATGTATCTTCTCCAGGTTTTGAAATCCATTCCATTGTAGTGGGTAACTTAAGATTATAAGTGCCTGGCCCGGCATGGTGGCTCACGCCTGTAATCCCCGCACTTTGGGAGACCAAGGTGGGCGGCTCACCTGAGGTCAGGAGTTTGAGACCAGCCTGGCCAACATGATGAAACTTCGTCATTTACTGAAAATGCAAAAATTAGCCAGGTGTGGTGGCGCGTGCCTGTAGTCTCAGCCGCTTGGGAGGCCGAGGCAGGAGGGTCCCTTGAACCTGGGAGGTGGATGTTGCAGTGAGCTGAGATCATGCCACTGCACTCCAGCCTCAGCAACAGAGTGAGATTCTGTCTCAAAAAAAAAAAAAAGATTATACATGTCAGTTCAGGCTCCATGACAGAATAATCTTCACAGCATTTCTTTTTTTTTTTTTTTTTTTTGAGACGGAGTCTCGCTCTGTCACCCAGACTGGAATACAGTGGCCCGATCTCAGCTCACTGCAAGCTCCGCCTCCCAGGTTCACGCCATTCTCCTGCCTCAGCCTCCCGAGTAGCTGGGACTACAGGCACCCGCCACCTCGCCCAGCTAGTTTTTTGTATTTTTTAGTAGAGACGGGGTTTCACCAGTTTAGCCAGGATTGTCTCGATCTCCTGACCTTGTGATCCACCCGTCTCGGCCTCCCAAAGTGCTGGGATTACAGACTTGAGCCACAGTGCCCGGCCCTTCACAGCATTTCATGTAAATGCATGTGGATATTCAGCCACCATGAAGGGGAAAATCTCCCAAAACTAGGACTAGAACCAGAACTAAGGTTTCCCATCTTCATGATGCCTTCCTTCATCCTCCTTGCCTGCCTTCCTTTTTTGTTTTGAGACAGAGTCTCGCTTTGTCAACCAGGCTGGAGTGCAGTGACTCTATCTCAGCTCACTGCAACCTCCACCTCCTGGGTTCAAGCAGTTCTCCTGCCTCAGCCTCCTGTGTAGCTGTGGCTACAGGCGTCTGCCACCACTCCAGCTATTTTTTATATTTTTAGTAGAGACAGGTTTCACCATGGTGGCCAGGCTGGTCTCGAACTGCTGACCTCAAGTGATCTGCCCGCCTCGGCCTCCCAAAGTACTGGTTGGTATTGCAGGCGTGAGCCACCGTGCTCGGTCCCCTCCTTCCTTCTTTCCTTTTCTAGTGATTTTACAATTGATATTATTTTTATATAAATATACATAAATACATAAATATGTTTTCTATATGTACATTATTTTATATTTATAGTATTTCTGTTTTTGTATCAAGAGGTCAAATTTGTTCATAGTGAGTGAGCTACAAATTCTTTTGCTGATTGTAACACTGCTGTATTAATTAACTTATATTAGCTAGTCATATTATCTGTTGGCAAACTTAACCTAACATACAATTTTATAATTTCCATTGCATTCTAAGGCATTTCTCTGAAAGCAGAAGCTGTCGCAGTCAAGAAAGAATCAGAAGATCCTAATTACTATCACTATAATATGCAAGGTAATACTGTTTGATGATAATTTTCTTCCCCAAAAGTTATTTGGGATGGAAGATTTTAATTACTACCTGTCTGAAAAACAGGCGAACACCTATGTATGTTTACCTAGGATTTAGCATATTGCCATTTAGAGTAAATAATCCTACAGTTATAAAATAGATTCTATTTAACCTAAATCCATGTACTCTGGTTTGTTTTTTATAGAGATGAGGTCTCACCTTGTTGCCTAGGCTGGTCTCTAACTCCTGGGCTCAAGTAGTCCTCCAGCCTTGGCCTCCTGAAGTGCTGAGATTATAGGCGTGAGCCACCATGCCTGGCCTAAATCCACGTACTTTTTTTTTTTTTTTTTTGAGACAGTCTTACTCTGTTGCCCAAGCTGGAGTTCAGTGGTGCTATTTCCACTCACTGAAACCTCTGCCTCCTGGGCTCAGATTCTTGTGCCTCAGCCTCCTGAGGAGCTGGGATTACAGGCACATGCCACTACGCCTGGCTAATTTTTTGTATTATCAGTAGAGACGGGGTTTCGCCATGTTGGCCAGGTTGGTCTCGAACTCCTGACCTCAGGTGATCCACTCACCTTGGCCTCCCAAAGTGCTGGATTACAGGCATGAGCTGCCACACCAGGCCCATAAGGCTTTTAAAAAGAAGTCATAAATTGTCATGACTGTCATGATTTTGTACCACCTAATGAAGCAATGCGTCTTGGCAATAATTGTCAGTCGCCATTACAACCATTTTATAAAAGTCTGATGGAGACCTTATCATGGACAGACCTGACTGACAGTTCCTGAACTGACTGGTCACTAGTCTCCTGATGGGATCCAGCAGAAAGTACACCACATCACTTTTGTCAAAGATTCTTCAAGAACAAACAAAAAAAATCAAACCAGTCCAGGTGTAGTGTCTCATACCTGTGATCCCAGCACTTTGGGAGGCCAAGGCAGGAGTTCAAACCAGCCTGGGCAACATGGTGAGACCCCATCTCTACAAAAAATATAAAAAGTAGCCAGGCGTGGTGGCGCACACCTGTAGCCCCAGCTACTTGGGAGGCTGAGGTGGGAAGATCACTTGAGTCTGGGGGGTCAAGGCTGCAGCGAACTATAATGACACCACTGCACTCCAGCCTAGGTGCTGAAGTGAGACTGTGTCTCAAAAAACAAAAAAACAAACAAAAAAATCAGACCTAAGTCTGATCCAGCCTTTAGAGCTAACCAGCAATTTTTAGGAGATACGTGGAATACAGGCACATATGAAAACATCACCACAAGGACATAGTCAATAAAATCCAGAATGTGAGAAACTCAGATAAATTCATTGGTTTACTTTTTTTTTTTTTTTTTGAGACAGTCTCGCTCTGTCGCCCAGACCGGAATGCAGTGGCATGACTGTGGCTCACTGCAACCTCCACCTTCCAGGTTCAAGTGATTCTCCTGGCTCAGCCTCAGGAATAGCTGAGATTACAGGCGTGTACCACCACGCCTGGCTGATTTTTGTATTTTTGGCAGAGAAGGGGTTTCACCATGTTGGCCAGGCTGGTCTCAAACTCCTGACCTCAGGTGATGGCAACCTGCCTGCCTTGGCCTCCCAGAGTGCTGGGATTACAGGCATGAGCCACTGCGCCCAGCCGAGGAGGGGATTTCTATTCGTAAAAAATGTCAATGTTATAAAACACAAAGACAGACTATGAAACCATTCCTGATTAAAGGAGATTTAAAAGACACGACAGCTGGAAACACTACCTGGCCCTAAACTGGATCCTGTACTGAAAAGAGAAAAGCTCTAAAGGACATTTGAGTCAGCTGAGAAAATTGCAATACCCGTGATAAAATGGATCAAGGTGTCGTCTTGCAGCTAAATGTCCTGGTTTTAAAAGCGTTGTGATTGTGTAAAGGAATGTCCCTATTCTTAGGAAACAGTCACTGAATTATTTAGAGATCAAGGCCTATGATGTACGTAACTTTCCCTCAAATGGTTCAGGAAAAATATTAAAAAGTATGTGTATATACACTTGTATAGATGACAGATGGAGGGGAGAGGAGAGGGAGGGAGGGAGGGAAAGACATCCCGATGAAAGGAAACCGGGTAAAACGTTAACATTGTGTGATCCGGGCAAAAGGTACATGGATCTTTGTACTATTTGATTTTTGCAACTTTTCTGTAAATTTGAAGTTTCCCGTCCAGGCACTGGGAAAAGTGCCTTGGGATCACTTGGGAGGCTGAGGCAGGTGGATTGCTTCAGCCTAGGAGTTCAAGACCAGCCTAAGCAACACAGTGGGACCCCATCTCTACAAAAAAAGTATTAAAATAAATTAGCTGGGCACAGTGGCTCACGCCTGTAATCCCAGCACTTTGGGAGGCCGAGGCGGGTGGATCACTTGAGGTCAGGAGTTGGAGACCAGCCTGGCCAACATGGTGAAACCCTGTCTCTACTAAAAATACAAAAATTAGCCAGGCGTGGTGATGCACACCTGTAGTCCCAGCTACTCAGGAGGTTGAAGCAGGAGAATTGCTTGAACCTGGAAGGCAGAGGTTGCAGTGAGCCAAGACTGCGCCATTGCACTCCAGCCTGGGTGACAGAGTGAGACTCTGTCTCAAATAAATAAACAAAGAAATAAAAATTAGCCAGGTTTAGTGCTGTATGCCTATAGTCCCAGCTACTCAGGAGGCTGAGGTGGGAGGATTGTTGGAGCACAGGAGGTCCAAGCTGCAGGAAATCCTGATCATATCACCGCACTCTGACCCGGGCAACAGAGTGAGACTGTCTACAAATAAAATAAATACATAAAATAATAAAATAAAACATAAAACACATTTTCCAAATAAAAACTTTTTTAAAAAAAGGACATTTATGTGCTGGGCATGGTGGTTCACACCTCTAATCCCAGTGCTTTGGGAGGCCGAGGTGAGCACATTGTCTGAGCTCAGGAGTTCAAGATCAGCCTTGGCAACACAGGAGACCCTGTCTGTACAAACAAATTTTTTAAAGTAGCTGAGTAGGCCGGGCGCGGTGGCTCAAGCCTGTAATCCCAGCACTTAGGGAGGCCGAGACGGGCAGATCACGAGGTCAGGAGATCGCAACCATCCTGGCTAATACGGTGAAACCCCATCTCTACTAAAAAATACAAAAAACTAGCCAGGCAATGTGGCGGGTGCCTGTAGTCCCAGCTACTCGGGAGG
>NW_012118666.1:20124-23849 GCF_000951035.1 Colobus angolensis palliatus
GGAGGCTGAGGCAGGAGAATGGCGTAAACCCAGGAGGCGGAGCTTGCAGTGAGCTGAGATCCGGCCACTGCACTCCAGTCTGGGAGACACAGTGAGACTCCATCTCAAAAAAAAAAAAAAATTAGCCAAGTATGGTGGCATGTGCCTGTAGTCCCAGCTACCTGGGAGGCTGAGGTGGGAGACTATCTTGAGCCCAGGAGGTGGAGGTTGCAGTGAGCCAAGATCATGCCACTGCATCCTAGCCCAGGTGACACAGTGAGACCCTGTCTCAAAATAAATAAATAAATAGACAACTAGGGAAATTTAAACAATGACTAGATATCAGACGGGAATGAAGAACGATTGTTAATTTTGAGGGTAATTGTGATATTGTGGTAATGCAAAAGGAAGAGAGGCCCTTATGTCTTACTTACTCGTTCTACGGTATTACCACATGGAATTCTATGACCGCTGGGACTTCCCTTTACCCACCCAGTGGGCACAGGGGTGGGGTGGGTACAGATGAAACAAGGTTACATGGACTGGTGGTCGTGGGTGCTTCACTGTGTGATCTCTGTGCTTTGGTATGTTTCAAATTTTCCAAAATAAAATAATAAAAAAGTAAACAAAAGATCATTTGTTTGAGGTTTATTTATTTATTCATATTTTTGGGGGGGGTGGAGTCTTGCTCTTGTCGTCCAGGCTGGAGTGCAGTGGTGTGACCTCGTTTCACTACAACCTCTGCCTCCCGGGTTCAAGTGATTGTCCTGCCTCAGCCTCCTGAGTAGCTGGGACTAGAGGTGCCTGCCACCATACCCAGCTAATTTTTGCATTTTTAGTAGAGACGGGGTTTCACTGTGGTGGCCAGGCTGGTCTCGAACTCCTGACCTCAGGTGATCCACCTGCCTCCGTCTCCCAAAGTGCTGGGATTACAGGCGTGAGCCCCCGCGCGCAGCCAGTTTTATTTCAAGGGGCAGAAGTATTTCAAGTGTATTCCTGTGTGGGTATTGAATTGTTTGCATTGTATTCAATGATTTCTTTTTTCATTTTTATATTTCTCCCTTTGTTCTTTATTATTTATTTTTCTTTCAGGAAGCCACCCTTCTTCCACAAGCAATGAAGCAATAGAAATGGAATTACCAATGGAAGGTTAGGAAAATGCAGCATTCTCTCTCTCTTTTAAAAAAGTTTATAGTATTTTACAAAGAACATACTCTTTTTCTTTCTTTTTTTTTTTTTTTTTTTTTTTTTTTTTTTTTGAGATGGAGCCTCACTCTGTCACCCAGGCTGGAGTGCAGTGGCGCGATCTCGGCTCACTACAACCTCTGCCTCCTGGGTTCAAGCGATTCATGTGCCTCCGCCTCCTGAGTAGCTGCAGTTACAGGCACCCGCCACCACGCCCAGCTAATTTTTGTATTTTTAGTAGAGACGGGGTTTCACCATGTTGGCCAGGCTGGTCTCGAACTCCTGACCTCAAGTGATTCGTCCGCCTCTACCTCCCGAAGTGCTGGGATTACAGGCGTGAGCCACCGTGCCCAGCTGAAAGTTTATAGCATTTTACAGAGAACATACTCTTTATACATGCAAGTTATATGTAATAAAGAAGGTGATTTCCTGGCGTGCCTGTCTTCTCAGAAAACTATTAATGGTTGAGTTCTTGTCCTAAGATATAGTAATAAGGGCTCTATCTCTTCTTGTACTTCTGATCTGTGATGTTATAAAACACAGAGTAATTCTACTTAAAGCACCTAAATATGGAAGTTAACTTGCTCTTTGTTGCTTTGTCTTTTGCATGGCATGACAGAATACTTTTGGACAGAGTTGAATAATATTCTAGGAAATTCTTGCATTAGAAGTAAAATTTGATAATACTTCCCTCCATTCATATATAAATATTGAGCATCATATGAATAAAGTCTAAATTCCTAAGGTGGTTTATGTATGTCCAAGATAAAATTAATAATTGAAAAAAAGGGCCGGGCATGGTGGCTTACGCCTGTAATCCCAGCACTTTGAGAGGCTGAGGTGGGCAGATCACCTGAAATCAGGAGTTCAAGACCAGCCTGGCCAACATGGTGAGACCCCGTCTCTACTAAAAATACAAAAATGAACCGGGTTTGGTGGCAAGCACCTGTAATCCCAGCTGCTCTGGAGGCTGAGGCACGAGAATTGATTGAAACTAGGAGGCGGAGCCTGCAGTGAGCTGAAATCACACCATTCCACTCCAGCCTGGGCGACAGAGTGAGACTGTCTCAAATGATAATCATAATAATAAAGATTTCCTTCCCATACCTAGAGGCATGGGACATCTCTGTCCATTTACAGGCAATGTGGCCTGTGGCCTTAATCTTAGTTGTGTATCTGCCTTAGAGAGATAGTAACACATGGATTACCAAAATGATCCTGTTTTTTTTTTTTTGAGAGAGTCTTACCCTATCGCCCGGGCTGGAGTGCAGTGTTGCGACCTCAGCTCACTGCAGCCTCCACCTCCCAGGTTGAAGCAATTCTCTTGCCTCAGCCTCCTGAGTAGCTGGGATTACAGGTGTGCGCCACCACACCCGGCTAATTTTTGTATTTTTGGTAGAGATGGGGTTTCACCATGTTGCCCAGGCTGGTCTTCAGCTCCTGGCCTCAAGTGATCTGCCCACCTCAGCCTCCCAAAAGTGCTGGGATTACAGGTGTAAGCCACCGTGCCGGGCTCAATTACTGTTTATTATCCTATTATTATTGCTTGTAAAATTAAAATTAGGTTTATATTTATTCTATATGAAATGTATTTAAAATGCCAGGATAACCTACATTTTTGGTATAGGAGCAGTAATGTGTTGGAATATGAGGAGAATACTTAATAATGAATGTCATTTTAGAAATTTTTTTTTCAAGATTCCACTCCTCTGGTGCCTTCAGAAGAACGAAATGAGGACCCTGAAGCCGAGGTGAAAATCGAAGGTTAGTTGCCAAACGCCCCATTGCCAAGTATGATTCTCATTCTTTCTAATAGGATTAATTGCGGGTAGGATGGCTGAGCTCAGTGACTCAAGCCTGTAATCCCAGCACTTTGCGAGGCCAAGGCAGGTGTGTTGCTTGAGCCCAGGAGTTTGAGACCAGCCTGAGCAACATGGTGAAACCCCGTCCCTACTAAAAACACAAAATTAGCCAGGCGTGATGGCACGCATCTGTAGTCCCATCTACTCGGGAGGCTGAGGCAGGAGGATCGTTTGAACCTGGGAGGCGGAGATTGCAGTGAGTCGAGATCTCACCACTGCACTCCAGCCTGGGTGACAGAGCAAGATTCCATCTAAAAAAAAAATTGTGAGGAAGAGATTGAAATCTCTAATGTGTGTATATATAATAGAGCAGCCCATATTCCCATTAGGGCCCAGTACTTTGGGGTGCTGTAGACAACATAATTAGCTGTGCAAAAAAATTAGAAAGAAAATAAAAATAATAACCAGGCATGATGGTGCATGCTTGTAATCCCAGCACTTTGTGACTTTGTGAGGCCAAGGCAAGAGGATCATTTTGAACCCTGGAGTTCTAGATAAGCTTGGGCAACATAGTGAGATGCCATCTCTGCAAAAAATAAACAGTAAAAAAAATTAGGCAAGGCATGGTGGCTCATGCCTGTAATCCCAGCATTTTGGGAGGCTGAGGTGGGCAGATCACTTGATCCCAGGAGTCTGAGACCAGCCTGGGCGTAGTGAAACCCTGTCTCTACTAAAAATACAAAAAATTAGCAGGGCATG
>NW_012118666.1:23899-38041 GCF_000951035.1 Colobus angolensis palliatus
TGATCCCAGGAGTCTGAGACCAGCCTGGGCGTAGTGAAACCCTGTCTCTACTAAAAATACAAAAAATTAGCAGGGCATGGTGGCACACACCTGTAGTCCCAGCTATTTGGGAGGCTGAGGTGGGCCAGTCACCTGAGCCCAGGGAAGTCGAGGCTGCAGTGAGCCGTAATTGTGCCACAATACCCCAGCCTGCATGATGGGAGTGAGATCCTGCCTCAAAACAAACTAACAAAAATATTAGCCAGGCATGGTGGCACACACCTGTAGTCTCAGCTACTTGGGAGGCTGAGGTGGGAGGATCGCTTGAGCCCAGGATTTCGAGGCTGAAGTGAGCTGTGTTTATGCCTCTGCACTCCAGCGTGGTCAACAGAGCAAGACTCCATCTCTAAAAATTAAAATTAAAATTAAAATTTTTTTAAGTCTTTCACATTAACACTGACCCACAACTGGGCCTCATCTGTGCTGTGTTCAAGTGAGGAAAGAATGAAGGGTGGAGGGTACCTAAGCGGGGAGAATGGAAAGGAAAGGACGATTCACTCAGACGTAGCCCCTTTCCTACTGGAGTGGACAGACAGATATCAAAAGTAACTGCTCAGGCCTGCAGCTGGTGAACTCAGTTTAAGTGCGAGTATCTAAAAGAAGTGAAGTTGAAAGTGTGATTTAAGACTGGCGTGGTGGCTCACACCTGTAATCCCAGCACTTTGGGAGACCCAGGTGGGTGGATCCCTTGAGGCCAGGAGTTCGAGACCAGCCTGGCCAACATGGCAAAACCCCATCTCTACTAAAAATGCAAAGATTAGAGCTGGGTGTGGTGGCTCACACCTGGGTAATCCCAGCACTTTGGGAGACCCAGGTAGGTGGATCCCTTGAGGCCAGGAGTTCAAGACCAGCCTGGCCAACACAGCGAAACCCCGTCTCTACTAAAAATACAAGAATTAGAGCCGGGTGTGGTGGCTCCAGCACTTTGGGAGGCCCAGGCAGGTGAATCAGTTGAGGTCAGGAGTTCTCAACTAGCATGACCAACATGATGAAACTCCATCGCTACTAAAAAAATACAAATAGTAGCTGAGTGTGGTAGTGGGCTCCTGTAATCCCAGCTACTCGGGAGGCTGAAGCATAAGAATCGCTTGAACCTGGGAGGCAGAGGTTGCAGTGAGCTGAGATCGCACCACTGCACTCCAGCCTGGGTGATAGACTCAATCTCAAAAAAAAAAAAAAAAAAGCCAGGCATGGTGATACATGTCTGTGGTCCCAGCTACTCAGAAGGCTGAGGTGGGAGGATCACTTGACCATGGGAGGTGGAGGCTGCAGTGAGCTAGGATCATACCACTGCACTCCAGCCTGGATGACAGAGTAAGAACCTGTCTCAAAAAAAAAAAAAAATCAGTCTGGGCTTCTGATCAAAGCAGTACTTAGACATATTTAAAGGCGAATTGGCTTTATTCTTGGTAAATTCTAAATTTCAACCTCTGTTTTAAGGAAACACAAATTCATCCAATGTTACAAACTCTGCAGCAGGTATTGAAGATCTTAACATCGTTCAAGTGACTGTTCCAGGTATGGACTAATGTTACATTTTTCCTTTTGTCTGAATTCTTTTTTGACATAGGGCGGTCTCTTGGACCTGTCATTTTTCACTTAGTTCACCCTGACAACTAAGAAATGACAGTTTGGGAATATAAAATATGCTGCAAGTTGCTACACACCAAGCATCTTGCTCGTATCAGACATTGTTAATCAGATATTTTGCTTCTCCTGGCCAAGCCCGGGCATTACCTGGAAAATGCATCTCAGAGCAGGCAGCACCAAGCACCAGCTATGGCTGAATTGGAATTGGCCGCAGAGGTGAAATGTTTTGTTGCCCATCTTTAATAATCTTCCTTTCGGGCACGGTGGCTCATGCCTGTAATCCCAGCACTCTGGGAGGCCGAGATGGGTGAATCACGAGGTCAGGAGATCGAGACCATCCTGGCTAACACGGTGAAACCCTGTCTCTACTAAAAATACAAAAAATTAGCCGGGCATGGTGGCGGGCACCTGTATTCCCAACTACTCAGGAGACTGAGGCAGGAGAATGGCGTGAACCCGGGAGGTGGAGCTTGCAGAGAGCCGAGATTGCACCACTGCACTCTAGCCTGGGCAACAGAGCGAGACTCCGTCTCAAAAAAATAAATAATAATAATAACAATCTTCTTTTCTGAATATGTGTATGTAAAATATATCTGGAAATATACAAGATAATCTAATAACATAGTTCCTCCAGGGAAGGAAACTGACAGCTGAGATAGGGATGGGAGAGAGACATTTGAGATGTTGAGATGTTTCTGTATATTACTCTTCTTCAGTGTTGAGCCATGTGATTGCTTTAGTTATTCAAAAGTAAATAAAGGTTTAAAGTGTTGAAAAATATCTAAAAAATAAAAACAAAAAAAGGGCCAGGCATGGTGGCATGTGCCTGTAATCTCAGCACTTTGGGAGGCTGAGGCAGGAGGATCACTTGAGCCCAGGAGTTTGAGACCAGCCTGCACAGCACAGTGAGACTCTGTCTCTAAAAAACAAAAAACAAAGAAAAATAGACTGGGTGCGGTGGCTCACACCTGTAATCCCAGCACTTTGGGAGGCTGAGGCAGGTGGATTACCTGAGGTCAGGAGTTCGAGACCAGCCTGCCCAACATGGTGAAACCCCGTCTCTACTAAAAATACAAAAATTAGCCAGGTGTGGTGGCGGGCGCCTATAATCCCAGCTACTTAGGAGGCTGAGGCAGAAGAATCGCTTGAATCTGGGAGGGGTGCAATTAATTGCTTGAACCCAGAAGTTTGCAGTGAACCAAGATTGCACCATTATACACCAGCCTGGGCGACAAGAGCAAAACTCAGCCTCAAAAAAAAAAAAAAAAAAGAAAGAAAGAAAAGAAAAAATAAAGAAAGAAAAGAAAAATATACCTTTCCTTCTAATCCTAGTACCTCTTATTCCTTTTACTTGTCATATTTCATTGGCTAAGATTTATATTTTAAGGCTGAAAAGTGGTGGTGAAAGTAAACATCCTTATCTTATATGATATTGAAAATACTCCTTAAAAGTAATATGTAGTATGTTTATATAGGGTTATGATTTGGAAAATTCTGTATTATCTATAATGGCTTCCATTTCCAAATTTCCAAAATGCTTAATTATTGCTAAAAGCAAACTGAATAACAATCCAGGTAAAGCACTTTCTTGGGTGCTAACAGGCATTTCTCCCAACAGCTTTCTTGGGAGAAAATACATGAATAACCTTGGTTTGTTTATTTGTTTAATTATTTTTAGATAATGAGAAGGAAAGATTATCAAGCATTGAAAAGATTAAACAGCTAAGAGAACAAGTTAATGACCTCTTTAGCCGAAAATTTGGTAAGTTTTTATATCTTTTTATATCCAGAATTCATATACTTAAAATACTTCTTTTTAAAAGAATACTTGGTCAGGTGCATTGGCTCACACCTGTAATCCCAGCACTTTAGGAGGCCAAGGCTAGAGAATCACTTGAGCCCAGGAGTTTGAGACCAGCCTGGGCAACAAAGTGACCCCCAGGTCTGTAAAAAAAAAAAACAAAAAAAAAACAAAACACTTTATCTTGCAAGAAATTGATCTTGGCTGGGCGCAGTGGTTCACGCTTTTAATCCCAGCACTTTGGGAGGCCAAGGTAGGTGGATCACTTGAGGCCAGGATTTCGAGTCCAGCCTGGCCAACATGGTGAAACCCCATCTCTACTAAAAATACAAAAAATTAGCCAGGTGTGGTGGTGCATGCCTGTAATCCCAGCAACTCAGGAGGCTGAGGCACGAGAATTGCTTGAAACTGGGAGGTGGAGGTTGCAGTGAGCTGAGATTGCACTGTTGCACTCCAGCCTGGGCGACAGAGCAAGACCCTGTCTCAGGGAAAAAAAAAAAAAAAAAGAAATTGATCTTTTTGTGAAAGAGCTATGATAAAAATTAGTCAATGTGTCTTTTACAGAAGAGTTTTTGCTTGGTAGCATTGACTAATTACAATAATAATAATAGCTATCTTTGTTTTACTGAGTGCTCACCTTGGGTATTATTTTTTGTGCTCAACATGTGTTTGATCATTTAATCCTCACATAAAACCTTTCAGGTAGGTGCCATTATAACCCTGTGTAATGGATGGAGAAACTGAGTTTGTCTACTACCCATGCCAATTTGAAAATGTTAAAATTATATTCACACATCGTAGTACCACTGGAAAATAATAATGACTGATTATAAGTATTGTCATTTGATGCTTCTAAATTCTGGTTTAGGAAATGTAAGGAACAAACTCAGCTAGTTTTATTTGTGTGTTTTTTGTTGTTGTTGTTGTTTTGTTTTGTTTTGAGGCAGGGTCTCACTCTGTCTCCCAGGCTAGAGTGCAGTGGGGCGATCTCGGCTAATTGCAATTTCTGCCTCCTGGGTCCCTCCCGTGTAACTGGGATTACAGGCATGCGCCACCATGCCCAGCTAATTTTTGTATTTTTAGTAGAGACAGGGTTTCACCATGTTAGCCATAGCTGGTCTCGAACTCCTGACCTCAAGTGATTCTCCCGCCTCAGTCTCCCAAAGGGCTGGGATTACAGGTGTGAGCCACCGCACCCAGCCAAAGTCAGCTGGTTTTATGCTGCTCATCCCGTCACAGGTGAAGCAATTGGAGTGGATTTCCCTGTGAAAGTTCCCTACAGGAAGATCACATTCAACCCTGGCTGTGTGGTGATTGACGGCATGCCCCCGGGGGTGGTATTCAAGGCCCCCGGCTACCTGGAAATCAGTTCCATGAGGAGGATCTTGGAGGCAGCTGAGTTTATCAAATTCACAGTCATCAGGTAAGTGAGTCAAGAGAATGAATCTGGAGACTCTGACTTGCCCAAGGTGAGCATGTGGCAGCCCAGGAATGTCTGCCCCATGACTTGGGCTGGGGGTTTGTTCTCGCAGTGACTTCATTATCTTCTGCTTCCTTCCATGTCCCTGTTCCTTGGTGATCACGGGCAGCCCGTCCCAGTTTTAGCTCACACAGCACCTAGCATAGAGTTAACACTCCGCAAAAGTTTGTCCAATAAAACTAAGTGGGGCCAGGCGCGGTGGCTCACGCCCGTAATCCCAGCACTTTGGGAGGCTGAGGTGGGCAGGTCGTCTGAGGTCAGGAATTTGAGCCGAGCCTGGCCAACATGGGGAAACCCTGTCGCTACTAAAAATACAAACATTAGCCGAGTGTGGTGGCGGGTGCCTCTAATCCCAGCTACTCAGGAGGCTGAGGCATGAGAATCGCTTGACCTGGGAGGTGGAGGTTGCAGTGAGCTGACATGGCGCCACTGTACTCCAGCCTGGGCAGCAGAGTGAGATTCCATCTCCAAAAATAAATAAATAGGCTGGGCATGGTAGCTTAGGCCTGTAATCCCAGCATTCTGGTAGGCCGAGGCAAGTGGATCATTTGAGGTCAGGAGTTCGAGACCAGCCTGGCCAACATGGTGAAACTCCATCTCTACTAAAAATAAACATTAGCCGGGTGTTTCCCAGCTACTTAGGAGAATCACTTGAACCTGGAATGTGGAGGTTGCAGTCAGCCAAGATGACACCACTGCACTCCAGCCTGGGTGATGGAGTGAGACTCTGTCTCAAAAAAAAAACCAAAAACAAAAATTTCGGTGCAGTGGCTCACGTCTGTAATCCCAGCACTTTGGGAGGCCAAGGTGGATAGATATCCTGAGGTCAGGAGTTCAAGACTAGCCTGGCCAACATGGTGAAACTAAAAATACAAAAAATGAGTCGGGTGTGGTGACGGGCGCCTGTAGTCCCAGCTACTCAGGAGGCTGAGGCAGGAGAATGATTTGAACCTGGGAGGCGGAGCTTGCAGTGATCTGAGGTCACGCCACTGCATTCCAGCCTGGGTGACAGAGTGAGACTCTGTCTTAAAAAAAAAAAACTAAATAAATAAATAAATAAATATTCTTCTGTAGAAAAATAAATAAGTAAAAATTTAAAAAATAATAAAACTAAGTGGACAAAAGAGGAAACGTGAGCTTGTTGCATTTATCAATGTGTCTCTCTCTTCAGGCCGCTTCCAGGGCTTGAGCTCAGTAATGGTGAGTATTCTGCATGGTGAGAAGAACATTCTGGCAATGTTGGGCCGCGGGAAGTGTCTGGGTGGGCACTCACCACAGGGTCTTTGCTTCCTTGAGACTGGGACCCAAGTACACAGCCTTCGATGCATGCTTTATTTTTCCTGTGTGTGATAAAGTTAGATAACTCTGTTACTTGAGTTTGATTAACCAGGCATTTTTTCTCATACGACAGTCTGAAGAAGCATAATCTATATCACACCATGAGTGTGACGTGTGATGTGGCACACTCTTTTTTTTTTTTTTTCTGGAGATGAGTCTTGCTCTGTCACCCAGGCTGGAGTGCAATGGCACAATCTCAGCTCACTGCAACCTCCCCCTCCCAGGTTCAAGCGATTCTCCTGCCTCAGCCTCCTGAGTAGCTAGGACTATAGGCACTTGCCACCACGCCTGGCTAATTTTTGTATTTTTAGTAGAGATGGTTTTTGCCATGTTGACCAGGCTGGTCTCGAACTTCTGACCTCAAGTGATCCGCCCACCTTCACCTCCCAAAGTGCTGGGATTACAGGCATGAGCCACTGCTCATGGCCGATGTGGCATACTATTCAAGTGTGCTATGTGGTGGGGGCTCCCCTGAGGCCCCCCACACAGCTGTGCTCAAGATCACAGTACTGATCTCCTCTGTGTTAGTTGATAAATAGTGCCTGTTTGGCCCCCAGCCCCACTCTAGTACCTCCCCACCTCTAGACCTTGGCTTGACCTCCCTACAGTGCTGAAGCAAAAGGGATTCCACCTGGCACAGCAGGGGCCCCCCAGAACCCTTCCAGTGCTGAGACTAGCATCTGTTCTTTTTTTTTTTTTTTTTTTGAGACAGAGTCTTGCTCTGTCACCCAGGCTGGAGTGCCGTGGTGCGATCTTGGCTCACTGCAACCTCCGCCTCCCAGGTTCAATCGATTCTCCTGCCTCAGCCTTCTGATTAGCTGGGATGACAGGTGTGTGCCACCACATCTGGCTAATTTTTGTATTTTTTAGTAGAGACAGAGTTTAGCCATGTTGGCCAGGCTGGTCTCAAACTCCTGACCTCAAGTAATCCACCTACCTTGGCCTCCCAAAGTACTGGGATTACAGATGTGAGCCACCGCACCCGGCTCAGCATCTGTTCTGATTGAGCAATGCCCAGGCATTCTGCTACTTAAATGTTCTCTTTTTTTCCCCCCCTTCAACACTTATTTTGAGTTCTAGGGTACATGTGGAGGATGTGCAGGTTTGTTAAACATAGGTAAACGTGTGCCATGGTGGTTTGCTGCACAGATCAACCTATCACCTAGATATTAAGTCCAGCATCCATTAAGCTATTCTTCCTGATGCTCTCCCTCTCCCTACCCGCCCCCACCCTGTTAAATATTCTTAATATCTTCCCTGGAGCCCTTGCAAGTGAATCAGTATCCTGTCAAGTAGAATATGGAGAGGTGTTCTCACAAGCGTGAGTCAACCAGGGAACCTCCTCATGTAACATTTGAAAACCAAAGTAGGCTGGGCGCGGTGACTCACGCCTGTAATCCCAGCACTTTGGGAAGCCGAGGTGGACGGATCACGAGGTCAGGAGATGGAGACCCTTCTGTACCACAAGATGAAACTCTGTCTCTACTAGAAATACAAAAATTAGCCGGGCATGGTGGTGCGTGCCACCACTGGGATTACTACTAGTAATGAGTAGTAATCCCAGCTACTCAGGAGGCTGAGGCAGGAGAATCACTTGAACCAGGGAGTGGGAGGTTGCAGTGAGCCGAGATCGTGCCACTGCACTCCAGTTTGGCGACAGAGCAAGACTCCGTCTCAAAAAAGAAAAAAAAGAAAGAAAGAAAAAAAAAGAAAACCAAAGTATTCTATTAAAATGCTCCATTCTTCTTCCCAAATGCATCTGATTGCTAAATGATTTTTTGATCTTTTATAATAGTTTTATTTATTTATGTTATTATTATTGGGGTTTTTTAGAGACAAGGTCTCTGTTGCCCAGGCTGGAGTGCAGTGGCGTGATCATAGCTTACTGCAGCCTGGAAGTCCTGCCCTCAGGCGATTCTCCCACCTCTGCCTCCGGAGTAGCTGGGACAGCACCACCATGCCCAGCTAATTTTTTTTTTTTTTTTTTTTTTGGAGAGACGGGGTCTCGCTATGTTTCCCAGGCTGGCCTTGAACTTCTGGCTTCAAGCGATCCTCCTGCCTCAGCCTCCCAAAGTGCTGAAATTATAGGCATGAGCCGCTGTACAGGGCCTGCATTTTCTTAAGGTGCACTTTTATGTGTGTGTACTCTGGAAATACCTTGATTACCTGAAGGGTGGCCAGGTTCTTTAAATCTAAAACAGCAGCCCCTGTACACTTGAACACACTTATATGTATGAGTTTTGTGTGGTTCTGTGGCCGTCACCCTTGTCGTTTGAGACTCACAGTAGGTAAAAATCATATGCCTTGTCTGTGCTCATTCCCATCTCTGTTATTTCAAAGTTTTCTTGGGAATCAAATGAAAAAATATGTTAAAATGCTCACGCCTATAATCCCAGGACTTTTGGAGGCCAAGGCAAGAGGATTGCTTGAGGCCAGGAGTTCGAGACCAGCCTGGGCAACATAGCAAGACCCCCATCTCTACAAAAAATTTAAAAATTAGCTGGACATAGTGGCTCATACCTGTATCCCCAGCTACTTGGCAGGCTGAAGCAGGAGGATCACTTAAACTCAGGAGTTTGAGACAGCAGAGAGCCATAATTGCAGCACTACATTCCAGCCTGGGTGACAGAACAAGACCCTGTCTCTAAAAAGAAAATGCAAACATATTATCAAATAATTCCTGTTTAAACTGGATGTAACAAGCACAGCTATGTGCTGAACCTCATCAAAGGTGTCTTTTGTTTGGCTCATGTATTTTTAAAAATAAGGATGAGGCCAGGCATGGTGGCTCCTGTAATCCCCGCATTTTGGGAGGCCAAGGCGGGTGGATCGCTTGAGCCCGGGAGTTTCAGACCAGCCTGGGCAACATGGCAAGAGTCCAGCTCTACAACAAAAAAAAAAAAAAAAAAAGAAAGAAAAAATAGCTGGGTGTGGTGGTGCATGCCTGTAGCCCCAGCAACTGGGGAGCTGAGGTGGGAGGATTGCCTGAGCCCAGGGAGTTCCAGGCTGCAGTGAGCCATTATCACACCACTGCACTCCAGCCTGGATGACAGAGTGAGACTTTGTCTCCAAAAAAAAAAAAAAAAAAAAGGAATAGTGGCCAACATTGAAAAACCAGGCGCTCTTTCATAAAACTCATGAAAGTTTTATGGGTGGGTGCAGTGGCTCACGCCTGTAATCCCAGCACTTTGGGAGGCTGAGGCAGGTGGATTTCTTGAGGTCAGGAGTTCGAGACCAGCCTGGACAACATGGTGAAACCTCATCTCTACTAAAAATACAAAAATTAGGTGGGCATGTTGGTGGTCGCCTGTCATCCCAGCTACTCAGGAGGCTGAGGCAGAAGAATTGCTTGAACTGGGGAGGCGGAAGTTGCATTGAGCCGAGATTGAGCCACTGCACTCCAGCCTGGGCGACAGAGCAAAACTCCGTCTCAAAAAAAAAAGTCAGATGCATTTGGGAAGAAGAATGGAGCATTTTAATAGAATATTTTGGTTTTCTTTTTTTTCTTTTTCTTTTCTTTCTTTTTTTTTTTTTTTTGAGACGACATCTGGCCACAGCTGGCGTGGCAGCAGTTTGCTGGAGTTGAGGGTCAGTCGTCCCTCTCTGCAGGGTGGGTCACCCTCCTGTTAATCACACCCCGCCCCACCCGCTTCCTCCCTCACGTGCCTCATCAGGCATTTGCTGTTGTTTTCCTCATAGTAACGTTAAGAGAAAAGTGAAATATTTTTGTCTCCGTGTCTCTGTCAAAAGTGGGAAAACGAAAGATAGACCAAGAGGGCCGTGTGTTTCAAGAAAAGTGGGAGAGAGCGTATTTCTTCGTGGAAGTACAGAATATTCCAACATGTCTCATATGCAAACAAAGCATGTCTGTGTCCAAAGAATATAACCTAAGACGCCACTATCAAACCAACCATAGCAAGCACTACGACCAGTATACGGAAAGAATGCGTGACGAGAAGCTTCACGAGCTGAAAAAAGGGCTCAGAAAGTATCTCTTAGGCTCATCAGACACTGAGTGTCCCGAGCAAAAACAAGTGTTGGCAAACGCAAGTCCAACCCAGAAATCCCCTGTGCAGCCTGTGGAGGACCTGGCTGGGAACTTATGGGAGAAGTTACGTGAAAAAATCAGGTCTTTTGTGGCATATTCTATCGCAATCGATGAGATCACGGATATAAATAATACCACCCAGTTGGCCATATTCATCCGCGGCGTCGATGAGAACTTCGATGTGTCTGAAGAACTTCTGGACACGGTGCCCATGACGGGTACAAAATCTGGAAACGAGATCTTCTTGCGTGTTGAGAAGAGTCTGAAAAAGTTCTGTATCGACTGGTCGAAATTAGTAAGCGTGGCCTCCACTGGCACCCCAGCGATGGTGGATGCCAATAACGGGCTTGTCCCAAAACTGAAGAGCAGGGTGGCCACGTTCTGCAAGGGTGCGGAACTGAAGTCCCTCTGTTGTATAATTCATCCGGAATCACTCTGTGCTCAGAAGCTGAAGATGGACCACGTCATGGACGTGGTAGTGAACTCCGTGAACTGGATATGCTCCCGGGGACTGAACCACAGCGAGTTCACAACCTTGCTCTATGAACTGGACAGCCAATATGGCAGCCTCCTGTACTACACGGAGATTAAGTGGCTCAGTCGCGGGCTGGTGCTAAAGAGATTTTTCGAATCGTTGGAAGAAATCGACTCCTTCATGTCGTCCAGAGGGAAACCCCTGCCTCAGCTGAGCTCCATAGATTGGATCCGAGACCTGGCCTTCTTGGTTGACATGACGATGCACCTGAACACTTTGAACATCTCTCTCCAAGGGCACTCCCAAATCGTCACGCAGATGTATGACTTGATCCGGGCGTTCCTAGCAAAACTGTGCCTCTGGGAGACTCATTTGGCGAGGAATAATCTGGCTCACTTTCCCACCCTGAAATCGGTTTCCAGAAATGAAAGCGATGGTCTGAACTACATTGCCAAAATCGCGGAACTCAAGGCCGAATTCCAGAAAAGGCTGTCCGATTTCAAACTCTATGAAAGCGAACTGGCTCTGTTCAGCTCCCCGTTCTCCACGAAGATCGACAGTGTGCACGAGGAGCTCCAGATGGAGGTGATCGACCTGCAATGCAACACGGTCCTGAAGACGAAATACGACAAGGTGGGAATACCAGAATTCTACAAGTACCTCTGGGGCAGCTACCCGAAATACAAGCACCACTGCGCAAAGGTTCTCTCCATGTTCGGGAGCACCTACGTCTGCGAACAGCTCTTCTCCATTATGAAACTGAGCAAAACAAAATACTGCTCCCAGTTAAAGGATTCCCAGTGGGACTCTGTACTGCACATCGCAACATGATGGAGAGAAAACTCCTGGCAGGGCCCTATGGTGGGAAGGGCTGGAGTCTTCTAGGCCCAAAGGAGATGACAAAATGAATTATTTTTTTCTCTTTTGAGACGGAGTCTTGCTCTGTTGCCCAGGCTAGAGTGCAGTGGCGCAATCTCAGCTCACTGCAACCTCCAGCTCCTGGGTTCGAACGATTCTCCTGCCTCAGCCTCCCGAGTAACTGGGACTACAGGCGTGTGCCATCAGGCCTGGCTAATTTTTGTATTAGTAGAGACAGGGTTTCATCATGTTGGCCAGGCTGGTCTCGATCTCCTGACCTCAGGTGATCCACCCGCCTCGACCTCACAAAGTGCTGGGATTACAGGCACGAACCACTGTGCCCAGCCGACAAAATGAATTCTTAAACATTTTTTTTCAGTTTTTTTTCCACTTTGAATCAGAAATATAATCTGCAGTATCATACTTGTTTATATGACATTGTATGCCTCACTACTCAGTAAAAATCAAGAAAATTTTATTGTAGTATTGATACTTGACTTTTCTTATGCCTGGCCTGTTTCATTCATTCATATTACCTGCCTGCCACCCTGATAGGCACTGTAGTTGGCATCTCGAAGTTTAAATCAATCAACAGAGAAATAGGGAGAGAGACGTGTATGTTTGCTTTTTGGTTTTTGGGGTTTCTTTTGAGATGGCATCTCACTCTGTCACCCAGGTTTCAGTGCAATGGCACAATCTGGGCTCACTGCAGCCTCCGTCTCCCAGGTTCAAGTGATTCCCCTGCCTCAGCCTCCCGAGTAGCCGGGATTACAGGTGCCCACCACCACACCCTGCTCATTTTTGTATTTTTAGTAGAGACAGGGTTTCACCATGTTGGCCAGTCTAGTCACAAACTCCTGACCTCAAATGATCTGCCCGCCTTGGCCTCCCAAAGTGCTGGAATTACAGCCGTGAGCCACCACGCCCAGCCCGAGACATATATATTTGTGGAGGAGTATATATGAATACACATTTATCCCCCATTCCCGTCTGCGTGGTGTCCCACATGGTCTAATATGTTTCCAAGTTTCAGGAGAAATAGTTGAAAACATACTGACGTACTATAATCCTATGTTATCTGTCTTTGCCTTCGCCCGGAACCAGAAAGGTCAGTTTTAAAATGGAAAACCCCAGAGCCAGAAAGGTCAGGTTTAAAATGGAAAACCCCAGAGCAAATAACATAGGCTCTGTCTATAAAAGTTAGACGAAGTAAGTTGAGGTTTAGTGGTTACTTTTATTTATTTATTTATTTTTACTTCGAATAGTTACAGAAAAGTTGTGGCCAAGCACGTGGCTCACACCTGTAATCCCAGCACTTTGGGAGGCCAAGGTGGGTGTATGACTTGAGGTCAGGAGTTCGAGATCAGCCTGGGTAACATGGTGAAACCCCATCTCTTGTGAAAACACAAAGATTAGCCGGGCGTGGTAGTGCGCGCCTGTAATCCCAGCTACTCAGGAGGCTGAGGCAGAAGAATCACTTGAACCCAGGAGACGGGGTTGCAGTGAGATTGTGCCATTGCACTCTGGCCTGAGCAACAGAGTGAGACTTTGTCTCAAAAATAAAAGTTGCAAAAATAAAAATAGTATGAAAAATACTCACATGCCCTTTAGCCAGACTCTCAATCGTTAACATTTTACCCTTGTTTCATTATTCGATCACTTTGTCTCCCTCCCTCGTTCCCTCCCTCTCCCTCTCACTCATATGTGTGTATGTGTGTCTATAATCAGTGCCTATGGTAAGTGCATATAAGCAAATGTCTATGAGTATCTATGATATGTGTATAAATGGATGTGCATTATTTTCCTGGATCGTTCAAGGGAAAGTTACATACGTCATTTACCACTAAATACTTCAGTGAGTATTTTCTGAGAACAGGGATATTCTCTTACACAATCACGTTTCCTTTACCAACTTTAGTAAATTGAACATTGTTGCAATTATTTTATCCAGTTTACTGTTCACACTCTAGTTTTCTCTGTTGACCCAATAATATCTTTCCCTTTTTCATTTTTGGAAACAAGGAAATGGTCTCAGTCTGTCGCCCAGGCTGGAGTGCAGTGGTGCGACCTTGGCTCACTGCAACCTCTGCTTCCTGGGTTCAAGTGATCCTCCCACCTCAGCCTTCCAAGTAGCTGGGACTACAGATGCGTGCTACCATGCCCAGCTAATTTTTGTGGTTTGTCTGTTTTTTTTGTAGAGATGGGGTCTCCCTTTGTTGCCCAGGCTGATCTCCAACTTCCGGGCTCAAGCAATCCACCTGCCTCGGCTTCCCAAAGTGATATCTTTCCCTTAATAGCATTTGTCGGCCGGGCGCGGTGGCTCACGCCTGTAATCCCAGCTTTGGGAGGCTGAGGCGGGTGGATCACGAGGTCAGGAGATCGAGACCATCCTGGCTAACACGGTGAAACCCCGTCTCTACTAAAAATGCAAAAAATTAGCCGGGCGTGGCAGCGGGCGCCTGTAGTCCCAGCTACTTGGGAGGCTGAGGCAGGAGAATGGTGTGAACCCTGGA
>NW_012118666.1:38091-45744 GCF_000951035.1 Colobus angolensis palliatus
GGATCACGAGGTCAGGAGATCGAGACCATCCTGGCTAACACGGTGAAACCCCGTCTCTACTAAAAATGCAAAAAATTAGCTGGGTACGGTGGCGGGCGCCTGTAGTCACAGCTACTTGGGAGGCTGAGGCAGGAGAATGGCGTGAACCCTGGAGGCGGAGCTTGCAGTGAGCCGAGATCACGCCACTGCACGCGAGTCTGGGCGACAGAGCGAGACTCCATCTAAAAAAATATATATATATAGCATTTTTCTCCTGGCAGGTTGTCATTTGAAGGCATGTGTATGTGTGTGTGTAATCTCTATTAGTCTCTGGAATTAGTGACACAAAATTGTGAATACTTTCCAGATTGGGGGAATTCATGTGACCAGGATGGAGGAAGGCTGTGGATCTCCACCTAATGACCCACTCAGGAAGCAATGGAGAAAAGGACTTTGATAAAAATGACAGGGAGTGCAGGAGGGAGAGGGCAACTCCCAGGCCAGGAGCCCAGTTGGAGCCGAGGTGCCTATCCTCGGACACAGGAAAATGACCCCCCTCCAGGCAGTTCCTGTCGTTGACTTCAGGTACAGCTGGGTCTGGCAAGCTCAGCGCTCTTTTGGAGAAGGAATCCCAGTTGGGCTGGTTTCTAATGGGAGTTGGAGGGAAGCCCAGGTCTTGGCAGAACTGAGCACTTGTTGACACCACATATCAGAGGTGTGGCCGTGCAGCAGGACCAGAGCAGCCCCCACTGTTATAGACAGGAAGCTGAAGCTCAGAGTGGCTGAGTGGCTTGCTCAAGGTCACACAGCCATTATAGGAGTTGTCAGGATTCAAACCAGGGTCCATGTGACTCCAAAGTCCATGTGCCTCACTCTTTTTTTTTTTTTTTTTTTTGAGATGGAGTGTTGCTCTGTCGCCCAGGCTGGAGTGCAGTGGTGCGATCTCGGCCCAATGCAACCTCCGCCTCTCAGGTTCTAGTGATTCTTGTGCCTCAGCCTCCCGAGTAGGTGGGACGACAGGCATGTGCCACCACGCCCGACTAATTTTTGTATTTTTTAGTAGAGACGGGGATTCACCATGTTGGCCAGGCTGGTCTCGAACCCCTGACCTTAAGTAATCCACCCGCCTTGGCCCCCCAAAGTGCTGGGATTACAGGCATGAGCCACCACAGCCGGCCCATGTGCTTCATTCCTAAGCAGCCACTGTGCCTGACACAGAGACCTAGCAGGTATCTGTCTTGCAGCCTCTGCCCTCATCATCTGTCATGTGTGTGGCTCCCTGGTGGTCTACTCATCAGATGACAGGGAGGGGACAGTAGGGCTCAGCCTAGGCTGCCTTCCGTTGACCGGACCATTCATGAAGCTGTTCTGCTTTGAATCAATTCCCAAGGCCCCAGGATTCCTTCTTTCCCCTGGAATGTATGTTGGGACCAAGATGGCTTGAGATATGATGGCCACTGACATGTCCTGTCACTCATGGGACTGAGCTAAGACTGGGGGAATGACTGAATGGGTGAGAAAGGTTTTTTGTTTGTTTTTTTGAGACAGTCTTGCTCAGTTGCCCAGGCTGGAGTGCAGTGGCAGGATCTCAGCTCACTGCAACCTCTGCCTTCTGAGTTCAAGCAATTCTCCTGCCTCAGCCTCCTGAGTAGCTGGGATTACAGGCGCCCCCCCACTACACCCAGCTAATTTTTGTATTTTTAGTAGAGACAGGGTTTCACCATGTTGGCCAGTCTGGTCTGGAACTCCTGACCTCAGGTGATCTACCCAACTCCACCTCCCAAAGTGCTGGGGTTATAGGCATGAGCCACCGAGACTGGCTGGGAGAGGTTTTTAGAAGGGCAGTGGGGTGTCTGCAAACGAAAGCCCTTAAGAGTGGTGTGGTCAGGGAAATGGGCAGGGGCCCAGCCAAGGAATAGGGGCTAGATTTGGTGGGTCTCTGTCAGTTTCCAGGAGCAGGGGTTGTACTGCATCTGTCCCAAGGCCCCGACTTCCCATCCCAGGATGGGCAGAGGAAAGAGTCAATCTCTCCTCCCAACACAGGCCCTGGGACTAGGGGCCTACGGAGGGCGCCGGAAGCCAGACCCCCTCACACTTGGCCCGGAATGTACCTGTGTGCCACAGTCATACGAATATGAATTCCATATTCAGCCCCAGGCCTGGACCACAGATCCTGAGCTCTGCAGGGTCAGGATAAAGTACTGGATCTGGAGGACCTTTAGAATCAAAAAGAAAAGCCTGGGTCGGCCGCAGTGGCTCACGTCTGTAATTCCACCACTTTGGGAGGCCGAGGCAGGTGGATCACCTGAGGTCAGGAGTTGGAGACCAGCCTGGCCAACATGGTGAAACCCCATCTCTACTAAAAATATAAAAAATTAGCTGGGCAGGGTGGCGGGCACCTGTAATCCCAGCTGTCCTGGAGGCTGAGGCAGGAGAATCGCTTGAAACCGGGAGTCAGAGGTCGCAGTGAGCTGAGGTTGCTCCACTGTACTCCAGCCTGGGTGACAAGAGCGAAACTTCGTTAAAAAAAAAAAAAGAAGAAGAAGAAGAAGAAAAAAACCTGGTTCCACCTCCCAGCACTGTCACTTTCTTGCATTACTGCATAAACAAACCACTTAATTTTATGAGCTTTGGTTTCCTCATCTGTAAAATACCTACCAGACAGTGTTGGTCTCAGAACTGGAGATGAGGGAATGAGCCCAGCACTATGACTGGCCTCAAGAAAATTGTTGGCTAAACAGAGGTGCAGCCCTTAGAGCAGGCAACTTTAGTTTTTTTCTTCCTTCCTTGTGGGCATGGCTTCCCAATCACCCACCCACTGAGAGGCCTCCTCCCCAGCACACTGCAAGGCCACTTTGAGGGAACCAGAAATATACAAAAACCATGGGAAAACATTTGGTCAGGACCTCAGCTTGGAAAAAAATGAAACAATCATGAAAATAAGTATTTTATTTTTTATATGTATATATATTTTTTATATTTATTTTTTATTTATTTTTGAGACAGAGTCATGCTCTGCCACCCAGGCTGGAGTACGGTGGTGCGATCTTGGCTCACTGCAACCTCTGCCTCCCAGGTTCAAGTGATTCTCCTGCCTCAGCCTCCTGAGTACCTGGGATTACAGATGTGTACCACCACACCCGGCTAATTTTTTTGTTGTCATTGTATTTTTAGAAAGAGACAGGGTTTCGCCATGTTGGCCAAGCTGGTCTCGAACTCTTGGTCTCAAGTTATCCACCCGCCTTGGCCTCCCAAAGTGCTAGGATTACAGATGTGAACCATTGCGCCCAGACTTTAATTTGTTTTTTTAGAGACAAGGTCTTGCTCTGTCACCCAGGCTGAAGTACAGTGGCACGATCACAGCTAACTGCAGCCTGAACTCCTGGGCTCAAGCAATCCTTCCACCCAGCCTGGGACTACAGGTGCACGCCACCACACCTGGCTAATTTTTAAAAATGTTTGTCTAGACAGGTCTCACTGTGTGGCCCAGGCTGATCTTGAACTCCTGGCCCCAAGCAATCCTCCCACCTTGGCCTCCCAAAGCACTGGGATTAGAGGCATGGTATTTTATACTGTGTTTAATAAAAAGGTTATAACTGCAACTGAACAAGCAGAAGGGGTGAGGGTTGGTGATTCAATTTCCCACAGCTTTGTGTGATAGCTTTTGGTGCTGGGCTTTTCCAGCAAACCGGGGTCTGCAAAAATGCAGAACTAGTTTAGAGCTGCAGTGGTTTTCTTTTTTTCTTTTTCTTTTTTCTTTCTTTTTTTTTTTTTTTTTTGAGACGGAGTCTCGCTTTGCTGCTTAGGCTGGAGTGCCGTGGCGCAATCTCGGCTCACTGCAAGCTCCGCCTCCCGGGTTCACGCCATTCTCCTGTCTCAGCCTCCCACTGGGACTACAGGCGCCCGCCACCACGCTCGGCTAATTTTTTGTATTTTTAGTACAGACGGGGTTTCACCGTGTTAGCTAGGATGGTCTTGATCTCCTAACCTCATGATCCGCCCGCCTCGGCCTCCCGAAGTTTTTTTTTCTTTTTTTGAGAAGGAGTCTTGCACTGTCACCCAGGCTGGAGTGCAGTGGAGCAATCTCGACTCACTGCAGCCTCTGACTCCCGGGTTCAAGTGATTCTCCTGCCTCAGCCTCCCGAGTAGCTGGGATTCTAGGCTTGCGCCACCACGCCTGGCTAATTTTTATGTTTTCTGTAAAGATGGGGTTTCACCATGTTGGCCAGGCTGGTCTGGAACTCCTGACCTCAAGTGATTCACCCATGTTGGCCTCCCAAAATGCTGGGATTACAGGCCTGAGCCACTATTCCCGGCCATCCAGTGGTTTTCTGAAAGCTTCTGTCAGTCCTTTGATGGTCAGCCTATTCTCTTGACAAATATCTGTTCCCCTTATGATTTTCTCTTGTCTCTAAGGGACCTGCCTCCCCCATCCTCACATACCCACTTCCGCATATGTGGGACAGCTCTCCCTGCCACTCGTGGCCTTCGTGACAAGTTACATCTTTTGCAAGACTGGCAGCTTCACTTTGCACCTTCGTGTCTGCATTTTGCGGAAAGACCTGCCCTCAGAGCAAAGGCTCTCAGGCCACGGGCTGGCAGCAATGCTAGGGTGAGCGGTGAGGATGTGTTCATAGTGAATATTTGCTTTCTGGTACAACCTCACTACCAGGGCACGGTCTCAGTGAATAACAGAGGACACCCTGTACCTGTTACTTTTTTTTTTTTTTTTTTTTTTTTTTTTGAGATAGAGTCTCGCTCTGTAGTCCAGGCTGGAGTGCAGTGGCGCCATCTCGGCTCACTGCAACCTCTGCCTCCTGGGTTCAAGCGATGCTCGTGCCTCAGCCTCCCCAGTAGCTGGGCTTATGGGCGCGAGCCACCACGCCCAGCTAATTTCTGTATTTTTGGTAGAGATGGGGTTTCACCATGTTGGTCTCCGACTCCTGAGCTCAAGTGATCCTCCCACCTCGGCCTCCCAAAGTGCTGGGATTACAGGCGTGAGCCACCGCGCCCGGATCTAAGTTATAACATTATTTTTTTATCCCAGCTATAGGGTCACCCATGTACCCTGGATGGCAGCCTGTCTCCTGTCATGAGACAGGGCTGTCCCGCTGCACTGTGCCCACCCGTCTTCAGGACTCTTCCGCCAGAGTCCAAGCAGGTGGTTTCTGACCAAACGGTCAGCAGGAAACCGGGAGTTCCTTTTGCACTTGGCCTTGTGCAAACCTGTTCTTGACCAAGGCCAGAGCAATATGCAACCAGACCTCGACTCTTGCAACTTCCCCCCAGCAGAACTCACAACCTCCTGTCCTTAACTTAGAAATACCCTTGGGGCGGAGCCCGGCCCTCCCGGCATCCCTGCAGAGCCTCGGTCCACTCCAAGCAACATTTATTGAGGGTGGCGGGAGCCGCGCTGGACAGGAGCCGGGGCTGGCTGGCCTCGGCGTCCAGACAACAGGTTCTATAGAACACGTATATACAGAGACGGGGCGGGAGAGGCCGAGACTCTAGCTGGGGACTGCGCTCTAGCCTCAGACGGCAGACGCCAGCTTCCGCTTGGTGCTCTCGCTGCAGCGGTTCAGGATGAGGTCAGCGCTGGGCCGCGGGGGCACCGCCGGCTGTGGTTTAGAGCGCTGGGTCTGCGGCTCCTCCTCTGCGGGCAGAGCAGAGCCGAGTCAGAAGCCCCGCCCCGAACGATGGCCCCACCCACAGTGATCTCTGGCCCCGCCCCGCCGCGTTCTCTAACTCCTGCTCCGCCCTCTGGCCTCGCCTCGCGGTCGTGCCTCTCCCTCTGACTCCGCCTCTTAGGGATCGCTCCGCCCCCTAGCTCCCGCTCCTCCTCTGGGCCCGCCTCCAGTCCCCGCCTCTCCCTTTGATTCGCCCTCTGGCCCCGCCCCGCCGCTCTCCCGCTGACTCCGCCCCTAGGGTTACCCGGCCTGCCCCCTTCTGCTACACTCACCGAGAGGGCTCCCGGGGCTCTGCGGTCCCGGCCGCGCCTGGCGGCGCCGCTGCTGCAGAAAACGGACGCTGTTGCGGCGATAGGCGTCCTGGCTGAGGCGCTTCCGCGACCGCTGGTGGATGCTGTGCGCGTTGCGGATGGACGACCTGGCCCAGCGGGACAGGGCGTCGTCAAAGCCCGAGCGCTCCCCTGCCCCCAGGAACTCGATGAGCCCCATACTGCGGCCAGGCGCGTCCAGCCCCTTTCCCCGGTGAGGGTTCTGCCTCTCCTGCCGCTGAGAGCCCCTGCCCCGGCACTGCCAAGCTGCCTAGACAGAGCGAAACCGTGGTGTGCCCCCCTCGACCCCGCCCAGCCCCGGGGAACCCCGCTCACCTGCGGGGCGGCGCCCCGCGCTTGATCTGGCGTTGGGCCTGGGACGCGTCTTGCCCCGACTTTTGCAGGTACATGGAGGGGAAGTAGCCTGTGACGTCATCTTTCCTGCAACAGAGGCAGCCCTTGAGGCTGGGGCAGTCACCTGGGGGGCGCTCAGAGGAGGGGGTTTCAGGGCTGTCTCTGAACAATTGGGGTTAGGTCAGGCTGAGAGGTTGCAAACAACCGGACACCTGCCTCTGTGGGCCTCAGTTTCCTGGTCTGTGCAACTGAGACCCTCCCAGCAATCCTTCCACAGTCTATGCAGGGGCGGAGGTTAGCAGATCCAGGTCACCGCAGGGAACAGGTATCTGCTATAAGACATTGGCAATAATGCGCAGGGCACGGTCGCTCACGCCTGTAATCCCAGTACTTTGAGGGATCTAGGTGGGAGGATCGCTTGAGGCCAGGAGTTCGAGACCAGCCTGGGCAACATAGCAAGACCCCTATTGCTACCTCCCAAAAAAAGAAAGAAGACGACATTGGCAGATTATATTTGCCAATTTTTCTTTTATGTTAACTGCCTTCTGTCTCCTACTAACTTTTGCCTACCTCCAAGCTACCAAATTCTGTGCTTTCTTCCAAATACTCTCCCCCCGCCCAACCCCAAGACAGAGTTTTGCTCTTGTTGCCTAGGCTGGAGTGCAATGGTGTGATGTCAGCTCATTGCAACCTCTGCTTCCTAAGTTCAAGCAATTCTCCTGCCTAAGCTTCCCAAGTAGCTAGGATTACAGGCACGCGGCACCACGCTTGGTTAATTTTCTATTTTTTTTAGTAGAGACAGGATTTCACCATGTTGGTCATGGCTGGTCTCGAACTCCTGACCTCAAATGATCCACCCGCCTCAGTCTCCCAAAGTGCTGGGATTACAGGTGTAAGCTCCTTGTCCGGCCCCAAACGCTTTTTAGTTTCAGGTTTTACTCTGGGATAAACCTGTGATCCACCTGAAGTAAACATTTGTGCACAGTGTGAGGTAGGGGTCTGGGTTTGTTTTTTGCTTTTTCTTTTATTTCAGTATGGAAATCCACCTGTTCCAGCACCATTTGTTGAAAAGACTTTCCTTCTATTCTCAATATTATATTTAGGAGTAAGAAAAAAAAAAAACCCAAAACTTTGCATAATACAAGGTTCACATAAAACTCTAATTCTTGGCTGATGGGAGGATCACAAGAAGATTATCAGGGACACAGGATGGGAGTTAACGGAGTGTGTGTCTAAAAAGCTGAGAAGGCCGGGCACGGTGGCTCAAGCCTGTAATCCCAGCACTTTGGGAGGCCGAGACGGGCGGATCACGAGGTCAGGAGATC
>NW_012118666.1:45909-128737 GCF_000951035.1 Colobus angolensis palliatus
CCTCTCAAAAAAAAAAAAAGCTGAGAAATGCTGCCTCAAAGCCCTCTGGCCCAGGGCCCGGCTGCAGGTATGCATGTTGTGGTCCTAGCTTTAAGATAAGCTTGCAGCAGGGCACCAGGCTGGTCCTGTGACCTAGGGCTCTCAAGACGCCAGCAAAGGCCCAGCATGGAGGCTCATTCCTATAATCTCAGTGCTTTGGGAGGCCAAGGCAGGAGGATCTCTTGAGGCCAGGAGTTTAAGACTAGTCTTGGCAGCATAGTGAGACCCCATCCCTACAAAAAAATTAAAAAACATTAGCCAGATGTGGTGGTGCTCACCTGTAGTCCCAGCTACTTGGGAGGCTGAGGCGGGAGGATCGCTTGAATGAGTTATGACTGTGCTCCAGCCTGGAAGTCAGAGCAAGACCCTGTCTCAAAAAATAAATAAATTTGTAAAAAATGAAGACACAGGAAAGGACCTGGGAGGCCCTGTGTGTGGCTCCAGGGAAATGGCTCCCCCAGCCACTAGAATTCTGTGATTCCCCAGAACCAGAAAGAAAAAAAAAAAAAATTAGTATTTCTGCATTCATTTGGAGGATACACAGATGGGAATTGCAATGGAAGCCTTTTTTTTTTTTTTTTTTTTTTTAAAGAGACAGAGCCTTGTTCCATCACCCAGGCTGAAGTGCAGTGGTGCAGTAGCTCACTGCAGCCTCCAACTCCTGGGGTCAAGCAATCCTGTCACCTCAGCCTCTTGAGTAGCTGGGGCTACAGGCATGTGCTACTACGTACAGCTAATTTTTAAATTTTTTTTGTGGAGACAGCGGTCTCCCTACATTGCCCAGGTTGGTCTTGAACTTGTAGCCTTGAGTGATCCTCCCACTTCAGCTTCCCAAAGTGTTGGGATTACAGGCATGAGACACTGCACCAAACCACAAGAAAGCTTTAAAAGAAAAAGGAATGATAAAAGAATGTAATCTTTTTTTTTTTTTTTTTTTTTTTGAGACGGAGTTTTGCTCTTTGTCGCCCAGGCTAGAGTGCAATGGCGCGATCTCGGCTCACTGCAACCTCTGCCTCCTGGATTCAAGCAATTCTCCTGCCTCAGCCTCCTGAGTAGCTGGGATAACAGGCTCCCACCACACACCCGACTAATTTTTCTATTTTTAGTAGAGACAAGGTTTTGCCATGTTGGCCAGGGTGGTCTCAAACTCCTGACCTCACGTGATCGTCCTGCCTCGGGCTCCCAAAGTGCTGGGATTACAGGCCTGAGTCACTGCGCCCAGCCAGGAATGTAATTATTTATACAACAGTTCACCATGTTGCCAGAGAAGGAATAATAATAGGTGGTTAGGGAAAGATCCTAAATCACAAAGCAAAGACGCATGCACTTGGACAAGGACATTGGATCCCCACAAGACAGGCCAGGGTGGGCTCACCCCTCCCTGCTACTGAGATGGAAACTGAGCCCAGAGAGGGGCAGTGGCTTACCCAGAATCCCAGGGACAAGTCACCCCAGATCCTCAAACACTCCCACCCTGGCTGGGGCTGACTCGGGTGGGTGCCCTGGATGGAGCGGAGCCCTCCTACCTGATGACCCACCAGCCGTCCAGGAGCTTGTGAATGACCTCAACAGCTTCGCCCTCGAGCAGGGACACCTCATCCTCCTCCACAGCAGCGTAGGCCTTGATGGCAACGTACGGCTCACCTGGTCCACGGCGGGGGCACAGAGCACGGTGTGAGATCTGGCCAGCCCGGGGCTCGCCACCCGTCCCGTCGTCTTCTCTCTGCACCTGGGCTTCCTCCAGGCACTCCAGACCCACCCAGGGCCCACAGTTCCCCCTCTTCTGGGTCTCCTCCCTCCATCCGCCTACTCCGTCCCGGTTTCCCTCGGCAAGCTCCTGCTGGCACCCTCTCTGGGGGCACACTCTGGACTTCTGCCCTCTGCCCCCTACACCCAGGTGAGCTTGTCCACTCCCATTCATTGCCACCCACTCCGGGGACCAGATTCCACAACGATGAAGGTCTGTCTAGACACCTAAATATGACAAGAGACCAGCCATGGGTAGGTGGGTGGAGCACCTGTCCACGTGGCACTGGGAACTGCTTGGCTGTGGCTGTCAGCCTGGGGGCTGCAGGCCTTCCCAGTGTTTAAACAATAGCCACAGGCCGGACGAGGTGGTTCCCGCCTGTAAGCCCCGCACTTTGGGAGGCCCAGGTGAGTGGATCACCTGAGGTCAGGAGTTCGAGACCAGCCTGTCCAACATGATGAAACCCCATCTCTACTAAAAATACAAAAATTAGCCTGGCATGGTGGTGCACGCCTGTAATCCCAGCTACTCAGGAGGCTGAGGTGGAAGAATTGCTTGAACCCAGGAGGCGAAGGTTGCAGTGAGCCGAGATTGCATTACTACACTCCAGCCTGGGTTGACAGAGCCAGACTTTGTGGAAAAAAAAAAAAAAAGCTGTAAATCCACATAAAAGGGTGAAATCACGCCATTTTAAAATGTGGGTAACCAGGCCAGGGGCAGTGGCTCACACCTGTAATCCCACCTAGCCCTTTGGGAGACTGAGACAGGTGGATCACCTGAGGTCAGAAGTTCGAGACCAGCCTGGTCAACATGGTGAAACCCGTCTCTACTAAAAATACAAAAATTAGCTGGGTGTGGTGGCGCATGCCTGTAATCCCAGCTACTCGGAGGCTGAGGCTGGAGAATCACTTGAACCAGGACAGCAGAGATTGCAGTGAACCGAGATCACACCACTGCACTCCAGCCTGAGCAAGGGAGTGAGACGCTGTCTCAACAACAACAACAAAGATAAATAAATAAATAATAAATAAATAAAATAAAATGGTAACCAATTCTATTATAGTTTTTTTTCAAGCTCAATGCAGGCCCCATCCAGCCCCAGCACTGCCAGTTTTCCCTTTCTGGTCAGTGATGACGCCCCCACCTCCAGGCAGCCCTCCTTCCTGAGCCTAAGGTCTGCTCATCCTTCAGTTTCCCACTGTACCTGACCACATGCCCATAGACATAACTGACCTCCCACCCTCCCCCATTGTTCGCTCCTCCTCCTGGTTCCCGGTCCGGTCCAAGGACATCGCAACCTGCCAGGGCCCCCCAAGCCAGAGAAGATGAGGTCTCAGCCCTGACTTTTCTGCCAAGCCAGCAACCAGCCCAGACTCCAAAGCAGTCACTCAACATCCCTGGGTCCCGCCTGCCCCTTTCTCCCACACCCCTATGGCCTGGGAGGGCAGGGAGCACCTGCATAGTTGGGCTCAGGGTCTTCCGTCTCGTCGGGACTGTCCAGGGGCTCGAGGAAAGACGCTGGGATCCAGCCTCGCTTTGCTTTCATCTGACAGAACCACCAACCTGTGCCAGAGATGCGGGAATGTGATTGAGGGGTGGGACCCGGAGGCTCCCTGCAGTCATCAGGGACGGTGAGGACACAGGGACACAGACACACCAATGTCCAATGCTCAGATTTGGAAATGTCACCTTCACCTCACTGGACAACGAGGTCACATGCATGCATACACATATGCTCACAGAATCATAGCTCTGAGCCCACTTCGTAATGAGCAGACAGTCCCATACCCGCCCAGACAGAACACTCAGACATGCACCACCCCGGCCAGCCATGCACAGATGCCCACAGCCATTGCAGGGTGCACACTCAGAGAGAGGGCGACTCGCAGTGTGGGGAGGACATTCAGGGCCCCTAAAGGAGCCAGAGTCCCCCCAGGGACCAGGCTGCCTGAGCCTTGGCAGCGGGCTTGTGGCTGTGGGTTCCTGAGCACCAGGGGAAGGAGCCCCGTAGGGCGGGAGGTCTGACCGCTCTCGCTCTTCTCCACGACCTCCACCACGTCCCCCATGGCCAGAGCCATCTCAGTGCCCGAGGTCTTCTCGTAGTTGGCAATGGCGCGGTACGTCTGCAGGATGATGGGGCCAGTGATGTCTGGGGCAGAGGGAGGGCAGGGTGAGTGGGCACTGCGGGGCCCATCTGGGTCTCCAGAACAGGTGCTGGCATCCTGAGTCTCTGCGGCCCTGCATTTCCTGGGCGCATAGCGTTCTCCAGGCTTTGGCCTCCCAATTCAAGCATGTCTTTGTTTTCATCTGATGAAGTTAGCGAGCCTTTCTCAACTTTATTTTCTTTTTTGGAGACAGAGTCTTGCTCTGTTGCCCAGATTAGAGTACAGTGACGTGATCACAGCTCACTGCAGCCCTGGACTCCTAGGCTCAAGCAATCTCCCTGCCTCAGCCCCCCGAATAGCTGGGACTGCAGGCATATGCCACTAGACCTGGCTAATTTTTTGTAAACACAAGGTCTTGGGACAATGCCCAGGCTGGTCTTAAACTCCTGGGCTCAAAGGATTCTCCCACCTCAGCCTCTTAAAGTGTTGGGATTACAGGCATGGAGCCACTGCACCTGGCCTTTTCCCAACTTTTTTTTTTTTTTTTTTTTTTTTCAGATGGAGTCTCGCTCTGTCGCCCAGGCTGGAGTGCAGTGATACAGTTTTGGCTCATTCATCTTGGCAATTCACCTGCCTCAGCCTCCCAAGTAGCTGGGACTACAAGCACCCGCCACCACGCCCAGCTAATTTTTATATATTTAGTAGAGATGGAGTTTCAAGATATTGGTCAAGCTGGTCTTGAACTCCTAACCTCAGGTGATCCACCCACCTCGGCCTCCCGAAGTGCCGAGATTACAGGCATAAGCCACAGCACCTGGCCTTTTCCTAACTTTAAGGTGCACTCGAATGCCTGGGATTTTGCTAAAATGCCTATCCTGTTCAGTAGGCCCACCATGGGACCTGAGTGCGTTTCTGACCAGCCCCTTCATCCAGCCGAGGAGGTGCTGATGCTGTTTGTTATTGGCTGAGATCAGTCTTCTCAAACTTCGTATATTGAAGTCCTAACCCCCCAGTCAGGGCCACTATGCCTTAGAGTGTGGGTGTATTTGGAGATAGGCTCTTGCAAGAGGTAATTAAGTTAAAATGAGGTCATTAGAGTGGGCCCTAACCCAACAGGCCTGGTGTCCTTACAAGAAGAAAAAGCCGGGCACAGTGGCTCATGTCTGCAATCCCAGCACTTTGGGAGGCCGAGGCAGGAGGGTTGCTTGAGGCCAAGAGCTTAAGACCAGCCTGGGCAATGTAGTGAGACCCCATCTCTACCAAAAACTTAAAAATTAGCTGGGCATGGTGGCACACACCTGTAATCCCAGCTACTTGGGAGGCTGAGGTGGGAGGATCGCTTCAGCCCAGGAGGTCGAGGCTGTAGTGAGCTACGATCACACCACTTCACTCCAGCCTGGGCAATAGAGCGAGACCCTGCCACTGAAAACAACAAAAACAAAATAGTGGCTGGCACAGAGTAAGTGCTTCACTAATGTTAGCTATTATTATTATTGTTGTTGTTATTAGCAGAGACTGTGCAATAATATTAGAAACTGCCACAGCCCTGCATCACCTCTGAAGGCCATGTTGGCCTCCAAAGCCTGTTCATTCATTCAGCCACAAACACTGCCCCGGCTGCCGGGAGCCAGGGTCTGTGCTGGTCTCTGCACTGCCGCCTGCAAAGGGCTCCTTTCAGTCTCCAAGGACCTTCCAAACACCCAATTCTTCTTCTTCTTCTTCTTCTTCTTTTTTTTTTTTTTTTCTGAGATGGAGTCTGGCTCTGTCACCCAGGCTGGAGTGCAATGGCATGATCTGGGCTCACTGCAAACTCCATCTCTCAGGTTCAAGCGATTCTCCTGCCTCAGCCTTCCAAGTGGCTGGGACTACAGGCGCCCACCACCACACCTGGCTAATTTGGATTTTTAGTAGAGATGGGGTTTCTCCATGTTGGCCAGGCTGGTCTCGAACCCCTGACCTCAAGTGATCCGCCCACCTCGGCCTCCCAAAGTGCTGAGATTACAGGCATGACCAACCGCACCCGACCCAAAGACCCAATTCTTCAGTAGGGTAGCTGTGAGCCCTCCCGATCTGCTTCCAGTCCCCGCTTTTTTCCCTGAACACCCCCCAACTCTGGATCTCCTCGGGGTGACCCTGCCCCTGGCTGCCCCACTGTCCTCTCACCTGCTGCGGTACTCTTGCCATCTTTGGGCAGCAAGTATGTCTCTGGCTTTTTTGTCCTGAGGAGAGAACAGTCTGGGTGAGACCCTCAGCTTCCCACGGAGGAAGGAGAGGCGCTGGGTAGAGCTACAGAAGAACTCCCCAAGAGAAAAGGGACCTGGGGAAGGGAAGGGGCACTGCGGAGAGAAGAGAGCAACTGGACTGGCTGAGGAAGGGCTTCAGGAAGTGACAGGGGCGGGGGGATCTGCTCGGGCAGCCCAAGGGAGGGACATGAGGAGGACACTGCATAGCCGCCTGCAGACTCTAAGGATGCCCTAAACCTGGGAAATGCTCTTGAGAGCTCCCAGACCATCTTCTTTCCCCTTCCCCTTCCCCTTCCCTTTCCCCTTCCCCTTCCCCTTCTCCTTCTTCTTCTTCTTTTTTTTTGAGACAGAGTCTTGCTCTGTCACTTAGGCTGGAGTGCAGTGGCACGATCTCAGCCCACTGCAACCTCTGCCTCCAGGGTTCAAGCGATTCTCCTGCCTCAGCCTCCCAAGTAGCTGGGTTTACAGGAGCATGCCACTATGCCTGACTAAATTTTTATATTTTTGGTAGAGATGGGGTTTCACCATGTTGGCCAGGATGGTCTCGAACCCCTGACCTCAGGTGATCCGCCCACCTCGACCTTCCAAAGTGCTGGGATTATAGGCGTGAGCCACTGTGCCCAGCCTCTTCCTCCTTCTGGAGCCCTGAGAGAGCAGGCAATGAGGAGCGGACCCCACTGTGGAGTCCATCCTTCCCCCACCTCCCAGGCTGATGAGAACTGCCCTTCCTTGGACCAGGGGACACCTTCAAGGGTCAATAAGTGCTGGGCGGAGCAATGCCGCCTGTCTCTGTCTTGGCAGCCTGGGTGCCTTGGAGAGGGGGTAACGTCCTGTCCTCATGCCCCCCACTTTGAGCTTCAGTGACCAGAGAGGGGTGGAGAAGGGAACTTCCCCAGCCTGCCTAGAGCTCCCTCAGCCTCTCAGGTGCCTTCCACACAGGGTCCTGGGTACAGGAGACCCTAGACCTGCTCAGTACTTAGCAGAGGCATCAACCCCACATCCTTCTGGCGAGCTCCGCAAGACACCCAGTGCTTCATCTGATCCTCACTGCCCGTTATAGAAATGGAGAACCTGCATTCAGAGAGCAGTGGTGGCCGGCTCCGGGTCCCATGGCCAGGTTGCCGCAGGGTCAGGATGAGGACCCAAGACTTTGGACCTCCGGCCCCGAGTGCCTCCCCCAGTGCCCTGAGGTGTGAAAGATGAAGGTGGAGGCTTGGCGGGGTCACAGGGACCGGAAGTGGAATCTGCCTCCTCTTTCTGGCTGTGTGGCTCTGAGAAGGCGGCTTTCCCTCTCTGAGCCTCGGTTTCCTCATCTGCAAAACACGGAAAGTCCCACCCCCTTCCCTCTCCCGCCTGGCAGGGTGAAAAGGCCACTCACTGGTTGTCCGTGGGGAGCTTGAGGTCATCGGGGCGCACCTTGAAGAAGTCGAGGAGGTGGGGACAGCGGGAGATCTTGGTGGGCAGGCTCATGAGCGTGCTGCAGTACTCAGTAAGCGTGCCCTGGCGGTTCTCGGCGGCCCGCTGCCCGTCGAACCACCTGGGAGCTGGCACCAGAGAACATGAGGTCAAGCCCGAGAGGGGCTGGGAGGGCAGCTGAGCCCCCGCCACCAACCCCCCGACAGGCAGCTCAGCCCCGCGCTCACCTGGAAGGTGGGGAATGATCCTGTTCTCTGGATTGATCGCCCCTGCCTCAATAGGGAACATTTCTTTTAAGGTTTTCTAAACATTAAAAAGACAAGAAGACAAGGAATATTTGTAGTTTACAACACTTGGAAAAGCACGAGATTGGAAGTGACCTAAATACCTCTCAAAACTACCTAAAAGACTGAGTGTGGTAGCTCACGCCTGTCATCCCAGCACTTTGGGAGGCTGTCGCGAGTGGATCACTTGAGGTCAGGAGTTCAAGACCAGCCTGGCCAACATGGTGAAACTCCATCTCTACTAAAAACACAAAAATTAGCTGGGAGTGTTGGCGCACGCCTGTAATCCTAGCTACTCAGGAGGCTGAGGTGGGAGAATCGCTTAAACCTGGGAGGCGGAGGTTACAGTGAGCAGAGATGGCACCATTGCACTCCAAACTGGGTGACAAAGTGAGACACTGCCTTAATATCTCGGGCCTAGAAATTTCGGTGGCAATCTGGATTCCTTGATTAGCAGAGGCACTGGCCTCTCTGCCTCCCACGTGCAAGTCACCAGCAAATCCTTTTGCTTCCAATCCCCAAACCTCTTTCGGATCTGACCGCTTCCCACCAACACCACCCTCCTGACCCTAGCCACTACCAGGCCCCCGTCCACCCTGTCTGTCCTCAATCCAGTCACCAGAGGGATCCTCTTAAAACTCAGGTTGACCAGGTTCAGGGGCTCAAACCTGTAATCCTAGCAATTTGGGAGGCTGAGGCGGGAGGATCACTTGAGTCCAAGTGTTAGAGACCAGCCTGGGCAACACAGTGAAACCCCATCTCTGCAAAAAACAAATCAGGAAAAGGAGCCAGGTGTGGTGGTGCACACCTGTGATCTCAACATGGGAGGCTGAGATGGGAGAATCGCTTCAGCCCTGGAAGTTGAGGCTGCAGTGAGCCGAGATCTCACCATTGCACCCCAGCCTGGGTGACAGAGCAAGACCTCATCTCAAAAGAAAAACGAATATTAAAAAAACTGATAACTCATTCTTAAGAAGATACAAATGTAAAATTTAGGAAAATAACTACCATTGGGACCACAACCACGAGGAGAATGTTTACCAGCAGGTGCATTTGTTATTCGGGATCTAGAACTTGGCTTTGTTTTTCAAAAGTGGTAAGAATGGTAGGCCGGGCGCGGTGGCTCAAGCCTGTAATCCCAGCACTTTGGGAGGCCACGACGGGCGGATCACGAGGTCAGCAGATCGAGACCATCCTGGCTAACACGGTGAAACCCCGTCTCTACTAAAAAATACAAAAAACTAGCCGGGCGAGGTGGCGGGCGCCTGTGGTCCCAGCTACTCGGAGGCTGAGGCAGGAGAATGGTGTGAACCCAGGAAGCGGAGCTTGCAGTGAGCTGAGAACCGGCCACTGCACTCCAGCCCGGGCGACAGAGCGAGACTCCATCTCAAAAAAAAAAAAAAAAGTGGTAAGAATGGTTCCGTTCTAGGAACGTTCTGGGAGATCCTGTCTGTTTTACTTTAAAATGAGAATTTGGTGTTTCTCATTTTATTCATTGTTTTCAGCAAGACTACTTAAATGTTTCAGGGGGAAAAATGTTTTTTAAAATACCCCCTTAGCTTTGGGAGGCCAAGGCAGGAGGATCACTTGAGGTCTGGAGTTCAAGACCAGCTTAGGCAACATAGTGAGATCCCCGTCTTTACAAAAAATACAAAAAATTAGCCACACACGGTGATGTGCACCTACAGTCCCAGCTATTCAGGAGGCTGAGGCAGCAGGATCGCTTGAGCCCCAGTGGTTGAGGCTGCAGTGAGCCATGATTGCACTGCAGCCTGGGTGACAGAGCAAGACGCTGTCACAAAAATATATATAAATAAATAAATCCCCTTTAACTGTGGTCTGGGAGGGGATTCTGGGTTCTGCAGTTTCCGCACTACCTGGGCTAAGGTCCTCCCCAAAGGGTGGAGCTGGAACAGTGGGTCCCTCTCTCTCCTCCGTCCCCACACTCACATGGAACTCGTAGATCTCGGTGAAGCGCCGGTACACCACCTTCTCGGACAGGTCCTGCCATTTCACCAGAAACATGTACACCTGGGGGAAGGCCAGAGTGGGGGGGACTCCATTCAGCTTCCAAAGAGGCTTTGCTGTGTGCACCCAGGATCCCACTACCCCCTGGAGGAAGTCCAGAGGATTGGGTGAGGGACATCTTTGGGGTGGTCCAGGATTGCAGAAAAGGCACAAACGTGGACCCCAGTGCTGCCACACCCCAGCCTTGAGACCCAGGGCAAGATGGTCAGCTTCTCTCAAATGGACTCATCTGTAAATTGGAGATAAAAGTAGGACATAGGCGGCCAGGCGCGGTGGCTGAAGCCTGTAATCCCAGCACTTTGGGAGGCCGAGACAGGCGGATCACGAGGTCAGGAGATCAAGACCATCCTGGCTAACACGGTGAAACCCCGTCTCTACTAAAAAATACAAAAAACTAGCCGGGCGAGGTCGCGGGCGCCTGTAGTCCCAGCTACTCCGGAGGCTGAGGCAGGAGAATGGCGTAAACCCGGGAGGCGGAGCTTGCAGTGAGCTGAGATCCGGCCACTGCACTCCAGCCTGGGCGACACAGCGAGACTCCGTCTCAAAAAAAAAAAAAAAAGTAGGACCTAGGCTGCGCACGGTGGCTCACACCTGGAATCCCAGCACTTTTTAGGACTGAGGTGGGAAGATCGCTTGAGTTTAGGAGTTCGAGACTAGCCTGGGCAACATAGCGAGATCCCCATATCTACTAAAAATACAAAAATTGGCCGGGTGTGGTGCCGCACATCTGTGGTCCCAGCTGAGGCAGGAGAATTGCTTGAACCCGGGAGGTGCAGGCTGCAGTGAGCCGAGGTTGTGCCACTGCACCCCAGCCTGGGTGACAGAGTGAGACTCCCTCTCAAAAAAATTAAAAAGAAGACAACATCGCATCTAACATCCACTGACTTGGATGAGCAAACTGAATCTAATGAAGGGAAACCCAAACCAAGGGACATTGTAAAAGTAACTGGCCTGCTCTCTGCAAAACATCAAAGTTGCAAAAGACAAAGACTGATTAAGACTGATCCAGAATCAGCTGGGTGCGGTGGCTCACGCCTGTAATCCCAGCGCTTTGGGAGGTTGAGGCGGGCAGATCACCTGAGGTCAGGAGTTCGAGATCAGCCTGGCCAACATGGTGAAACCCTGTCTCTACTAAAAATACAAAAATTAGCTGGGCGTGGTGGCGCATGCCTGTAATCCCAGCTACTCAGGAGGCTGAGGCACAAGAATTGCTTGAACTCAGGAGGTGGAGGTTACAGTGAGTGGAGATCGCGCCACTGCACTCCAGCCTGGGTGACAGAGCAAGACTCCATCTCATAAAAACAAAACACAAACAAACAAAAAAAACTGATCCAGGATCAACATGGCAAAACCCTGTCTCTACCAGAAAATACGAGCTGGGCATTGTGGCGGGCACCTGTATTCCTAGCTACTCAGGAGGCTGAGGCAGGAGAACCTCTTGAACCTGGGAGGCAGAGGTTGCAGTGAACTGAGATGGCACCACCGCACTCCAGTCTGGTGACAGAGTGAGACACTGTGCCAAAAAAAAAAAAAAAGTAAAAGAAACAATATAAAAAGACTGATCCAGATTAAAGAAGGTTAAAGACCATGACATGGATCCTTGAGTGGATCCTAGACCTGAAAAAAGTTTTTACTGCAGAGGACAAGTAGGATAATCGGGGGAATCTCAGTAAAGTCTGTGGGTGGATAATGGTGTTTTGTCCATGTTAATTTCCTGATTTTGACACGTGCATTGTGATTATGTAAGAGAATGCCCTTGATTTTAAGAAATGCCTAACAACTAGTATTGAGAGGTAAAGAAACATGACTTCAACTCATTCTCAAATAATTCACAAAATATACCCAGAAAGAGAGGTGCGGATGAAGGTGAGGGAAAGATTATTGGAGTGATTGGTACTGTTTTGAAGCCCAGTAGCCTTTCTGTAAATTTGAAATTTCAAAACTGAAAGTTACAAAGAAAAGGAGAAAAGTGACTAGGCACGGTAGCTCACGCTTGTAATCCAGCACTGTGGGAGGCTGAGACCAGAGAGTTGAGAGTTGCTTAAGCCGAGGAGTTCAAGATTAGCCTGTACAGGCCCGGCGCAGTGGCTCAAGCCTGTAATCCCAGCACTTTGGGAGGCCGAGACGGGCAGATCACAAGGTCAGGAGTTCAAGACCATCCTGGCTAACACGGTGAAACCCCGTCTCTACTAAAAAGTACAAAAAACTAGCCGGGCGAGGTGGCGGGCGCCTGTAGTCCCAGCTACTCAGGAGGCTGAGGCAGGAGAATGGAGTGAACCTGGGAGGCGGAGCTTGTAGTGAGCTGAGATCCGGCCACTGCACTCCAGCCTGGGCCACAGAGCGAGAAGATTAGCCCGTACAACATAGTGAAACCTCATCTCTACAAAAATTTTAAAAATTAGCCAGGAGTGGTGGTGTGTGCCTGTAGCCCCAGCTACTCAAGGGGCTGAGGCAGGAGGATCGCTTGGGCCTGGCAGGTCGAGGCTGCAGTGAGCTATGATCGCACCACTGCACTCCAGACCTCATTTCAAAAAAACAGGCCCAGGAATGGTGGCTCCCAGCACTTTGGGAGGCCGAAGTGGGTGGATCACTTTGAGGTCAGGAGTTTGAGACCAGCCTGGTCAACATGGTGAAACCCTGTCTCTACTAAATGTACAAATATTAGCCAGGTGTGGTGGCGGGCAGCTGTAATCCCAACTACTCTGGAGGCTGAGGCAGGAGAACCAGTTGAACCCAGAAGACGGAGGTTGCAGTGAGCTGAGATCATGCCACTGCACTCTGGCCTGGGCAACAGAGCAAGACTCTGTCTCAAAAAACAAAACGCAACAAAAAAGAGAAAGGTCTTGGCACATAAGACTAAATGTTCCATACAACCTTCATTCAATTTCCTAAATGTGGTTTCTCCCTGGCGTTCCTATGGGATTAGGGGACCCAGTGGACTTTCCTGTCTGAGCAGGCATTTGTCTAGCCTCCCAGGGGACTGATGGGAGGACTCTTGGCCCCTGTGATGGTGTCACCCTACTGGAGAGGATAAGACTCTAACTGACACTACAAGCAGCTGGGGAGAGAGAGAGAGCTTTAGTTTCCAGGCCTCCCTCCCGGGAGGGCCACTCTCTGATAGCGGGGCTAGTCAGGGAAGGCTTCCTGGAGGAGTGGGCCTTGGACCTGAGAGAGTGCTAGGCTGCCTGGCCATGGCAGGGGAGCAGAAGGAGGACTCCTGGCTAAGTCTGAGGGCCTGGCTGGGGACACAGGTGGGGACAGTAAAGGGCTGGGGCCCAGGGCAGGTCCAAGGGAACTGTCTTCCCTGGGTGGAGTCCAGGATCAGAGGGGTAGATCCAGGCCCAAAGACCAGAGACTGGGTGCTAAGACCCTGCCCCCTTAGTCCTCACTGGAGCTGGTTGGCCTTGGGACTGTAAGGGTGGCCGCGGTGTCCCTCCCGTATCCCCGCCATGGGATCCCCTCCACCAGCTACTCACATAGTGCTGGTTGGGTATGAAGCGCTTCTCAAAGCCCAGCAGGGCGATGTGACGGATGAAGGTGTCCCCCATGACTGGGTGGCCTCCAGTGCTCCCTGGCACTTCCAGGCTGCGCCTTAAATGCACTGGAAAGAGGAAGTCGCTTCTGTCGCGGTCGGGACAGGGGGCAGGGAGGGTACAGAAAAAGGCTTTGCTTCTTCTTTCAGTTTCTGGGGACTCTTCAGGCTTGCAGGGTGTAAATGGGTAGAGTCACATTCACACACACCTGCAAGGACAAGGAAAAGAGTTTACACTTGTCCTTCCTGTCACCTACATGGACCCCACGGGTTTTGGGGGTGAACCAAGCTGCTCCTGCCTCAGGGCCTTTGCATTTGCTGTGTCCCCTTGACCATCATTCCCCCCTTGACCATATTCCCCGCCTTGACCATGTTCCCCCCATTCATCGTCTTCCCTCCATAACTCTCTCCTCCATTTCTCTGCTCAAATGTCACCTCTTCCAAGAAGCCTTCCTTGATAACTTCACATTGCACAGCAAACTTCATACCTTCCTCAGCCTCTTCCTGCCTCCTTTTTCTGCAGAGCACTTATTATCACTGATGCATCACCAATTGCATGTTATTTTTATTTATTATTATTGCTATTATTCTTTGAGACAGGGTTTTGCTTTGTTATCCAGGCTCAAGCAGAGTGGTGTGATCAGTTCACTGCAGCCTCCAACTCTTGGGCTCCAGCGATCCTCTTGCCTCAGCCTGTGGAGCTGCTGGGACTTCAGGTGCGTTCCACCATGCCCGGCTAATATTTTAAAATTTTTTTGTACAGACAGGGTCCTGCTATGTTGCCCAGGATGGTCTCAAACTACTGGCCTCAAATGATCCTCCTACCTCTGCCTCCCACTGTTTTTGTTTTGTTTTATTTTGTTTTGAGATGGAGTCTCGCTCTTGTTGCCCAAGCTTGAGTGCAATGGCATGATCTCGGCTCACTGCAACCTCCGCCTCCAAGGTTCAAGCAATTCTCTTGCCTTAGCCTCTCGAGTAGCTGGGATTACAGGCATGTGCCACCACACCTGGCTAATTTTTTTGTTTTTTTTAGTAGAGACTGGATTTCTCCATGTTGACCAGGCTGGTCTTGAACTCCCAACCTCAGGTGATCCTCCCACCTCAGTTTCCCAAAGGGCTGGGATTGCAGGCGTAAGCCACCACACCTGGCCTTGCCTCTGCCTCCCAAAGAGCTGGGATTACAGGCATGAGCCACCGTGCCTGGCCTGACTTAATTTTTTTAGTCTCTTCTTTCCACAATGTGTGTCCCAGGAAAGCTAGGGCATGACCGGGTTATCAGGGGCTGTAGCCCCAGCCCCTCCATCTAGTGCCTGACATACAGAGACTATAAATATTTGGATCGTGACTGCAACATTCACTGAGTGAAGGAATGAGTGAGTGAATGAATGAATGAGTGAATGAGTGAATGAATGAATGAGTAAATGAAAGAGTGAATGAATGAATGAGTGAATGAATGAATGAGTGAATGAATGAGTGAATGAAGGAGTGAGTGAGTGAATGAAGGACTGAATGAATGAGTGAATGAATGGGTGAATGAATGAGTGATGAATGAATGAGTGAATGAATGAATGAGTGAGTGAGTAAATGAATGAGTGAATGAATGAGTGGATGAAGGAGTGAGTGAGTGAATGAAGGAGTGAATGAATGAATGAGTGAATGAATGAATGAGTGAATGAATGGGTGAATGAATGAGTGAATGAATGAGTGAATAAATGAGTGAATGAACATGGGCATGGGAGTGTGCATTGCAAGTGCTAGGTGCTCGTCCTTGGCTATGTGTGGATGAGGGCCAGTGACAGCTGGGATGAAAATGGCACAGACTTTGAGTGAGACTTGAGTTCCGATCCTCAAGTAAGCAAATCGTTCATTGAATTGTTCCTTAGAGCTGACTCAGTTTCTTCCAGAGTGAAATAAGACTATCAGCTTTGCCAGGAAGGGGATTTGGGACAAAGAGGTGAGGAGGGAGCAGCGTGCCCAGAGACAGGCTGAGGCCTCTCTCTCCCACTCCCCCTAGAGCCTGGGAGGCCCAGAACTTTTGGAGCTCATTCAAGGTCATGAGTTCATGAGTGGCCAGCCTCAGCTGCAGCCTGTGCCTCCCAGCAGGCCGGGGCTGCACCAACTCACCCTTGCCCAAACCCAGGATCAGCTCGTGGTCCGGACCTGATCTCCTGGGGGTGAGGGTTGAGGCCTGGCAGATGAAAGCCGAGACATACTGGGCTTTTATTTATTTGTTTGAGGCAAAGTTTCTCTCTTGTTGCCCAGGCTGGAGTGCAGTGGTGCAATCTCTGTTCACTGTAACCTCTGCCTCCCGGGTTCAAGCGATTCTCCTGCCTCAGCTTCCCGAGTAGCTGGGATTACAGGTGCGCACCACCATGCCCGGCTAATTTTGTATTTTTAGTAGAGAAGGGGTATCACCCTGTTGGCCAGGCTGGTCTCGAACACCTGAGCTCAGGGGATCCACCCGCCTCAGCCTCCCAAAGTGTTGGGATTAACAGGCGTGAGTCGCTGGGCCTGGTCTTTTTTTTTTTTTTTTTTTTTTAAAAAAAAAGACAGGGCCTCCGTCTGTCACCCAGGCACGATCATAACTCACTGCAGCTTCTAACTCCTGGGCTCAAGCAGTCCTCCTGCCTTGGCCTCCCCGGTAGGTTGGGACTACAGGCACGTGCCACTGCACCTGGCCTGTTCCTGCTTTTATTATCCAAGAAGTGTAGGGTCCATTCCATCTGCTCTGAAAGATTTGCTTGGCAAGTGCTTCACTTCTTCTTCTTTTGTTTTTTTCTTTTCGAGACAGAGTCTCTTTCTGTGCCCCAGGCTGGCATGCAGTGGCACGATGTCGGCTCACTGCAACCTTCGCCTTCTGGGTACAAGCAATTCTCCCGCATCAGCCTCCCGAGTAGCTGGGATTACAGGTGTGCACCACCATGGCCAGCTAATTTTTTGTATTTTTATAGTGACGGGGTTTCACCAAATTGCCTAGCTGGTCTCGAACTCCTGACCTCAAGTGATCTGCCCACCTCGGCCTCCCAAAGCGCTGGGATTACAGCAGTGAGCCACCGCACCCGGCCTTTGCTTCTTTATAGAGAAGAAAAGTCACATCACCTGCCGGCACCTGCTCCCTCGGGTCCTTACTGTCCCCCACCTCCACCCCGAGGTCCCCAGCCCTGGGTGTGAGCAGCCTTGCAAGCCCTTCCTATGGTGATTTCCATCTATGTATCTCGGAGCCTTCCATGCAGAGAGATAGGCATTTGCAACAGGACCTACTCAGCAATGACAAGGAACTGTCCCACAGGGCGATACCGTGGAATCTTCCAGACACATCACTGACAGAAGGAAGGCAGGCACAGAGCATATGTTCCGGATGATGTCATTTATACGAGGCTTGAAAACCACCCAAGCCAGGCTGTGGTGTTGGAAGCCAGGGTGACCTCTGGGATGATGGCGGGGACAGTAGTGAAAGGAGGGAGCGGGAGGTGGTGGGTGATGTTTGCCTCCTCTGCAGATAGATGCTAGTTCCACAAGTGGGACCAGGTGTGGCGGCTCATGCCTGTAATCCCAGCACTTTGGGAGGCCGAGGTGGGTGGATCACCTGAGGTCAGGTCTGTCCAGCATGCTGTAACCCGGTCTCTACTAAAAATACAAAAATTAGATGGGTGTGGTGGCTCACACCTGTAATCCCAGCTACTCGGGAGGGTGAGACAGGAGAATCGTTTGAACCAGGGAAGCAGAGGTTGCAGTGAGCCGAGATTGTGCCACTGCGCTCCAGCCCGGGAAGCGGAGTGAGACTCTGTCTCAGGAAAAAAAAAAAAAAAAAAAAGGCTCAGCACAGATGCCAGACCCGCAGTGGTGCTCACCTGGGCATGTGGAGGTGGGCAGGGGAAGGTTCGAGTGGGGATCGTTGTAAGCAGAGACTTTTGTGGGCTCTCGGCACTTCCTTCCCTTCCTCTAGCAGTCTTTCCACTCTTGCATAACTGCCTGGCCAGGGTGCTTGTCCTGTAGACACCCTGAACCCCTGGCTGTGATCTTTCCACTCTCCTCCTGTGGCCTCCTGAGACCCTGTCACAGTGCTCTGCAGACGGAGGATATCCAGCAAGTTTGTCGGCTGAGCAGAGGCAGGAAGCGCTCCGAACTTGAGTTTGACCTTGTAATGACCTCTGTAGCAGGTTCACAGCCTTTTTTCAGGATGACATAGGATTTTTTTTCCTGCTTTTTATATGTATTTATTTATTTTTGGTAGAGACAGGGTCTCCAGATGCTGCTTGGCCTGGTCTCGAACTCCAGTCTCAAGTGATCCTCTCGCCTCAGCCTCCCAAAATGCTGGGATTACAGGCATGAGCCATTGTGTCTGTCCAGGATTTAATTTAATGTGTGGATGAAACAAGGTCCAAATAATTTTTTTAATTAAAAAAAAAAAAAAAGGTTGGCACAGTGGCTCATGCCTGTAATTCCAGCACTTTGGGAGGCCAAGATTGGGGGACCACCTGAGGTCAGGAGTTCGAGACCAGCTTGGCCAACATGGTGAAGCTCAGTCTCTACTAAAAATTAAAAAATTAGCCAGGTGTGGTGGCGCAAGCCTGTAATCCCAGCTACTTGGGAGGCCGAGGTAGAAGAACTGCTTGAACCCAGGAGGCAGAGGTTGCAGTGAGTCGAGATCACACCACTGCACTCCAGGCTAGGTGACAGAGTGAGACTCCATTTCAAAAAAATAAATAAAATAAAATAAAATAAAGTTAAGGAAGGAAGTAATAAAGAGATAAGAGAGTTTTTTCAGGGGGAGGAAATAGAATTTCTAAAAATGTTTGTATTGTGAAATATGTCGAAAACCGCATCTCTTACCTAATTATTATAAAGGAGACAGCTGGTGAACCATCACTGGGTGTTAGAACAATACCAGGGCCCCAAGAATTCCCCCACGTCCCGAGTGCTAACAGGAACGGGCCCCCTCACCCCGCCACCCCGCCCTATGTCAAGCACTATTCTAGGTGCTTTCTATTTACGATCACATCTTCTCCTCACAAGGAGGCTATCAGGGAGTGGGTCCAATTTTTCCCACTTCACAGACGGGAAAACGGAGAGGAAAACAGATTGCCACAGCTGGTAAATGCAGAACTGGGATATGTTTTGTTTTTGTTTTGAGACGGAGTCTTGCTCTGTCACCCAGGCTGGAGTGCAGTGGCGCAATCCTGCCTCACTGCAACCTCCGCCTCCCCAGTTCAAGAAATTCTGCGTCAGCCTCCCGAGTAGCTTGGATTACAGGCTCCCGCCACCATGTCCAGCTAATTTTTGTATTTTTTGTAGAGATGGGGTTTCCCCATGTTGCCCAGGCTGGTCTCGAACTCCTGACCTCAAGTGATCTGCCTGCCTCGTCCTCCCAAAGTGTTGGGGTTACAGGCATGAGCCATCGCGCCAGGCTAGAACCATGATTGAACTCAGGCAGTCTGGACCCAGGCCCATGATTTAACTGTTGCCCTCTCATGCCTTGCCCTTGAACGATGTGAATGAATGAATGAATGGGTGGGGGAAGGGGGCTCATGAGGGAAGCTGTCACCTCAAGCCAGGCTGGCGGGCCGTGGGGGCTTCCACGTCTGAGCTGGCGTCAGGGCATGGGACCCACGCGGTGCCCTCTGGCACAATTTATCAGGAGAGGAAATCTAGCAGTTCCTAGGACTGGAGCAAATCAGCCTTTGTGTGGGACAGTTCTTTCCCAGGTCTAACCTAAGCCTCTCCTGCTGCCTCTTCTTGAGTGAGTGACAGCCAGGATCCATCCCCTTGAACAGCCCTGAGTGGTAGCCTCCCGGGCCAGCCCATAGGACCAGCTCTTCCTCCTGCCTAGGGCAGCAGGATGGGCTCCAAGGTACCTATGACGCTGGATCTCTGTGACCAACCCTGTATTGGCAGGCAGGTGTCAATAGGCAGAAACGCTGGCCACTCCAGCCTGGCTGACATGGTGACACCCCGTCTCTACTACAAATACAAAAATTAGCCGGACGTGGTGGCAGATGCCTGTAATCCCAGCTACTCAGGAGGCCGAGGCAGGAGACTCACTTGAACCCAGGAGGTGGAGGTTGCAGTGAGCTGAGATCGCACCACTGTATTCCAGCCTGGGAGACAGAGTAAGTGAGACTCCGTTTCAAAAAAAAAAAAAAAAAAGGCAAAACAGAAACGTGGGCCTCTCACTGCCTCCCCAGAGACCCGTCTTCCTTTATCAACCAAATCACCTGTGCTGGGCTCTGCTTGGCAAGGTGGACCCCGAGGCCTCGGCAGAGGGGAATCAGGGACCTGCCCGTGGGAGACTGGCCCAGGACAGAGCTGAAATACAGCCCTGGGAACTCCCTTCTCCCCTAGACCTGATCTCCAGCCCTTAGCCTAGGGACATGAGAGAATGGACTTCAGGCCCTAGGCATTCAACTCAGGGGAGTCAGACGGAGGCCCAGGCCGCGTGGGGAGATGTGCAGGCCACGGCTGAGCTGTGCACGTGGCTGAAGCTTCCTGAGCCTCCGTCTTTTCATCTGTGAAATGGCACTAACCATTCTACCCACTTCATGGGCTGCCGTGAGGATTAAATAGGGTCAAGTACTAGGGTGGCAAACGTTGGCCGTCACCAGATACAAACTGCGCAGGGGCTGCCTCCAAGGTGCGGGGCAGGGAAATTGCCAGGTAGGAGGCAGGGCCGCTTCTTGCTGTTTAAATTGAGCTTTGAATGAAGAAATGTCACACGAAGGACAGCAGGCACCCCAAGTTGCTGGGACCACCGGCCCGGGGCTCTGACAGTGGGGGCAGTTCCATGATGTCCCTTGGAGAGCTGGTCTGGGTGTGGTGCAGCTGTGTGGGTGGCCTGGAAGCTTTCCCTGACATGGCCAGGCTGACAGTAACCAAGCCCATGGACAGGCTGGGCCTGTCACCACTGCACTGCACTGTGGCTTCTGGCCCAGCTCCAGGCACGACATGGGCCCTCATCAAATACGCACCACAGGAATGGGGACTCTTCAAGCCCCGCCCCTGCGGGAGCCCCACTTCCGTGCTCAGGGGCCCAGATGCCCTCTGCCACCCAGGAAGGCTAAACCACCACCCCTGGGGGCTTCGGTGAATTTTTTTTTTTTTTTTTTGAGACAAAGTCTCGCTCTGTTGCCCAGGCTAGAGTGCAGTGGCGCAGTCTCGGTTCACTGCAACCCCCACCTCCCGGGTTCAAGCAATTCTCCCGCCTCAGCCTCCTGAGCAGCTGGGATTACAGGCTCCCACCACCACACCTGGCTAATTTTTGTATTTTTAGTAGAGACGGGATTTCTCCATGTTGGCCAGGCTGGTCTCAAACTACTGACCTCAGGTGATCCGCCCACCTCGGCCTCCCAAAGTGCTGGGATTACAGGCATGAGCCACCGCGCCTGGCCGATAGTGATTTCTATACACTTGAAACAAATTTCTGTAATAAGGAAATCATGTCCTAAGAGCCAACCAGTCACCGGGTCTGGAGTGGCCATTTCCACATCTCCCCAGCCCCAAGAAGTGCAGTAAAGTCAGCGGTGGTGCGCTCCCTCTGGGACTTGCCGAGGGCCAGGCCCCTGCGCCACTTCCCAGGGGAGATCTGGGACAGTCGCTACATCACACAGGCCTGGAGCTGGGGGCGGGCCGCCCGCAGACAGGCGGGACCTGTAGACGCGGCTTACTCACTGAGGGCTTACACAGGTGCAGAGGCACCGCAGATCCCCATCATGCATGAGGACAACCTTGTCACCTCCGTGGGACTGAAGCTCATCTCCCGCAGGCCAGAAAAAGAAACTTGGGGCTGTGGTGTCAACACTTGCCACAGCTTCATGAACATGCACCCCGGGTTCCCTGTTCCGGCCTTGTCTTTCTGGAGACCTGCAGTGACTGCTGTCTATCCAGGGGTTTCCCCTGGAGGGTGTGGGCACCGTACAGGAGGGGACAGTTTGAGAGTCAATCGGGACAGGAGTTCAACAGGTCCTTTGGATGTAGCTAGACCTTCTCAGCCTGTGGCATTTGAGGCTCTGGGAGGTGGGCCCTCTGCTCTCTTGCTGGCCCTGTGTCCACCAAATTGCCCTCACACCTCTGGAGGGGTCTCCTCCTGCGTGGGTCCTCACTGCTTTATGTAGCCTGAGGCATGAGCAGCCTTGAGGCCCCGCAGGAAGTGGATGCCACAGCAGGCCCCGCTATTGCTTCTCGGGAGGAAGTCAGGCAGGAAACACCTTCCCCAGCTGGGCTTGCCTCACAAGCTATGTCAGCGCCGGCTTTCCCAACACTTCCTCAAAATTAAGGCGTGGTGCTGGGCGCAGTGGTTCACGCACGCCTGTAATCCCAGCACTTTGGGAGGTCCAGGCAGGCAGATGACTTGAGGTCAGGAGTTCAAGATCAGCCTGGCCAACATGTGAAAGCCCGTCTCTACTAAAAATACAAAAATTAGCTGGGTGTGGTGGTGGACACCTGTAATCCCAGCTGCTCGGGATGCTGAGGCAGGAGAATAGCTTGAACCCAGTAGGCGGAGGTTGCAGGGGGCCAGGATTGCACCACTGCACTCCAGCCTGGGCAACAGAGCGAGACTCCGTCTTCGGGGGAAAAAAAAAAAAGAATTAAGGGGGGGTGGGGGTGCAGGAGGCAAGCAGGGAGGGACCTCGAGGCAGCTGGGGGGACAAAAGCATGGGCCACAGTCTGGGCTTGGTTTTTAGCCCAGTTCCCAGGGTGAGAAAGCCCCTGTGGTGCAGCCATACCAGGTCCACCTGCCCTTTGTCACTGATGGGCCACCAGGCCCCTAGGAACCTGTGATTTCTACAACCGGCTGCAAGCTGCATCCTGTCTGCCTGTGAGCCAGGAGCGCGGGTGGCCGTGGGTGAAGTACAGAGAGCCAGAGCTCACTTCCCACCATGAATCCGGGCAGGATCTGAACTCCAGGCAGGGAAAGTGATGCTTTTGAGAGTGAAGGGCCCACAGCCCTGTCTGTGGTCATCTCCCTGGACTCGCAGGTCTAAGGACAGGGACAGCGGCCTCCAGGATTCTTAAAATCTGTCCCCTTCCTCTTCCCCATCATAGGGAAACTGAGGCACTTTTGGAGAACATCAAATCCTCAAAACACACCCAAGTCCAGAAACTGGGGCTTCCATTTAGGAAGACGAGCAGCGACCTTCCAGAAGATGGAAGTGGTCACTGGGCAGTGACTTTCCAAAAGATGCCCCTTTGGTGTGTGACCCTTATCTGCCCCCGAATGGTTAAATCCACCAGGTGCCTCGAATTTACTAAGACCAGCGCTTGGGGTATAATGTGGAAACTAGAAAGGCCTGGTCCCTTGATCTTCCTTGCCAGTGGAACTTTTGATCTTTGGAGAGAAAAAAAAAGCAGAAATGGGCACCTGGAGGAGGCTCAGAAAAACCAGCCTACGGCCCAGGCACAGTTGCTCACGCCTGTTATCCTAGCACTTTGGGAGGCCAGGGTGGGCGGATCACCTGAGGTCGGGAGTTCAAGACCAGCCTGGCCAACATGGAGAAACCCTGTCTCTACTAAAAATACAAATTAGCCAGGTGTGGTCGCACATGCCTGTAATCCCAGCTACTCAGGAGGCTGAGGCAGGAGACTCACTTGAACTGGGAGGTGGAGGTTGCAGTGAGTTGAGATTGTGCCATTGCACTCCAGCCTGGGCAACAAGGGCGAAACTCTGTCTCGAAAATAAAAGAAATATAGAGACCAACCTACTTCAAAATGCAACTGAAGACACCTACTTGCACTGTATTGCTTTTTCAATCCAGACTACTGGGCTAATGAAGATTTTAACGGGCAAGTTTAACTTCCCCTTCACCCTCTGAAGAATCACACTATCCGCCTTTTAGAAATGCACTGCCTGAGGTCAGGCGCAGTGGCTCACGCCTGTTATCCCAGCACTTTGGGAGGCCGAGGCAGGCGGATCACTTGAGATTAGGACTTTGAGACTAGCCTGGCCAACATAGCGAAACCCCGTCTCTACTAAAAATACAAAAATTAGCTGGGCGTGGTGGTGGGTGGCTGTAATCCCAGTTACTCGGGAGGCTGAGACAGGAGAATCTCGAACTCAGGAGGCGGAGGTTACAGTGAGCCAAGATTGCACCACTGCACTCCAGCCTGGGCAACAGAGTGAGACTCCGTCTTCAAAAAAAAAAAAACAAAACAACACACACAGAAATGCACTGCCTGTTCATTAATTAATGCAGGTAGCTAAGGGCTCTTCTTTTTAAGAGACAGGGTCTCACTGTCACCCAGACTGGAGTGCAGTGGTGTAATCACTGCAGTGGCTCAAGTGATCCTCCCATCTCAGCCTCCCTAGTAGCTAGGACTACAGCTGTACACCATAGCACCTGGCTTAAATGAAATCCTTTGTGTGTGTGTATATATATAAAATAAAAATACGTGTATATACCTGAGGCCAGACCAGCCTGGCCAACATGGTGAAACCCCATCTCTACTAAAAATACAAAATTTAGCCAGGTGTGTTGGTGGGTGCCTGCAACCTCAGCTATTCGGGAGGCCGAGGTAGGAGAATTGCTTGAACCTGTGAGGTGGAGGTTGCAGTGCGCTGAGATTGCACCACTCTGCTCCAGCCTGGGGACAACAGAGTAAGACTGTCTCAAAAAAAAAAAAAAAAAAAAGAAAAGAAAAAGAAAAAAAATGTGTTATGTACACACAGAATTGTTGTAACGGATTGAATCATGAATCTCCTTGGCAAGTCTGTGACCTCACAAATGAGTGTGAAACCAGTAACTGAATGGAGATTCATGGAAGAGCTGGGCTTTCGCCAACAGCAGCCTCGCCATGGCCCTGATTCTCCAGGATCAGTGCTGGGAGGTGTGGCTGAGGGTGGCACGGCAGGGCACGTTTTAAGGACACGTTCAAAGAACTGTGAGATGCTATCAGAGAAGCAGTCTCCTCCCAGGTTAGCAGGCAGGCGAATCGCGAGATCAGTTTCCCTCTCTGGCACACGCGGATAGGGCATGGCAGAAGCAGGGACCACGCTGAGAACAGAAGAGCCTCAGAGCCAGTGTGTGGGCTCAGGCAGGAGCGGCTGCTGCATGAGCTCTCGATGGCAGGGGCTTTTGGCTCCCCAAATCGTATGTGAGCTGCTCTCCATCCACAGCTGGCTGGCCCAGATAGAAGGGTGGGTGGGGGCCCTGGCCCAGCTCAGAGGAGACGGGCAGCAGTGGTCTGAGAAACACCGCAAGTGGCACTGTCCCCGGGAGGCCTGGCGGGCTCTGTCCAGCGCCAGCCTCAGCCTCGGTCTGCGTCCCACCTACGCCGAGCCACCCCCAAACTTCCCCAGACAGAACCATGAAAACAGCCAAGAGAGCAATGACTTAGTGTGTGAAAGGCATGGATGGATTTTATTGATTACCCTATATCTACAATTTGAGGTAAAATAGAAGCAACACATAAAAGGGCCTATTTCTGCTACCATGTCATATAATTCTCCATTGTGAATATTGTGATAAAGCTACTGAGAACTATGCTGTCACAGAGCCTAGCTTCTTGTAGAGCTGGTATTTTACAACTCGCATTGCTTGTGAAATCTCAACACATGTAAGACTCTCCTAGGAAGGCGCAGAACGTCAGAGGTTGCATCCTCAGCCCCCTGATCCCTCCTCCCTCCCCGTGCTGGCACCTCAGGGTTACAAGAAGAACTAGGAAGTAATGCCGGCCATGGCGACCCCTGGAGAGGGGACCGGCTAGAACCACGTTCCTAAGAATCCACGCCACAGCAGGTCCCGCGATGTCGGGGCCTTAGTGTCATCGAGCTAGCCCCAATCCTCAACCTGATCTTCAACTTCTGGTACACCATGCATTTTATTTGGACGAAAAGTAAAAGTGGAAGAGGTTCTCTCTGTATTTACTTTGTAATTCACACGCTGAGATACTGACCTCTGACTGTTAGGTGATCCAGATGGTTTTGCTTTTAATTATGATAAAAAAAACATAGGAACCATGAGAGATAGCTTAGGAAAAGGTTTAGTCAAATATACAGATAGGAACTGTTCACTCAGTCATTAAGGAGAGCCGTGAACAAAGGATCATTTAAATGATTTTTTTTTTTTTTTCAAATAGAAAAACTAAAGAACTGAACTATCACAGGAATTTTTCTTCACTGCAGAAGCTGAGATGTTCCAGTAGGAGATATCTTCACTTGATTGGAAAATAAACACCGTAACTCAAGGCTCTGCTGAGTACATAAAAAATCTGGTGAGATTCATTCCTGTCATTTTCCCTGTCGTTTCCCAGCATTGCTGTATAATCCTGATAATACATTCCCAAGTACACCAGCCATTCCAGACCCACAGTCACTCTGCTCTTTAATTCACAGAACTGCTGAAAAAGTAGACATTTCTATCTAAAAGTAGAAAAAAAGGTTTGTATAGAAGGTATTTCTGTTATACAAGTATATTACACAGCTTGGGGAAGTAACACGTCCGAAAAGCTCTTCTCAACCACTGATACTTTAAGCTAAAATAGGAGAGAAAACAAACAAGCAAGCAAACAGGTTAATCTAATTACAGGAATTTAACAGTCACGAATATCACAACTTAATTTGCAAATTCGGGTAACAATGACTTGGATTCGGATGCACTCATAAAGCGGGATGAAACCTTAAGTCCATGAGCTGACAGGGTAAGGCAAATTCCAGTACAACAAGTCTCCGGATTAAAAAAAAAAAAATCCATTGTCAAAGTTTCCTGACTTCGGGTCTCAAGCTACTGCTCCTGTTATAACTTGGCCAAATTTAAGAAATCTGGAATAACAGGATCAGAATTGCGAACTCAACTCTGCAAGATGAACAATAGATCTGCAGCTCTGTGAGACTCTGTAAAATACTATTACTACGGGAAAAAAAAACAGTCTAATGATTCTGACTCATAGTGAATTCCAATGAGAAGGACGTTTACTCTATAGATTAGAAACAACATTCTTTTTAAGGCAAAAGTGCTTTTACATCTTTGACTGAGAGACATATATTGATCCAAGGAGAATCTCCCTGTTGAATCTTCTAGCTTAAACATCCAGGAAGGCTCCCACCTGGCTCCCACATTCCCTGAAGGCAGGGCCACCATCTTATGTGGAAATGGGGAGATCACATTAGCTACGCATATGCAGGGGGTTCAGATGGACACCACACGGCATCCCTGACACAGAAGCTGATTTACCCTAGGAGGGAAGAGGTCTACCACGTGGGGTCTGGTTCTTGCTTGATCTGAGAGCTTCCATCAGTCTCTTTTATTTCTATCAATGGAAAAAAAATGGTACCGATTAATTATTTTGCAGACCTGCTCAATGATAAATCCATTCGTACCAAACTGTTTACTAAGATATGGTTTAATAATATGAAGGACAAGGCACCAAACATCAAAAGAGCTTCAGAGAGAAGTCTCTTTGGCAATACATTCAAAATTTTGTTACTTAAGTTTTCAAAGTAACAAACATCTCCTGGCCTTTATGCATTTAAAGGACACACATTATGTTATCTAGGTTATGCAGCAGAGTCATTCACAGAGAATTTACCAAGTCATCTGGGGGAAATGGAGCAAAAGCAGCTATGCGTCATCTTGCAACAGCATAACCTGCAAATCCACTTCACCCAGAAGAAAGAGAGCAAAACCACCACTCAGTTCTAGTGAAATAGTTTAAACACACAATCTTTTGTCCTGGTAACAAGTCTTGGCTGGGCAAGGTGGCTCGTGCCTGTAATCCGAGCACTTTGGGAAGCCAAGGCTGGCAGGTCACTTGAGGTCAGGAGTTTGAGACTAGCCTGGCCAACATGGTGAAACCCTGTTTCTACTAAAAATACAGAAATTAGCCAAGCATGATGGTGCAGGCCTGTAATCCCAGCTACTAGGAAGGCTGAGGCAGGAGAATTGCTTGAGCCTGGCAGGCAGAGGTTGCAGAGATCACGCCACCTCACTCCAGCCTGGGTGACAGAGCGAGACCCTGTCTTAAAAAGAAAAGAAAAGAAAGAAAAAGAAGAAAGAAGAAGTCTTAAGGACTTGCAGGACCACCCCACCCTTTTACCTTCTGTGGCTGGAACTTCCAACTGGCTTGGTTCAGCTGATTCTAAAGAGAAACACAGAGATTGATTTCCACATTGTCCAACAGCTGCTTTATACTATGAAATAACCCAGGAGGAGGAAGCCCTCCAGACTCTGTACAAACACAGGCATGATGGCACAATGCCCACGGTCTTGAGGTGGAGCACACCATTATCCAAGTGTACTTTCAAATTTCTGTTTCTCAAATGCGGTCCTAAGTTTACACATACAGCTGAAGTCTGAAAGAGCTCTACCGTGAAAACAAGTGCCTTAGTTAGTTATGCTTTCTTCCTCATCCTTCTGTTTACTCCCTTTAATAAAAGCTTTTCATTACTCTTTTGTTTTTGTTCATATGTTTGTTTTTTTGAGACACAATCTCCCTTTGTTGCCTAGGCTGGAGTGCAGTGGCGTGATCTTGGCTCAATGCAACCTCCACCTCCCAGGTTCAAGCAGTTCTCCTGCCTCGGCCTCCCGAGTAGCTGGGACTATAGGTGCCCACCACCATGTCTGGCTAATTTTCGTATTTTTAGTAGATATAGAGTTTTACCATGTTGGGCAGGCTGGTCTTGAACTCCTGATCTCAAGTGATCCACGCACTCCGGCCTCCCAAAGTGCTGGGATGACAGGCGTGAGCCACTGCGCCCAGCCTCATTACTTTCAATGACTCACATAGCACCGGGCCATTCCAGTTGTTTTTTAAGGAATTTTTTAAAAGCACAATCTGTACATTTCTACTCAAGAACATTTTGCTCAATGACTTATGGCAGACATTAGAAATGGACGGCATAGAGTCAGGTTAAAATGACAACCCTCTTTCTCTGCCATTTCATCCTATCCATTAATCCTGGGGTTCCTGATGTTAGGCCTGAGCTGGGATAGGGGGTGCAAATGGTGTGCAGCCCCCTGTTCTCAATCAGGACCCACAGCTTGAATTTATGTTTTGATCAGCTGTCAAACCCAGGAGTGAAAAGCACAGAGAAGCATGTGTGCGCTGTGTAACTGAGTCCCCTCAGGGCAGGCGACTGCGCGGCAGGAGTAGCTCCGGGCCCTCCCTTGCCTCACTCACCTTGTATCACGGGGCCTTCTGACTCACTCTGATCAACCAGCTCTGAAAATGAAGCAGATCGGTTTAATAATGTAAGGATGTGTTGTTCCCTTTGACAAGCATTTTAACATACATTTGCTCAAGATGAGAAGGATACAAACCTCAGAGTTCTGCTATGGTCCTCAGAATCACTAATTCATAGTAATTACCATAAAACTCTATTCCACACTACCGCACAAGAACAGGAACAAAAGAGAACATTTTATTTATTTATGTATTATTTATGTAAATAAATAATTTATTGAGACAGAGTTTTGCTCTTGTTGTCCAGGCTGGAGTGCAATGGCACGATCTCAGCTCACTGCAACCTCTGCCTCCAGGATTCAAGCGACTCTCCTGCCTCACCCTCCCGAGTAGCTGGGATTACAGGCATCTGCCACCACACCCAGCTGATTTTTGTATTTTTAGTAGAGACAGGTTTTCACCATGTTGGACGGGCTGGTCTCAAACTCCCGACCTCAAGCGATCCGCCTGCCTCAGCCTCCAAACTGCTGGGATTACAGGCGTGAGCCACCGCTCCTGGTCTCACTTTTATACATTTTTAATAATAAAGTTAAGAGAACAAAAACACACTTGCAAAATTAAGTTTGGCTCAAAATACTACTGAAAATGACATCAATGTTAAGGAATTGAAAGGACATTTGTTCACCCGCTCGGTAATATTTGAAAGCCCAACGTGTGCCAGACACTGTGCTGAAATAGTAATAGAAGCAGGCACATTAAATGACTTACTTTGGCACGAAATCCAAGCACAGTGATTATAACAGTCATAAAAGCAGTAATAAATATAGATTGTATTCGCTGAGCACATACCATAGGCTAAGCACATACTCTAGGCTAGACGCTGTTCTAGGTTAGGCGGCTGCAAACTCTTTTCTTACAGAGCCAATTAGTAAGCATTTTAGGTTTTGCAAGCACACATTTGCTGTTGCCACCTCTCAATGCTGCCATAAACAAATGAACACAATGGTGGTTTCAATAAAACTTTATGCACACACCTCGGCAGAAGCTTGCTGACACTTGTTCTAGATGCTTTCCATCTACTGAAACGACTCCCCCAGAATCAGTGCTATTATTACCATTTTATGATTAAGTGCATCGAGAATGGGAAAAGTTAAGAAGCTTGAAGAATTTTACAACTTGCAAGTGCCTGGTGTTTTTACTGAGGGCTAAAATAAGTATCTGGCATGGCTGCTGACGTAGGTGAAGTAACGTGATATACTTTAAGCACATATACACACTCACACGCACACATGTCACACCCCAGGGCAAAAACGAAAACACTTCACAAAATACTCACGGTTATTTATCACAAGTCCTGGAAATGGTCTAAAGAGAGAAACAAATTGTAAAGTATAATAATTTATTTTCACTCTATAAGAATTTACAGGTATAACTGTCTATTCAACTCATATCTAGCCCATGTCATTTACGTACTACAGTGAGAAGTATTATCCACGACCTTATAAACTTATGGAAGAGATAGATATGTATCCATAATAAGAAACTGTTAGAAAATGTTATGCAGTAAATGGAGGAAAAACAAAAAACAGAAGCGCAGAGCAGGGAACAGAGTGATTCTAAGTTCAACGCACGGAAGAATGGAAGGGGCTTTTTGCCTAACTCCTGAGAATGATGTGGAGAATGACCGTGGGTGAAGCGGAACAAAAACATGAGATTTTGAGGGAAAGAAAGTTGGAAGAAGACGAGTGAATGAGAAGAAGCCTCAAGAGGATTTATTATGAGATTTCTGAGTGCCAGTCCTAAGAGATTTGAACTAGAGACAGTGGCAGTTTGATGATGAACTGATTGGGTAGGTTGAGTTGTAGCTAAGTTTCTGGGACCCTGGAAGAAAAAGAGGAAGATAACCTGGAGTTGGTGCTCAGGTGGGCGTCTCTTTTTTTTTTTTGAGACAGAGTCTCGCTCTGTCGCCCAGGCTGGAGTGCAGTGGCACGATCTCAGCTCACTGCAAGTTCTGCCTCCCGGGTTCACGCCATTCTCCTGCCTTAGCCTCCTGAGTAGCTGGGACTACAGGTACGCACCACCATGCCCGGCTAATTTTTTGTATTTTTAGTAGAGACAGGGTTTCACCATGTTAGCCAGGATGGTCTCGATCTCCTGACCTCATGATTCGCACGCCTTGGCCTCCCAAAGTGCTGGGATTACAGGTGTGAGCCTCCGCACCCGGCCTACGTGGGCGTCTCTTATGGTAACAAGGACACAGGAAGGAATGTGGTGCTCAAATGATGTTAGAGGGTGAGTACAATCATCATGCCTGCTCTATGGGAGGGAGCTGACACTCTCCATGGTAACAATGGTCACTCTCATTTACAGACAAGGAACACAGTGACCAGGCTAACACATGGTTGATGCGAGATTGAATCCGTCTGACCCAAAGCCTGTGACACGGCACCCTAAGACAGAGGTTGGCAGTTTTTCTTTCTTTCTTGAGATAGAGTCTCACTCTGTCACCCAGGCTGGAGTGCAATGGCATAATCTCGGCTCACTACAACCTCTACCTCCTGGGTTCAAGCGATTCTCCTGCCTCAGCCTCCCGAGTAGCTGGGACTACAGGCACTCACCATCATGCCCAGCTAACTGCCGTATTTGTGTAGAGACAGGATTTCACCATGTTGGCCAGGCTGGTCTGGAACTCCTGACCTCAGGTGATCTGCCTGCCTTGGCCTCCCAAAATGCTGGGATTACAGGCGTTAGCCACTGTGCCTGGCCAAAGTTTTTCTATAAAGTGCTAGAGAGTAAATATTTTAGACTTTGGAGGCCATGCTGTCTCAGTCCCAGCTATTTACTCACTGTGACAGGAAAGTAGCCATGGATAATACGGGCGTAGCTGTGTTTCAGGAAGTCTCTAAAAATAGAGGAGGCAGGCTGAATTTGGCAAAAATAGGAGGCAGGCTGAATTTGGCAAACAGTCCTAGTTTGTCAACCCTTTGCCAAAGAATTAAAAGAGTCGGCTTAGGCAGAGGCACATCTAACATTCTACTGACGAAACAAGTTATCTTTATTTGTTCATTGCATAGCATAGGAAGCCTGATTCGATGACTACCTGTGGCTGAATTTTAGATGAGTCAGCCTCATGAGCTCCAGATTCGTTCCTGTGACTAAGCAGAAAACTCTCACTTACCTAATGACTGTGAATTTGATAAACTCGGCAGAATCTAAGATCCTTCTCATGGAGCTGATTTCCAGGTAGCTGGGGGCTTTGAAGGACACCCCCGGGGGCATGCCGTCAACCACCACACAGCCAGGGTTAATTGTGATTTTCCTGTAGGGAACTTTCACAGGAAAACCCATACCAATGGCTTCACCTACAGTGACAGTGAGACAAACAGCACAACAGCACAGATTAACCCACTGCCTTAAAAAGTCTGTCAAAAGCACCAGATCAACATTTATTTTAAAGACTGTCTCTGCTGTTAACTAAGGTCTTTGTACACTTCAAACAAATTTAAATATGAACCTTAAAACAATTTTTTTTGAGACAGAGTCTCACTCTATCACCTAGGTTGGAGTGAGATGGCTTGATCTCAGCTCACTGCAATCTCTGCCTCCCAGATTCAAGCAGTTCTCATGCCACAGCCTCCTGAGTAGCAGGGATTATAGGCATGCGCCACCATACCTGGCTAACTTTTTATATTTTTCAGTAGAGACAGGGTTTCACCATGTTGGCCAGGTTGGTCTCGAACTCCTGGCCTCAACGAATCCACCCGCCTCGGCCTCCCAAAATGCTGGGATTACAAGCGTGAGCCACACTGCCAGACAGTGAACCTTAAATTCATTAACTTTTATACTGACAGTCAATAATATAACACTAATGGTATCTTATTAAATACATTTAGCATAAACAAAACACTTACTTTTAAATTTTAATTCCTTTTCTATAGGAGGATTACAACCACCTAACCATCATCTGCTGAAAAGATCTTACTAAAACAAATCTCTTTGCTTATAGCAACTGTACTTTGCAAATGCAACACTTACCAAATTTCCGACTAAAGAGGTCATTCACTTGTTCTCTTAGCTGTCTAGCTTTTTCAACTTTCGAGAGTCTTTCATTATCATCATCTGAAACAGTTCAGAGAAAACCCAAAACTTAAATACTGCTTTTTTTTTTTTTTGGTAAAGAGATGGTATCTCATGATGTTGCCCAGACTGGCCTCAAACTCTTGGGCTGAAGCGATCCTCCTGGCTTAGTCTTCCAAGTAGCCGGGACTACAGGTACAAGCCGCTGCTCAATGATGCACTTTTAATCGCAATTTATAGGAGCTCTGTGTAATGTTTTCAAGCATTTACCATTTTTATTTTATTTTATTTATTTTATTTATTTTTTTGAGACAGAGTCTCGGTCTGTCGCCCAGGCTGGAGTGCAGTGGCCAGATCTCAGCTCACTGCAAGCTCCGCCTCCCGGGTTTACGCCATTCTCCTGCCTCAGCCTCCTGAGTAGCTGCGACTACAGGTGCCCGCCACCTCGCCCGGCTAGTTTTTGTATTTTTAGTAGAGACGGGGTTTCACCGTGTTAGCCAGGATGGTCTCGATCTCCTGACCTCGTGATCCGCCCATCTCGGCCTCCCAAAGTGCTGGGATTACAGGCTTAAGCCATCGCGCCCGGCCGCATTTGCCATTTTTAAATGATTTAAGTATTTGAGCACTTTGAACTCAATTAAATTTGAAATTGTTTAAAATAATGCCTAACTAAAAATATTACAAACTTATTCTTGTTATAAAGACCTTTACCTGCTGTTTTATATAGATTTTTTATTTCCCAGACGGAGTATCGCTCTGTCCAGGCTGGAGTACAGTGGCGCCATCTTGGCTCACTGCGACCTCTGCCTCCCAAGTTCAAGCATTTCTCCTGCTTCAGCCTCCCAAGTAGCTGGGATTACAGCCACGCACCACCACGCCTGGCTAATTTTTTTGTATTTTTAGTAGAGACAGGGTTTCACCATGTTGGCCAGGCTGGTTTTGAACTCCTGACCTCAAGTGATCCTCCCGCCTCAGCCTCCCAAAGTGCTGGGATTACAGGCATGAGCCACCGTGCCCGGCCTTATATAGACCCTTTTTAAGGAACAGACTAGACACATTTGTGTGGTTAACAGGATTTAGTTCATGCCAAGTGCCAAAACTTGAGGGAGCTGTTTGGAGAGCAACTGTATTTGGAAGGCAACTGCTGTAGAGGTCTGGGAGGAGCGCCAGGCAATGTGTAACGTATCCGAGTACCTGGAGGAGCTGAGCAAACCTCTCTAGTTGGGAGAGTCCAAGAGGCCCTGAAGATTCCCCCACAAACGATGATGGAAGCAGAGAAATCATACCTGGAATTGTCACCTGAATGATGTTAAGGTCTTCTACACCTGAGGCAGTAGTATTAACGTTGGGTGATGAATTTATTTTTCCTGAAAATATAAATTTAAAATCAGAATTTGTAGAAAACATGGTCAACATCTCTAATAATCATGCTGTCTGAGACTGTTTGATCTCAGTCCTGTTCAAGGTTCTTTCTTTCCATGGTACATCATTTCAGGAAGACATGACGCCCCCTGAAGGGCTGCTTTTCACTGTTTTTCTCTTCCTGGTGGTGCTTAGGAGAGCATCACACACAAACAGAGCCACCCAACTATTAAAGAACTGAAAACTGTGAAATAGCCCAAACTACAACTTTGCATGGGTTTTCCCTTTTTTTCTTTTTTTTCCTTTTTTCTTTTTTTCCTGAGATGGAGTCTTGCTCTGTTGCCCAGGCTGGAGTGCAGTGGTGTGATCTCGGCTCACTGCAACTTCCACCTCCGAAGTTCAAGCGATTCTGCCGTCTCCTCAACCTCCTGAGTAGATGGGATTACGGGCGCCCGCCACTACACCTGGCTAATTTTTTATATTTTTAGTAGAGACAGGGTTTTGCCATGTTGGCCAAGCTGATCTCGAACTCCTGACCTCAGGTGATCCACCCGCCTTGGCCTCCATGGCTATTCTTTATTTTATTTTTTTGAGACGGAGTCTCGCGCTGTTGCCCAGGTTGGAGTGCAGTGGCCGGATCTCAGCTCACTGCAAGCTCCGCCTCCCGGGTTTACGCCATTCTCCTGCCTCAGCCTCCCGAGTAGCTGGGACTACAGGCACCCGCCACCTCGCCCGGCTAGTTTTTTTTTTTTTTTGTATTTTTTAGTAGAGACGGGGTTTCACCAGGTTAGCCAGGATGGTCTCAATCCCCTGACCTCGTGATCCACCCGTCTTGGCCTCCCAAAGTGCTGGGATTACAGGCTTGAGCCACCGTGCCCGGCCTCAATGGCTATTCTTTAAACAATGTTTGTAAACCACAGCTGCATCGCGCACGCCTAAGAGCGTGTGTTCTATAGCAATGAAAATACAGAAAATACACTCACTGGGAGGGCTCTTAGAGGAGGTGCTCTCCTTAATCGCCGTCTCAAACATTTCAGGCCTATAGACAAAAGAGAAAAAAAAAACGTGCTGATCAAACAGTAAAACTCTGACGTTAAAATGTAAACAACTCAAAGATTTACAAACCAGTAACTCTGTAAAGTCTAAATTCAATTCTTAGTCATGAAGAACAGAAATCACATGGGTTATCTAAAGAACCACAGCCAAAAACACAAACCACAATTGTAAATTTAACATCCATCGCTGCCTCTCATTGGCCGCCCTTCCCCTACACTGGTTTTATTGGCATCTTCTTTCCAAGGCTAGAACGTATGCTGAAAAGAATCAGCGCCAGACTTGAGGATGGAAAGAGAAAACGCCCGACGTGCGCAGCAGGGAAACACAAGATGGGCTGTGAAAACAGGAGCACTTGAGGCTCTTGCTCCGGAAGTGGAAGCGGAGGGCTTAGGGGCTGCCAAACTTGTGCACACCTGGCCAAAAGTATAAAAGGTGGGCCACTGGCCAGGCGTGGTGGCCCATGCCCGTAATCCCAGCACTTTGGGAGGCTGAGATGGGCAGATCACGAGGTCAGGCATTTGAGACCAGCCTGACCAACATAGTGAAACCCCATCTCTACTAAAAATACAAAAATGAACCAGGCGTGGTGGCACGTGCTTATCATCCCAGCTACTTGGGAGGCTGAGGCAGGAGAATCGTTTGAACCCAGGAGGCGGGATTTGCAGTGAGCCTAGATCACGCACCACTGCACTCCAGTCTGGGGTACAGAGCAAGACTCCGCCTCAAAATAAATAAATAAATAAAGAGGTGGCCATTATGTTTGTCAAAGCCAGCTTTGCTTGAGAGCATCCCTGGGTGACTCAAAATTAAGCCTAACACCAAGTAAATGAAACCTAAAATTCATTTCAATTGATTTCAAGTAATTCATGTGCATTAGCATGTACTATAAAACACCAATTATTCTTATTTCTTTTTTTTCTTTTTTGAGACAGAGTCTCACTCTGTCACCCAGGCTAGAGTGCAGTGGCACAACCTCGGCTCACTGCAACCTCCACCTCCTGGGTTCAAGTGATTCTCCTGCCTCAGCCTCTCGAGTAGCTGGGATTACAGGCGACTGCTACCACACCTGGCTAATCTTTTCTTCTTTTTGTATTTTAAGTAGAGACGGGTTTTCATCATGTTGGCCGGGCTGGTGTCGAACTCCTGACCTCAAGTGATTTGCCCACCTTGGCCTCCCACAGGGCTGGGATTTAATGGCCACACCTGGCCCATTCCTATCTATTTCAATTATGTTAGCTTAATCCACAGATGTTCGAGCAAACAGGAGAAATTAAAAATATTCTATTAATTTGGAGAAATAAAAGTACTTTAGAAAAGTGAACAGCTGCTGAGATTCCTCAGCATCAAGCAGTAACAACATTCAGCAACCAAAAGTCGTTATCTCTCTAGTATGGAGGAGTCCTCCTTCCCTTCTAGTAGCAGCATAAGGAAAATTTCTTTTTTTTTTTATCTCTTTGGTACGCTAGAGTCCTCCTTCCCTTCTACTAGCAGCATAGGGAAAATTTTTCTTTTCTTTTTTTTTTGTTTTTGAGATGGAGTTTTGCTCTTGCTGCCCAGGCTGGAATGCAATGGCACAATCTTGGCTCACTGCAACCTCAGCCTGCCGGGTTCGAGTGATTCTCCTGCCTTAGTCTCCCAAATAGCTGGGATTACAGGCATGTGCCACCATGCCCAGCTGATTTTTGTATTTTTAGTAGAGACGGGTTTCATCATGTTGGCCAGGTTGGTCTTGAACTTCTGACCTCAGGTAATCTACCCACTTTGGCCTCCCAAAATACTGGGATTACAGGCGTGAGCCATCGCACCTGGCCGGAAAGTTTTAAACATAAGAGTGCAGCATAAAAAGGAGCTTTTCTGACTCCAGAGCTCATTCAGCCCTGCCACAAACATGAACCCACACACCCATCTCCCAGTGTCAAACACGATCAACTCATGCTAATCCCACTTCATCCAATTTCCTTACTTTTTAATGATGAATTTAATTTTGGCTTTGTTTCTGAGTATCTTCTCCAGCCTTGGAATGCCAAAAGTCGATGGTCTTCGGAATGGCACGCCCTCAGGTAAGCCTTCCACGTAAAAGTCTTCCGGGAAAGACTCAAATAATGCGAACGGCACCTTCACGGCTTGTTTAAGGCCAAGAGCTTCCCCTGCAAAACAGCCGCGTACACAGAACAGAACATGGGCGAAATGACGCCACTCAAGCCCGAAAAACCCACGTGTTGCCAATGACAGGGACACTCCAACGCTCAGTATCCCCCTCTGCTCCCTTCTACTCCCATTAAGGCACCCTGCGCTGCAGTAAGAACGTTTCAAAATAGACTTACCGCACTTCTCATTGAAGAGATTTTCAACTTTCTGTTTTAGGTCCGTGATCTTGGCATTCCAGGCCTCTGTATATAAAACATAAGATAGTTAAATTGCAATACTTATCACGGTACTTATCAATACACGCTCACAGACGGGAATGTTTCATCTTATTTGTGCATCTTTTTGTTTGTTTGTTTTGTTTGGTTTTTTTGAGACGGAGTTTCGCTTTCGTTACCCAGGCTGGAGTGCAGTGGCGCGATCTCTGCTCACCGCAACTTCCACCTCCCAGGTTCAAGCAGTTCTCCTGCCTCAGCCTCCCGAGTAGCTGGGATTACAGGCACGCACCACCATGCCCGGCTAATTCTGTATTTTTAGTAGACATGGGGTTTCTCCATGTTGGTCAGGCTGGTGTCGAACTCCCAACCTCAGGTGATCCGCCTGCCTCGGCCTCCCAAAGTGCTGGGATTACAGGCGTGAGCCACCGCGCCCAGCCTTATTTGTGCATCTTTAAGAAGAAATAAAAAACGCATAATCTTTTACCAGGATATGACTTGACAACTACTCCAGTCCTGATATATAAGCAAACTGTTTTAGTACATTGCTTTTATGTTGACTACAAGTGAACAAATGCTGAAATAAAGAAAAAATAATGAAAACCCCCAAAATGCCCTCATAACTTACAGTGTCTACTACATGCGAGGTATGGTTCTAAGCACTTTAAATGACAGTATTTATAATCCTCATACTAACCTCAGAGAAAGAAAGTAATGTTATTACCATTTTGCACAAAGGGAAAATGAGGCAGGGTGCATTCGCCTGCCTAAGTGGCATCGGATTTGAACTCAGATCTGAACTCAGATCTGAACTCAGCCTGGCTGTACGGGCTATTCCTTTAACCTCTGATATATACTGACTCACCAATAAGAACAATTCACCTGGCAAAAGGAAACAGGATTAACTTATTCTATTTAAAACGATGAAAGAAAGAAAAATGAAACGCATATTTACCAAAGGAAAACTCTCTCCCTCGTGGCTTGAAGGGAACGTTAGAACCATTAGTCTGGGTAGGGGTTCGAACAGCTGAGGTTTGAGGATTGTTGTTATTAGGGCCTAAAGGAGAGTAAAAATAATGATAATCAACACACATTCAATGACGTAAGTGTCTCTAGGTTACGATCTTCAAGTCCAGCCTGTGCCAGAAAACAAACCTAGGTTCAAATTGAAATGGGTATTCTTGTCATCCTGCAAGTTTCACAGAAACCATTTTTCTATTTCCACAGAAACCCATTTTTCTTTTCCTTTCTTTTTTTTTTTGAGACAAAGTTTCACTCTTGTTGCCCAGGCTGGAGTGCAATGGCGCAATCTCGGCTCACCACAATCTCTGCCTCCTGTTTTCAAGCAATTCTCTTGCCTCAGCCTCCTGAGTAGCTGGGCTTACAGGAATGCGCCACCACGCCCAGATAATTTTGTATTTTTAGTAGAGATGGGGTTTCTCCATGTTGGTCAGGCTGGTCTTGATCTCCCAACCTCAGGTGATCCGTCTGCCTCAGCCTCCCAAAGTGCTGGGATTACAGGCATGAGAGCCACTGCGCTCGGTCCTAATTTTATATTCTTAAAGCCTCCCAGGCCCCGTGAACCTGGATCTGCCCTTCAGGAAAGGCTGATCTTATATATAAGGCAGATCTTCCTCTGATCTTTTCCAGAAGGAAGAAAGTAAAGGGTTCAATATATTTTTAATTCTTAGCATTTTTTTTTTTTTTGAGACGGAGTCTTGCTCTGTCGCCCGGGCTGGAGTGCAGTGGCCGGATCTCAGCTCACTGCAAGCTCCGCCTCCCGGGTTTACGCCATTCTCCTGCCTCAGCCTCCGGAGTAGTTGGGACTACAGGCGCCCGCCACCTCGCCCGGCTAGTTTTTTTTTTTTTTTTGTATTTTTTAGTAGAGATGGGGTTTCTCCATGTTGGTCAGGCTGGTCTTGATCTCCCAACCTCAGGTGATCCGCCCGTCTCGGCCTCCCAAAGTGCTGGGATTACAGGCTTGAGCCACCGCGCCCGGCCAATTCTTGGCATTTTTTAACGGAAATAATTAATCGGGTGTAAGTTGCCCAAGGATGCCTGTTGGCTGTCATAGGAGAAAGCAGGCTCTCTGAAAGGATACCAGATGACTAAATGGGGACTTCTGTGCCACTCAACACCAGTACTGCAAACTCTTATTTAAAAACTTGACACCTGGGATATAGAGAATGATCCTAATGCAGTGATTTCCTTCTGCATTTATGAAGAGATGGAAGAAATATCCATACTTGACTGTTCGTTGGAGATTGTCTTTAGTATTGTATGCAGTATTTTAACACTGTGAGCCTGAAAAGATGAGAACCAGGTGGGTGTGGTGGCTCACTTGAGGTCAGGGGTTCGAGACTAGCCTAGCCAACATGGTGAAACCACATCTCTACTAAAGATATAAAAATATCCGGACTTGGTGGTGGACACCTGTAATCCCAGCTACTTGGGAGGCTGGGGCAGGAGAATCACTTGAACCCGGGAGGCGGAGGCTGCGGTGACTCAAGATTGTGCCACTGCACTCCACCCTGGGCAAGAAAGCGAGACTCTGTCTCCAAAACTAATAAAAGAAAAAGAAAATACTTTCATTCAAAGCACTGCTGTTGAAACCACTCCGAAACTTTCTTTCCTTAAAAGAATAGAAAAAAAATGAAGAGGAAAAAACAAGATAAAACATTCCACGTGACTCTCCACCCTTATTTGTTATGATAAAGGAAAAGCATTTTAGGGTTTTTCTTGGGAGCAGTTTATGATGTGATCCATGTTATCTTTTTTCTATTAATGGTTTAAAAATTTTCAAAGAGAAACATTCAGAAATGTAGCTTTATCACAGGCAGCTGTTCACAGGTAAAGCTAGTTTGGCTAACGTCATCCGTATAAACACATAGCTAGTGAACTGACACAATCAGTAAACTAGAGAATGAACAGAAACATACCGAAGACTGGCCCTTACCTTCCACAGTGACCTCAATTTCGGGAACCTTTGAATTACTCCCAGGACTTCGTGGTCTTTTGGGGGACTGCAAAGCTGTAAAATAAACAGATTTCCTTTTGTATATTGTAGGGAAAAAAATACAGAAGGAGATGCTTTATAAGAGCAGAGTATTAAAATTCATACAGTTTGGCTCTTTTCAAAGAAACCTGTAGAATTAAACTTGTAGTGTAATCCTCCACAGGGGGCTCAACAAAGCTGTGAAAACATGAATGAACTAGGATTGCAAATGTGACATTTCCAATGGAATTTTTTTTTTTTTTTTTGTGAAAAAAAAAGAAAAGTCAGTCCATTAAATAAAATACCTTAGGCTGGGTGCAGTGGCTCATGCCTGTAATCCCAGCACTTTGGGAGGCCGAGGCGGGTGGATCATGAGGTCAGGAGTTTGAGACCAGTCTGACCAACATGGTGAAACCCCGTGTCTACTAAAAATACAAAAATTAGCCAGGAGTGGTGGCACGTGCCTGTAATCCCAGCTACTCAGGAGGCTGAGGCAGGAGAATGGCTTGAATCCGGAAGGCGGAGGTTGCAGTGAGCCGAGATTGCGCCACTGCACTCCAGCCTGAGCAACAGAGCGAGATTCTGTCTCAAAAATAAATAAATAAATAAATAAATAAATAAATAAATAATAAAAATAAAACAAAATACCTTAAAAAGCAAAGTAACTACCAGCCCCAACAAAGATATCGGCCGATTCCATATGATTTAAGGGATGCGGATAAAGGGTGTCTTAATGCGCACAAATAGGATACGGAGTACACGTCGCCTCTTACCTTTAGTGTTTATTTTACTAGCCATCCCAGGAGGCAAGTAGGAAATAACTAGTTCAGGTCTAGAAAGAAAACCAAGAAATGTTACAGAAGCCAGTACAGTGGTGGTGTCACAGCCAGTAAAACGGTCGTGATGTGAACAGGGTTGTTTTTTTCTAAAGGCGTTCACAGAATCATCCTGTAACACAACAGTAATTCCTAGTGTTGTGGACAAAAGACCCTGACTTTTTTCCTTCTCGTGACTAGTAAGCCATTTTATGAAGAGCAAATAAACGACTCTTTTCATGAAAAAAAAAGAAAAGAAAAAAGAAAAAAAACTAGTGTACTTTCTTCAGCCATTAAAATTCTGCAGAAATGTAGATAAGAAAATCAATCATTAGGCCGGGCATGGTGGCTCATGCCTGTAATGCCAGCATTTTGGGAGGCTGAGGCGGGTGGATTACCTGAGGTCAGGAATTCCAGACCAGTCTAGCCAACACGGTGAAGTTCTGTCTATTCTAAAAATACAAAAATTAGCCAGGCGTGGCAGTGCAAGTCTGTAATCCCAGGTCCTTGGGAGGCTGAGGCACGGAGTTGCTTGAACCCAGGAGGCGGAGCTTGAGTGAGCCGAGATTGCCCCACGGCACTCCAGCCTGGGCGATAGAGCAGGACTCCGTCTCAAAAGAAAAAAAAAAAAAAGAAAAAAACTCACTCATTGATATTTAGTTACTCTCAAGATTGACCAGGAATAACAGAACAGATAAAGGCCAGCAAATTAAACTTCCATTCAGGCATACTGCGAGTCACCACGGAGCCTTGCAGTGACGCCGCAGAGGCCGTCGTCACCGTTTTCCTTGCACTGATGAAGATGATTGAGTATGGGCTGCGGGACTGCAGAGGCGATGGACAGTACCAGGACTGCAGCTCACAGCCAGGCTTTGCCATCAAGGACTTGACAGCCACGCCTGTCACCTCCAGCTTGAAAAACATTGTAACAGAAGTGTCATTTTATTGTTTTAATTCCAGAAACGACTACAGTGGCAAAGAGAACTTACTTTTTAACAACGAACTTGATTTTATTACTCCCGCGGACGATCCTTTCAAGTCGTGGAATTCCAAACCAGGTAGGGCTTCGGAAGGGAATCCCCTCTGGCAAGCCTTCCACATACAAGAACTCCGGGTTTGATTCAAACACGGGATACGGTACTTTCACTGCCTCGGTGAGTCCAAGAGCTTGAGCTGAAAGCGCAAGAGAACGTAAGTTGCGGAGGATAACATTTGACACAGACATTCTTTTCTTTGCATCTACATTCTCGAGTACAGCATGGAAAAGCTCCCTACGATCAAGCAATATCCACTTCATATTGAAGGCATTTTGCTTAGGATATGGGGCAAATCTGAAGAATGAGCCTAAAAAATAAGTGCTTTTAGGAGGAACATTTTAACACTTTCAATCAAAAGGAGAGTTACATTATTGGTGAAAATGACCTCTGTGCTCTGGGCAGAAATGACCGAAGGCCATTCCACACAGCAGTGGCCCCTGCTGGTCTTTGCGTTATCATCGAGAAGCAGGGTGTCTGTTCACAAACGGGTGGCGTCTATGATACAGCTAAGCCTCAGTTCGAGTGGTCAGAGGCAGGGTAGTCAGGACTCCTGATCTGGGACAGGAAACGTCAACCCCAGGTATTGAGATAATGGATAGGAGTGCCCCGGGAATATTGCTAGCACTGCCCACTCCTTACTTCCTTCTCCATGACAGACACACCCAATCAACTGAAACACTTTCTTGCTGAGCCTCCTCAGAATCGTTCTCAAGACAGCACTCCAGGAAACCGCTGTCAACAAATCTAAGCTGAAACAAATGATGAAACCTTTTGCCACCCATTTGCCACATGGGTGTTAGCCAGATGAGAAGTACAAACCAGTGGAACTGAGACTTATCCCAATGCCTCCCTTCCTCTCCCATTCTGACGCGTGAGAAAGCGGAATCCAAGAGAAATGAAGTCATCTGCTTGGTTTCAGTAGCAAGTGCAGTGGTAGAAAGAAACAGAAACCCAGTTTCTGGGACCTTCCTTCTTTAGGTCCTGAACTTTTTTTTTTTTCTTGAGACAGAATCTCGCTCTGTCACCCAGGCAGGAGTGCAGCAGTGCAATCTCGGCTCACTGCTCAAGTTCAGCCTCCCTGGTTCACGCCATTCTCCTGCCTCAGCCTCCCGAGTAGCTGGGACTACAGGCGCTCACCACCACGCCCAGCTAATGTTCTTGTATTTTTAGTAGAGACGGGGTTTCACTGTGTTAGCCAGGATGGTCTCGATCTCCTGACCTCCTGATCTGCCCACCTCGGCCTCCCAAGTGCTGGGATTACAGGCGTGAGCCACCGCACCCGGTTGGTCCTGAACTTCCATACCACTATTCAGACATGGCCCTTCGCTGATATGTTATTAAAGACATAAATATTGGCTTTTACTTACCAAATTTCAAATTAAAAATCTCTTCCACTTGCTTCCGTAGCTTGGTAATTCTGACATTCCAATCTTCTTTGACTGGAAAACAAAAAGAAACCCAATTAACTGTGTTATTTATCAGTGCTGTGGCAAATCAGAATGGATTTCGCTAGAACGTACCCTTGTTTGCAGTGATTCTCTTAATTCAGTTTTGTTAAAAGCCAAAATTTGGGGTCTTAAGGAAAAGAATAATTTCCGGTACTTGCCAAATATCAGAAAAACTGCAGAAAGACAGAATTTATTTATTTATTTAGAGACAGAGTCTCACTATGATGCTCAGGCTGGAGTGTGGTGGTATGATCTCGGCTCGCTGCAACCTCTGCCTCCTGGGTTCAAGCGATTCTCCTGCCTCAGCCTCCCGAGTAGCTGGGATTACAGGTGCCTGTCACCACACCAGGATAATTTTTGTATTTTTAGTAGAGATGGGGTTTCATCATGTTGGCCAAGCTGGTCTTGAACGCCTGACCTCAAGTGATCCACCCACCTCCGCCTCCCAAAGTGCTGGGATTACAGGCATGAGCCACCGTGCCCGGCCTAGAAAGGCAGAATTTAAATTTAAGTTGACATTGCAAATAAAGTGAAATTTGTCCACATGAAAGAGTGCTCAAAATCAGTGCTTCTCACACATTGCTCCTTGGAGAAGTCCCTCAGCGAACTTGGTCAGGGCAGGGAGGCCAGCTGCGTAAGGTTCAAGGGCTCCCACACCAGTTTCAACACGAGGGACTTTGCTTTTATTTGCTTTCTCTACAGGCAATCCTTGTTTTATCTAACAGATGTGTGCCTAAAAATCCACATAAAGCAACACTTCACTAATCAAAGTGACTTTTCTCATCAGAAATCAATGATAAAGGGATGGAATTCATGTGGGGCCGGAGTGGACGGAGGCCTGAGTGGGTCCAGCAGACGGAAACACAGCTGCCAAGTCTGGCCTGGCCTTAGCTGCTGCTGCAGGAAGCGTGAGGAACTCTGCCTTCTATGATGTGGTGCTGGACAGAGAGCTGTCTGTCATCTTCGACCAGTTCCATGGCATTCAGGACACTGTGATAGAGGAAGGAACTCACTTTCTCATCCCATGGGAAAAGAAGCCAATTATCTCTGACTGCTGCTCTTGACCACATAAGGCGCCAGTCATCACCGTGAGCAAAGACTGTCACCATCACACTGGGCGTCCTCTTCCTGCCTGTTGCTGGCCAGGTTCTCCCATCTTCCAATTATCGGAGAAGCCAATGAAGAGTGTGCTGCCGTCCATCACCGCAGAGCTCCTCAAGCCGGGGGTGGCTTGGGCTGACGCTGGAGAACTGATCACGCAGGGAGAGCTGGGCTCCAGACAGGTGAGCAATTAACTTCGGAGCAAGCAGCAACCTTTGGGCTCCTCCTGGATGCTATCACCTTGGATCTGACCTTCAGACTTTGGAGCAAGCAGCAACCTTCAGGCTCCTCCTGGATGCTATGACCTTGGATCTGACCTTCAGGAAGGAGTTGGTAGAAGCAGTGGAACCAAAGAGGTGGCTCAGCAGGAAGGAAAGGGCCAGATCCGTGGTGGCGAAGGCTGAGCAGCAGAGGGCGGCGGCCATCATCTCTGCCAAGGGCAACTCCAGGGCAATGGAGTTCATCACCAGCTCAGTGGCCACCGCAGGTGACGGCCTGATCAAGTCCACAAGCTGGAACCATGGAGGACACTGCATACCGGCCCTCCAGCTCTCAGAACTCACCCACCTGCCCGCAGGGCCGTCCGTGCTCCTCCAGCTGCCCCAGTGAAGGCCGCCCTGCCCCAAACCTCCTCCAGCCAACTGGGCCACAGCACCATTGACTTTTACCACCACCTTCCTTCTGTCCCCACCCCAGAAATCACTGATTTTTCACAAATGGCTTAAAACAACGGACATAAAAGGAAAAATCACTTCCAAAAAAAAAAAAAAAAAACCAATGGTAAAAGACCTAGGAGATGTCACTCAGCATCACCCAGTGACAGTGGGGTGTGTTTTCCTACCCAGAAGACAACCATTACCTTTTAAACATGAAAAATTAAAAAAAAATAAAAGCTATTATAAAGACATGTAGAATATCGCTGATGTGGACAGAATGTTCAGGTGTGGATGAGGACGGAGGTCAACTTGGAGACACTGCAGTCTGACTGGAGTGTTCCTGGATGACGAAAGGAGGGAAAGAGAGAAAGAGGAAAGGGGTCGGGGGGAGGTGGAGGGTTCGCCTCGGTGTGGAGGTCATCTCTGATTGCTGACAAACGCAGTGGAAAATGTTGGAGAAGGTCTGACGTTATCGCTAAAGGTTGCTGGTTTCAGAAAATCTTGTAGCATTTCCTTTACTTTAAAAGAAAACTTAGCATCTCAAGGGTTGAATGTGAGTTGTTTTTTCCCTGTGGATTTCAGAGTAGTCCATTCAGCCACAGAAAATACCTCTGGTATGAACCACATTTGAATACCACCAATAAAGACCTCGGACTCTTCCTCTGCAAAGGTCGAGCGCCTCTATTACCTGCTCAGCCTCCTCTTTTGCCCTGCTCCCCACTCCCCACCTTGCTCCTCCCATGCAGGACTTCATGGCCTCCTCACAGAGCCAGGTGCCACCTCCCACTCCATCACGTGCCTGGCTCCACTGCCTTCTCGTGTGTGACATCTCCCTTTCACCAGGCTGAGGACAATGTGCACCTATGGTGGGTTGAAGCAGACAATTCTGATGGCCACAAAATTCTTTTGTCATGTGGTCTGTGACTTGAATTGTCCTGTCCAAAGACTCGCAATGCATGTTCCACACAGGCAGGCCAAGTAAGGTGTTGGAATGAGGAACCACCAAGCACCTTTAACTCCTTCCAAGATTTTTTATGAATGGGACAAAGTCAAGTGCTCTTAGTGATGGCGAGAATGGAGATTCTCCTTCTGGTGACGGCTGCTGCACTCTGGTGACAATGGCGGTCCGGCACTGCTCCAGTACCTAATACTTGCAGTGACTTCTATGGTGCTTGCACGTTCTTTATATAATACAGGCTTCAGATTCTCAGTTTTTGCAGTCACTGTCAAAACCACCCCTAACAAAAGTGGTGACTGCACTCCTCACAACCTTGAATTTGAGCTTTGTCTTGAGAAATGAAGGTTCTACAGGTTTCATCACGTTCAGATTAATCCAAACTGAAGATCTACCTCCAGGAAGATTTTTCTTTCTCCATTACTTCCCTGAGCAAAAAATGTGTCACTTCCAATCTTCAATTCTTCACCAATACTTTGATTCCTTGACCAAATCAAAAGCATGCTGAGGTGAACCTATGAGTTAAGCATTGACTTTTATCTTCTCCACGGCAGGACTCCTGGACCAAGATAATTTTGTTACCCTACTACAGAATTTCTCAGCCACTTTCCATGCCATAATCCACACAACATCTATTTGGCACACTGACTGACCTTCACTAACGGCCACGAGGTACTGTGAGAGCTCAAGGAGCAGTATTTTAGGGCACAGCCATGAACCCAACTTGAAACATTTGTTCGCCTTAGTATTCATGAGCATGTTTAACTGCACAAATCTGTAAACACCTGATACACACAAAAATTTCATACTTGATTCCAAAGACTTATATCCTGACAACAGAAACCTTCACACTCCAGGGTATGGCCATTTATTGGTTCTTGACAACAGAAGTTCCTAAGGTGGTTGATGATCCGCAAATTATGGTCACTTACTCTGACATTACACAATGGCAAACAAAAAGACAGAGGTCAGGTGCAGTGGCTCACACCTGTAATCCCAAGACTTTGGGAGGCCAGGGCAGGTGGATCACCTGAGGTTAGGAGTTCGAGACCAGCCGGGCCAACACGGTGAAACCCTGTCTCTCCTAAAGATACAAAAATTAGCCGGGTGTGGTGGCTTGCGACTGTAGTCCCAGCTACTTGGGAGGATGAAGCAGAATTGCTTGAACCCAGGAGGTGGAGGCCCCAGTGAGCTGAGATCACACCACTGCACTCCAGCCTGGGCAACAGAGTGAGACTCCATCTCAAAAAAAAAAAAGAAATAAAGGCACACTTAGAGCTCTAATAAAGAAAATAACATCATTCATTGAACAGAGACTTCTTAGATCTTTCCTATTAGGCTGTGATATTTGTGTGCAGGTTAGAGTTATAGTCTTTGCCATTTTAGGAATAGGATACATATGAATAAACATTAAGGTCTAAATGTATATAGGAGCTACTATCCCCGGGCAGTTGAAGTGTCTGAAATGTGGCTACTTGGAACTGAAATATGCTGTGAGTATGAAAGATGTGCCAACTGTTAAATAAAGAACATGAAATAAAGACCGTGAAATACTTCCTCGTGTATTTCTTTATAATGATTACAGGCTGAACTAGAACATGGACGATTACACGCGTGGCTTGCATTTGTGGGGCACACCGTCTTTCTCGTGGACAGCAGTGGTCTATGGTCAAAGCTTGAGTTATTTGCGCACTGCAGGTGTTCACATTGACAAATCAAGGAGTGCCTGGATTGAGCTTCTGCAAATGATTTTTTGGGGAGGCGGGGGAAGGAAGACTTCCATAATTTTAAAAGACTAACTTTTAAAAGCTTAAAAAGTATTGATCTGTGCTTTTTTTTTTTTCTGAGAGAGTCTCGCTCTGTTGCCCAGGCTGGAGTACAGTGGCACAATCTCGGCTCACTGCAAGCTCTGTCTCCTGGGTTCATGCCATTCTCTTGCCTCAGCCTCCTGAGTAGCTGGGACTACAGGCGACCACCACCACGTCTGGCTAATTTTTTTGTATGTTAAGTAGACATGGGGTTTCACGGTGTTAGCCAGGATGGTCTCCATCTCCTGACCTCCTGATCCACCTACCTCAGCCTCCTGAAGTGCTGGGATTACAGGCGTAAGCCACCGCGCCCGGCTGATCTGTGTTTTTAAAAAAGGATTTCACAATTAGTTTACCTGGTGTATTCGTTCTTGGCTGAGTAACTTCAGTGGTACTGTGAGTCAGAAGTTCTGGTCTGTAAAAACAGAGTTGATATTAGTAATAAAGCATTTAGAGGAAACTCACAGGCCTTTCTCACACAGCTGTGCATTGCCAATTAGTTTTAAATACAGTGCATTCTGCCTTCGTTTTACAGTGAGAAAAAATCATTTCTGTGACTTGAATGTATTTTGAAAATGGCAATTTTCGGATATTTGGGTGAGACCTTCAAAGTCATCTTATATTTAAGATAAACAGGTGACAGTCACTTTTCCCCCACACCAGCTCAATTCTGTTTCTGTATCTTAGATGAACTGTCTAGCACAGCCAGAAGCAGCTTGCTATAGCATCTTAAACGTTTCCTATCCCTTATAACTCAGTCCCAACAAACACACAGAGGCACGACCCCAATCAGTAAGCACGGTTTACCCTTCCACATCCCTTCAATGAGTGGAGAGAGGCCTTCTGTTCCCACTCCCGCCCCCAAACCACCCACTGTGTTGCCCTTCAAAATCAAGCCAGAATTACCTTTCTAACGGGCAGATCCAAATTATTTTCAGAGGGATCTGCTTCAAGACCATTTTGTGACTGCCTCTGCTTTCATAGGATCTGAGGACATCCTCTACTTGCCCACCCAAGCCAATCCACGCAACCTCATCACGCCCACGTGGCACTCCTCACTCCACACACAGTGGGGGAGTTATGTGGCTATGTGGGCATATTCGCCACCTCCTGCCCCTACTCATATGATTTCCTTCACTTGAAACACCTTCTGTCCTTCTGGATGCACAAGGGACCGAGCTGGGTGTGCCATCCTTGCCTTCTCCCCTAAAGATGCTCAATAACTCTTCATTCCATTTTTCTTTTTTTCTTTTTTTGAGATGGAGTCTCACTCTGTTGCCCAGGCTGGAGTACAGTGGCACACTCTCGGCTCACTGCAACCTCTGCCTCTGAGGTTCAGGCGATTCTCCAACCTCAGCCTCCCGAGTAGCTGGGACTACAGGCTCCCGCCACTGCGTCCAGGTAATTTCTGTATTTTTACTAGAGTTGGGGCTTCATCATGTTGGCCAGGCTAGGCTTTTTTTTTTTTTTGAGACGGAGTCTCACTCTGTCCCTCAGGCTGGAGTGCAGTGGCACAATCTCGGCTCACTGCAACCTCCACCTCCCGGGTTCACGCCATTCTCCTGCTTCAGGTTCCCGAGTAGCTGGGGCTACAGGCACCCGCCGCCATGCCCGGCTAATTTTTTTTGTATTTTTAGTAGAGAAGGGGTTTCGCTGTGTTAGCCAGGATGGTTTCGATCTCCTAACCTCAAGTGATCCACCCGCCTCGGCCTCCCAAAGTGCTGGGATTACAGGCGTGAGCCGCTGCGCCCAGCCTTCAGTGCATTTTTCTTTGTATGAAGGCCCCAATGACAGCGTTCTTGTTAGACCCAGTTTTGCACATCTGATGCTTATACTAATAAATATTGGTTCACTAAGTGAATCTCAATATTAATGCCTTCATTGTCAATATAAAGAAGTCATGATAAGGTAAACAAAAGGCCCTTCTTCATCAAATTAACCTCTTCTCAGGGAAGACACCGAAACTATTTCTGCAGATTATCATCTTACCTTTTAATAACAAATTTAATTCGATTGCCCACTTGAATGATTTTTTCCAGCCTTGGGATTCCATACCATGAGGGACTTCTGAAAGGAATGTTTTCTGGCAGTCCTTCCACATACAGATCATTCGGGTGTGCCTCAAATTTTTGGTACGGTACAGCCTTGGCTTCAGTGCTCCCCAAGGCTTCCGCTGGACAAAAATCAAAGCAATTCAGGAGACTACATTTGTATGGAAATCAGATTTTAGTACAATCCAAAGAAAGGCACAGGTCAGTTTTGTTTTCATTGAAAAAAACTCTTTCTAGAAACATATTTATTAACTACTGAATACACTTAATACAGCAAAGACAAGTAGAGATGACAGATCATCAACAGCCAGATTTTGGCAGATTTAAGTGTCCTGGTCCTAAGACAATCTTAATAGCTCTGAGATCTTTAAAAGATTAAACTTTGTTTTTCAATCTCCTTAGGAAGAAAAGAGAGAAAGAAAATCATCATGGACAATAAAGGACACAACCTAAATACTACCTGGAAGCAGCCTTTTGCTACTAACTGTTCAGGACCGTAATTATCCTCCTCCATCGGCTGCGGCAAACTGGCACATTTCAGGCTACAGTTTCATCTGCATGGCAACCAGATCAATGTTCTTTATCCCTTCGACCTCATGAGCATGCCATTTTAAAGGAAATAACTTTCCACAAATAATTCATGGAATGGGGGCCGGGTGCGGTGGCTCACGCCTGTGATCCCAGCACTTTGGGAGGCTGAGGCGGGTGGATCACCTGAGATCAGGAGTTTGAGACCAGCCTGGTCAACATGGTGAAACCCCATCTCTACTAAAAATACAAAAGTTAGCCAGGCGTGGTGGCGGGCACCTGTAATCCTAGCTACTTGGGAAGCTGAAGCAGGAGAATTACTTGAACCCGGGAGGAGGCTGCAGTGAGCCGAGATAGCACCATTGCACTCCAACCTGGGCAACACAGTGAGACTCCCTCTCAAAAACAAACAAACAAACAAACAAAAACAGAGAAAACTAGAGCTGAGTCCTATTCACTGTATTTACTTTCCTAAAATAAAACAACATTTTAAAAAACATTACTCAGTAATACATTTTAGTTGAAGTGATAATTTAAAAAAACAGACTTACCAAATTTTTTGCAGAAAAGTTGATCCACCATCTTTCTTAATTTAGTGATTCTGGCATACCATTCTTCCTTTACTGTCAAAATAACAGTAATACAAGTTTTCTCAATTTAATGGGTTTACTAACTTTGAATATTAAACATTATTATTTTAAAATAAGAGGTACAACTTTTCCTTTTCCTGTGACTAAAATTATTTCTAAGATTTGTGGCCAGGCGCGATGGCTCATGCATGTAATCCCAACACTTTGGGAAGCTGAGGCAGGCGGGTCACTTGAGGTCAGGAGTTCGAGACCAGCCTGGCCAACATGGTGAAACTCCCATCTCTACTAAAAATACAAAAATTAGCCAGGCGTGACAGCAGGCACCTGTAATCCCAGCTACTTGGGAGGCTGAGGCAGGAGAATTACTTAAACCCAGAAGGCAGAGGTTGCAGTGAGCTGAGATTGCACCATTGTACTCCAGCCTGGGCAACACAGTGAGACTCTATCTTAAAAAAAAAAAAAAAAGACAACATGATAATAAAATTATTCTTAAGATTCTAGAATGTATTTATTCCTAAAACAATGCTGACACTGTACAAAAGAGGAAGAATGAACATCCATTAAAGCTAGGAAAAAGCAAAACTCAGGTATTCAGGAACAGCAAGCAGGTAACACTTGCTACAGAAAGATTAGGGATATGATCTTGCTGCAATCCTTCCATTTTACTAAATATCAACAGTGTGATTCCATTCTGTTTTGTCCCCACTCCACTCCACTCCAGAGCAAAAGCAAGAAAGAAAATCAATTCTATTTCCATTTCTTTTAAAACACATCTAACAGGCTGGGCACGGTGGCTCATGCCTGTAATCCTGGGAGGCCAAGGCGGGCAGATCACCTGAGGTCAGGAGCTCGAGATCAGCCTGGCCAACATGGTGAAACCCTGTCTCTACTAAAAATACAAAAATTAGCTGGGTGTGGTGGCGGGCACCTATAATCCCAGCTACTCAGGAAGCTGAGGCAGGAGAATCGCTTGAACCTAGGAGGCGGGTTGCAGTGAGCTGAGATTGCACCACTGTACCCCAGCCTGGGCGATAGAGCAAGACTCTGTCTCAAAAAAACAAAACAAAACCAAATACATCTAACAATCAAGAGATGATATAAATGGCTCCGTGCTCTAAAAGGAAAACTTCTTATGTCCTATACATCATGGACATTCAATGAATGCTTGTTCCATTGACTCGTGTAGACTTCAATAATAAACTGTTCAATGCATTATGCCAGATAAATCTTGCATCAAAAGTAGAACACATATTCTTCTTTTACTTCTGTCTACTCAGAAATGCAATATTTACATGTATTTACGATGGGTTAATAAAAAGAAGATGCATTTATTCTTCTAGAAATTATTAGACAGAATTTTGACAACATGAATTCTCCTGTAATGGCACATAATTAATAGTTACAGACATATTATTTCATATGGAAGGTAACATAAAGAAGAAATCAATGTCAAGCGTGAAATAATTATTGCACATAATCTTCTGATCTGCCTCGAGATTGAAGACCAACCTCCTGAAGCTGGTTTATCAAGCTGTAAATCTTCACGTGTTGAATTCAGAAGCTCATGTCTGAAAGGTGAGAATAAATACTCAATATTCACTAGGCAATATTCAGCAAACTAATAACCACTAGTACATATTTAACATTTAGTCAGCAAGGCTGGTTTCGAAAAGAAAAGATAATCTGGATGCTTGAGCACAACTACATCTTTTTTTTTTTTTTTTTTTCCTGAGACAGCGTTTTGCTCTTGTTCCCAGACTGGAGTGCAATGGTGCGGTCTCGACTCACTGCAACCTCCATCTCCCGGGTTCAAACAATCCTCCTGCCTCAGCCTCCCAAGTAACTGTGACTCCAGGCGCCGGCCACCATGCCCGGCCGGTTTTTGTATTTTTAGTGGAGACGAGGTTTTGCCATTGTTGGCCTGGCTGGTCTCGAACTCCTGACCTCAGGTGATCTACACGCCCTGGCCTCCCAAAGTGCTGGGATTACAGTTGTGAGCCACTACACCCAGCCTACAACTAAAGATTAATTTGCGGTTTCTACAGAGTAAAAAGCAAAATAATAATTGCAAATTGTCTAATAAGATGCTTCATGGAGCAGGTATCCTCACAAGTAAAGAGGTAACTTTGCCACCCACAGCTCTTTGAAGCATATTACAAAAATCTTAAATGGGATCCTTTAATGTCACATTGCATTCAAGACCATCTTCCTCCACACATCTATACAAACAATCATATATTCCCACACATGCTTTAAAAATCTTAGGTCTATGAGGGCGAGGTGGGCAGATTATCTGAGGTCAGGAGTTCAAGACCAGCCTCGCCAACATGGTGAAAACACCATCTCTACTAAAAATACAAAAATTAGCCAGGCATGGTGGCACATGCCTGTAATCGCAGCTACTAGGGAGTCTGAGGCATGAGAACCGCTTGAACCTGGGAGGCAAAGGTTGCAGTGAGCCGAGATCACGACACTGCACTCAAGCCTGGGTTCCAGTGTGAGACTCCATCTCAGGGAAAAAAAAAAAAAAAAAAAATCTCAGGCCTAAAAAAAAGGCATGGATTCTATGTTCTTTAGCAAAAGTAGCAGAAAATAGTGAAAGAAAATGTCAGTTGCATGCCAGTCCAGTGCGGGCACTGTTCATGCTTCAAATGCCAACCCTGGATGACTGATGCAATATTGGACCCACATAAGCTAAAAAGGGGAAGATAAAAATACACAAAATAACTTAAACTTCATCACATAGAACCCTAGTGGTGAATGAATATTTGTCAACAATAAAAAAGACGTATTACTCAGAAGAGAGATGAGTCTTACTTCTTAATCACAAAACGAATCCTTTCCTTTGCAAGTAATATCCTCTCTAGCCGAGGAATTCCATAAGTAGATGGCCTTCTAAAAGGAATTCCTTCAGGAAGTCCTTCTACATAAAGGTCTTCAACATGAGACTGGAAAAGAGGGTATGGGATCGTCACCGGACCTTTGGCTTTTATGGCTTGAGCTATAAGGACAAAAAGAGAAGGAGATACCATTTAAACATGATTTGTAGAAAAGAATAATAAATCATTGAATCTGTATTGCTCTTTAACTTTTTTTTTTTTTTTTTTGAGATGGAGTCTCGCTCCGTTGCCCAGGCTGGAGTGCAGTGGCCAGATCTCAGCTCACTGCAAGTTCCGCCTCCCGGGTTTACGCCATTCTCCTGCCTCAGCCTCCCGAGTAGCTGGGACTACAGGCGCCCGCCACCACGCCCGGCTAGTTTTTTGTGTTTTTTTAGTAGAGACGGGGTTTCACCGTGTTAGCCAGGATGGTCTCGATCTCCTGACCTCGTGATCCGCCCGTCTCGGCCTCCCAAAGTGCTGGGATTACAGGCTTGAGCCACCGCGCCCGGCGCTCTTTAACTTTTATAATTTGATCTTTACTTGTTATTGTGATTGAATCAGAAGAAAAACACTATGAGGGTAATAGAAAGAACACAAAACTTCTAATATTCTGTTTATCAAAGCCGGCAGTGAAATATCCCATTACTTTAAGGCAATGTGAATACAGCCAGACTTTCTACAGAAATCTGAACCACATTACAAAGCCAGAAAAACATACCCGGTAATATCATTTAATACATATAGTACTAAATGGAAGAAGCAGTATTTTAAAAACATAAACATCAGTGTAACCTTATTGGACTTATAAAAATAATTTCTGTTAAATAACAGAGGCAGGCTGGTCACAGTGGCTCATGTGTGTCATCCCAGCACTTTGGGAGGCCGAGGTAGGTCAATCACCTGAGGTCAGGAGTTCAAGACCAGCCTGGCCAACATGGTGAAACCCTGTCTCTACAAAAAATATGAAAATTAGTCGGGCATGATGATGGGCGCCTATAATCCCAGCTACTCGAGAAGCTGAGGCAGGAGAATCATTTGAACCTGGGAGGCAGACGTTGCAGTGAGCTATCATGCCATTGGACTCCAGCCTGGGTGACAGAGCAAGACTCCGTCTCAAATAATAAAAATAAATAAATAAATAAATAATTAACAGAAGCGAAAGATTCTCCTAAACTACAACATCTCTGCTAATATTTATTTACCCAACAGTAAAATAATACAACAGCTATAAACAGTCAAGAGTGGGGAGTATTAAAATCAAACATAGCATGTGGACTCCCATCAGAAAAGCTTCATTTTTTTTTCCATAATTGTGTGTAAAAGTCTATTTGCTAAACATTAATATTTGTACTGAAACTTCAAGTGTACCATATTACACATTAGCACTGAGTTAGTCAATATCCTCTGTTGTACACTAAACTTGAATATCATATTTATGTCACAATGAAAATATCGCTCCCTAAGGCAATTTCCATTAATATTGCTTTGAAATTATAAAATGTGAAGATGTTTTTATAATTTCACAACAGGTGAACATTTATTGTCTTGTATACAAAATAATCTAATAAATCACCATCACAACAAAAGCCCCACAACATAACCTGTTTGATTTCATGAAAAGCACTGACATTTATAAACTGATATAGTACATTTGTAGTGGTGCGATCTCGGCCTACTGCAAGCTCTGCCTCCAGGGTTCCCGCCATTCTCCCGCCTCAGCCTCCCAAGCAGCCGGGACTACAGGCGGCTAATTTTTTCTATTTTTAGTAGAGACGAGGTTTCACCATGTTAGCCAGGATGGTCTCAATCTCCTGACGTCGTGATCCGCCCGTCTCGGCCTCCCAAAGTGCTGGGATTACAGGTGTGAAACACTGCGCCCGACCCCCCCTAGAGCCTATGATCATACCACTAGGTTACAGTGCTTCCAGGTAGCACATGCTATGAGGTTTTTGCTTCAGAATGAACCAATAAAGAACACGGGGCTGGGCGCAGTGGTTCACGCCTGTAATCCCAGCACTCTGGGAGGCCGAGGTGGGTAAATCACCTGAGGTCAGGAGTTTGAGACCAGCCTGGCCAACATGGTGAAACCCCGTCACTACTAAAAATATAAAAATCAGCTAGGCATGGTGGCGGGCACCTGTAATCTCAACTACTCAGGAGGCTCAGACAGGAGAATTGCTTGAACCTGGGAGGCAGAGGTTGCAGTGGGTAAATCACCTGAGGTCAGGAGTTTGAGACCAGCCTGGCCAACATGGTGAAACCCCATCTCTGCTAAAAATATAAAAATCAGCTAGGCATGGTGGCGCGTGCCTGTAATCCCAGCTACTCAGGAGGCTCAGACAGGAGAATTGCTTGAACCTGGGAGGCAGAGGTTGCAGTGAGCCGAGATCGCGCCACTCCAGACTAGGCAACAAGTGGGAAACTCCATCTCAAAAAAAAAAAAACCAAAAAAAGGGCAAAAAAGGTGTAAGCTATTAAAAACTGGGAGAAACACTAAGAGAACCTGAAGTAAATTGCTAAAAATATGGAAAATTTGTTGAATTCATTAGCAAATTTAATTCTAGATTTTCATTGAGGGGTAGGTCATATTACTCATGATGAAGAAAAAATGTTCATTTTAAGTTTATTAACACAAATACCATCAATATGGCTTACTGCGTTTAAATTTCCACTTATAGCAACTCAGTTAAAACTGCATATCACACAATTTTACAGCTTGCTAGTTAATGGCAAAGTTGTCATCCAAATAAAAATGATAATAACAGATGATAATAAAATTGATAATAAATATGATAAAAATAAAATGACTTTTATTTTTAAATCATTTTAAATATTTTATAAAAAAATACAAATGATAACAAATTGTGAATTTCTTTCATCATTACATAAAGGTGGCTGTAGCATAGAATAGTAAAAGGACAAAGAAGGAATTGAAATCTAGCATCAACTCAGTTATACATCAACATAAAAGCAGTGGCCAGGATGGTGGCTCATGCCTGTAATGCCAGCACTTTGGCAGGCCGAGGCGGGAGGATCACTTGAGGTCAGGGGTTTGAGAGTAGCCTGACCAACACGGTGAAACCCCGTCACTACTAAAAATATAAAAATTAGCAGGGCATGATGGCAGGCACCTGTAGTCCCAGCTACTTGCGTGACTGAGGCAGGAGAATTGCTTGAAACCAGGAGGTGGAGGTTGCAGTGAGCCGAGATCGCACCACTGCACTGCAGAGACTCTGTCTCAAAAAAAAGATAAAAGAAGAGACAATAGGGGGATCTCAGCAAATACTGGATTTAACAAAGTAGATTAAGAGAAACTATCAATTAAAAAAATAATTTTTAATGAAATCCCCAAGATCCAGAGCTTTGTAATACGTAAATCCATTCCCAAATATCCATGCTGAAAGTTTAAAAGAAATGTTAGCTGATAACTACAGAAATACAACTTTTCCTTAGCTTTACTGTAATCTAGAAACAAAGAATGTTTCTAATATTTAGACAGACACTACTAAGGACCTTACAATGAGAGACGTGTAAGTAAGTGTGGCACGGTTCACTGGCAGCCCTGGGCTGGGCTTGTCCACATCACCCCCATGGTGAACAGTAACGCCATTGTGTAAATGCTCATGAACAAAGCATTACAGGAATTTTCCTGTTTAGACATACCGTATTTCCTTTCAAACAATTCTTCAACTTGTTTACGTAGATCAGTGATGCGAGCATTCCATTTCTCTGAAAATTGAGCAAAAGTTAATTCCCATTAAGAAGTCCCTACCATCGGGGTGGCACTAGGGTCTTGGGCTGACCGAACATACAATGACATATTTTCTACATTTTTACATCCCAACTGTCCATATCATTTTACTGCTTTCCAAAGCCCTTTCCCTTTTTTTCTGGTGGTTCTTAGAATTATGAGGTTGGTGCAAAAAAGTAACTGCGGCTTTTGCCATTACTTTTAATAGTCTCATGGGAGACTAGAAGAGAAGTTTTAACATTTAGCACCTCTTTTTAGCCTTTCAATTTCTGAAAAGCAGGAGGGCAGAAAAGATCAAGCGAATTAAACATGGCAAAAGGGAGCCCACGATAAAGAAGTCTCCAGGGGTCTTTTAACAAACTTCCTAAAACATGTCTTAATTGCGTGGAAATAAGACTTTACGGATATATAGCTGCAACTTAGAATGCTAAAGAACAGGCCAAGCGCAGTGGCTCATGCCTGTAATCTCAGCACTTTGGGAGGCTGAGGCAGGTAGATCACCGGAGGTCAGGAGTTTTGATTCAAGCCTGGCCAACATAGTGAAACCCCATCTCTACTAAAAACACAACAATTAGCTGGGCGTGGTGGTGGGCGCCTGTAGTCCCAGCTACTCAGGAGGCTGAGGCAGAAGAATCACTTAACCCGGGAGGTGGAGGTTGCTGTAAGCCAAGATCGTGCCACTGCACTTCAGTCTAGGTGACAGAGCGATACTCTAGCTCAAAAAATTAATAATAAAAATTAAAAATAAAGAAGAAAAACATATTTAAAAAGTACAAAAATTCAATTCATATCCAATCATTGTGACTATGACACAGTGGAATATTAAAGTACTATTTTCAAAATGTATACAAGCTCAATGTTCCATTTATTCAAAATATGAATCATCAACATCATTTGCCACTAATATCTCATTCAGTCGCTTGCTAGGATACATTATCCATTGGGAGCTCACAGATTAGCAGCCGCAGGGACACGGTGCAAAAACAGAAAACCAAGAGGTGAAATAGTTCTGAAATAAAGGTTTTAAAGCTAAGAGAAATAAATTACTAAGTCTTTAGCACTAATCTTGAGCCGACTAATTATCATCAGACAAGACAATGTCCTATGCTTTGGTAAATTCAAACTATATTTAAACACTGTCTGTAATGGGACTTTCAAAATGCTCCTGGCTTTCCAACGATGAGATTATAATGCAGTAATACAGGCTAAAGCATTTCCCCCTGCAGAGCATGTTGCAACATTTCTCAGTCACACTGAGAGTCCAGAAGATGAAGGAAAAGGTCACGTATTTCGCTGAGAACTTACCAAAGTTGAACTCCCTCACTTTCCGCTTCCCAGCATTGGCGGGTTCCGGGACTGGCGGCTGTGGTAGCTCATTGGTCTTTGGTCTCTTAGAAGGTGGAGAATAATCATCATCTTGAAAAAGAAAATGGTCATCACTGGAAGAACCGTCTTAGAGTTACAGTCACCTCCTGGTCAATTCCCAACATTGAAAAGGTGAGCGGGACTTGAAAGCTATTTTGAGTATCAATAATTATTTCTGTATTGTGAGCTTTAGCAGGCTTTTTCCTAGTCACATTTGAAACTGTATTTGTTTGGAATGTGTTCAGGGGAATATTGCTTTTTCCTCTGTCTTTCTTCATTAGTTTTTAGTTTGCTTCATTTGAATTGTCATTATAAATTTCCCCTTCTCAAATAACTTTCAAATTGTTGCCAAGAACTATATTCTATTTTAAGGCTTTTGAGAAAAAACTTTCAATGAAGACAGCCACCTAAAGTTATACAAATACGTAAAAGGGGATAAAATAAAGCTTAGATGGAAAAGATATTTAAGCTTATACAAAATTTAAGCATGCATAAGCAAGGGAAACTGGGTAACTATGTTCAAATAGTTTTTTTTTTTTTTTTGGAGACAGAGAATTGTTCTGTTGCCCAGGCTGGAGTTCAGAGGTGCGATCGTGACTCGCTGCAACCTCCACCTCCTGGGCTCAAGCAATTCTCATGCCTCGGCCTCCAGAGCAGCTGGGATTACAGGCACCCGCCACCACGCCTGGCTAATGTTTGTATTTTTTGGTAGAGATGGGGGTTGTGCCATGTTGACCAGGCTGGTCTCAAACTCCTGGCCTCAAGTGATCCACCCACCTCGGCCTCCCAGAGTTCTGGGATTACAGGTGTGAGCCACTGTGCCCGGCCTGTTCAAATACTTTTAACAAGTGCAAAATGTATGGGCTTAAAGAACTAGGGCTGCATTATTATGAAAGGGATACTGTTGATTCAGTCAGCACAGAGGCTGCGTATAAAGGAGTAGTCAGCTATTCAAGCAGAGCGCACAGCACACACGCTGTCGTGAGAGTTTTGTACTCATTTCCTTGTAGATACACACCAGCAACTCACTCTGCTGTGACCCTTCAATACACCTCACGTTAGGATTAGAGACATCTGGGTCAAATCAGCTGCCACTGTCATCTCTAGTCCCTCAAAGTGTCAGGTAACATGCTATTAATATTGCTGCTCAAACATCACCTATAAAATACTGAAAACATCCTTTTAAGAAATTCTTATTTAAAAACAAATGTGGTATGGTAAAGAAAATAATTATTGTGTTAAAGACAGTATCATGGGGAAAAAAAGATCACGTGAGTAAAATAAGCTATCTTTTTAGATGGGTATAATTGTTATTCTTGTTTTACAGCTAAAGAAATGGGCTCAGAGAATGTTATTTGATTGGACCGTGTTGTATCTCTGGACAGCACAGCTGAGATCAGACTGTGTGTGTAACTCCACTAGCCTACAAGGGTGCTTCTCATAAAGGTAAGAAATGTAAATTTGGCCTAATATACAACATTGCCCGGGCTCGCACTGGGTCGCTTCTGTAGACACTTCTGTATTAATCAAGGGAAGGTGAAAATGCTCCTAGAAGGCGACTGGACACCAGCACCCTTGCGTGCTGCCTTTGGGCTCTTCCTCTAAGGCCAACAGTGACCTGAAATTATTGACTGGGCTGACCATGCCAATCAACTGGAGAAAATGGTACCGAGGTCACCAACATCAGACAAATTCATTTTAGGACCTATTTATGTGCTTAGAAAGACAAAAGTGCTTTTGTAAACTATACTATTTCAGAAAAACATAATCATAGTAACAATGACGTAAAATGCTGATGTGTTGAACGCTACTTTAGAAAAACATGTTCAAATCTAGGAAAAAATTTCTGATAGAAAACTATCTATCGGCAGGGTCTCATTCTTTCTTTCTTTCTATCTATCTATCTATCTATCTATCTATCTATCTATCTATCTATCTATCTATCTATCGGTAGGGTCTCATTCTATCACTCAGGCTGGAAGGCAGTGGCATGACTGTAGCTCACTGTAGCCTCGAGCTCCTGGCCTCAAATGATTCTCCTGCTTCGGCCTCCCAAACAGCTGGAACTACTACACCTGGCTATTTTTCTTTTAATTTTTTGTAGGGACAGGGTCTCATTATGTTGCCCAGGCTGGTCTGCAACTCCTGGCCTCAAGTGATCCTTCTGCCTCAGCCTCCCAAAGTGCTGAGATTATAGGCATGAGCCATGGGGCCAGGACAGAAAACAATTTTAAAATGACAAACTACCTATGAAAGAAGATTTGGCTGTCACCTGGGTTTGTATTACTGTAAGGATGAAAAATGGTCGAGACACCCTATAAATAGATTAAGGTTCCAACCTAAGTAAAAACAATCTGGAAAACAGAAGTGGTAAGTTTGGACCTCGATTCTGAAAATATACTTTTTAAAAAATCCTATTTTCCAACTCCCAACATATTTTAGAAACTTTAAGAGTATTTTTATGCTGGCTTCCAAAGATTAAAACAAAATACACTCATTTCACCTATGAATACTGTCAAAGCATTATAAATGCTTAACATTATTATTATTATTATTTTTTTTTACAAACATTAAGCAGTAACTTCTAAAATAAAAGTATTTCCCCTATAGGTTAAGGTCTCCTAAGTATCCTCATAGATCATCATTTAAACTGACCATTCATTGAATGACAAACTGAAAGCTGCTAGAGTAGAATGACATGCGAAGGGAAACACGGCTGTAGATGGAATGGAATGGACACCTGGCGAGCTCCATCCCATGAATCTCAGTCCAAATGCAAACTTCACAGCTGAGGCCCGGGGGAGGGGAAGACAGGTTTTCCTTACTGAAAAGACTTCAGTTTTTCAGTCACGCAAACATTTTAGAACACAAAAGGTTTAATAGCATAAATAAATTTTATGAAGGTAATCCAATCGATCATAAACAAAAAAAAAAAGAAAGAAAGAGAAAATGGCAAATCTACTAGAGTGTTTTTTAATACAACAAAGACTGTAAAATATTGAATAGATCAGGGATATCACATTTTCTTCTTCACTGACAAATAATAAAGTTCAATCTGTTAAATGTTAACAAATACAGAGATGAATGTAGTTACTTTATTTTTTGAGACAGGGTCTCACTCTTTCACCCAGGCTGGAGTGCAGCGGCATTACTCACTACAGCCTCGACTTCCCAAGATCAGGTGATCCTCCCACCTCAGCCTCCCAAATAGCTGGGACTACAGGCCTGCACCATCACGCCCAGCTAATTTTTTTTTTTTTTTACTTTTATAGAGATGGGGGTCTCCCTATGTTGCCCAGGCTGGTCTTAAACTCCTGGCCTCAAACAATCCTCCTGCCTTGGCCTCCCAAAGTGCTGGGATTATAGGTGTGAGCCACAGCATCCAGCTGAATGTAGTTATGATAAAACATCACACCATATATTCTATTTTAAAAACCCTGTTTCATAAACTTTTTAACTAATCTTTGGGTGTTTTAAGTCATATGGAACATGGCATTCAGGCATCAGAACAGCTATAAACTTCACCACATCCTCAATTTTTTCTGCAATGAACTCTTTGTTGCAATTAATTGGTTTTGAGAAAGTAAGAAAAAATGAGTTTCTCGACCTAAAATCCTTTCCACAAAGGATCAAAATTACTTTTTACTCTGAAGCATAAAACATCACCTAAAGCTCTAGGGCCTGCCCTCACATACTGGGCATTACTCTTCCAATTATTCTGCTGTTTCCAAAGCATAAACAACCATTTTTGTGTAACAAGACACACGTTTCAGCATGCTTCAAATTCAAGCCCCAACTCTTAAGTGTTTCCATAATCAAAATGTAAAGATTTTAAGATATATTTTAAGATAGTTTATTTTATTTTTTGAGATGGAGTCTCACTCTGTCATCCAGGCTGGGAGTGCAGTGGCACAATCTTGGCTCATTGCAACCTCCACCTCCCACGTTCAAGCAATTCTCCTGCCTCAGCCTCCGGAGTAGCTGGGATTGCAGGCGCCCACCACCATGCCTGGCTAATTGTTATATTTTTAGTAGAGATGGAACGTCACCATGTTGGTCAGGCTGGTCTCGAACTCCTGACCTCAGATGACCCACTCACTTCAGTCTCCCAAAGTGCTGGGATTACACCACACCTGGCCCATTTTAAGATATTTTAATATGCAAAAGGTGCTATTCATGAATTTACAATAGTTATGCTACCCACAGTAACAAAAGCGCTCCGCCAATACTTACAAGTTGGCAACACCATCCCTAACTCTAAATTTGTGTTTAGAAAACACCAACTTCCTTTTTGCAACATAGTAACGAATATGCCTACAGATAATACAGGCTTCAGAGCTAAAGCTGTTTCTCACTGCATTCTAGCCAGTGACTCAATTAAATAGACTATGTTACAATATCTTCTGATACTCTTATCTTCAACATAATCAGACTGGTAATGTGTTATCATACAATCTGACGGCTATTCAAAGTTTAAAAACAATCAAAAACAATACTGTATCTATTTCAAAACCCGGACCCATTAATGACCCTACACATTTCAAATTAATGGATTCATTCTTTCACCCATGGATACAACTTACAGCTCCTCTAAAACTCTTTACATAAACAACTAGGTATTCATTAAATGACTATTTGGCAGCAATAAAAATTTTTAAACAAAGTGTTCAAGTGCTAAACTAAGCAATTATGTCAATTTTAAAACTGCTGCAGGGACACTTAAGAAAACACAAGAATGAAACAATAAACAGCAAAGCCTGATGGCTTTGTCTTCAAAATCTCCCCAGAATCAACCACTTCTTATCTCCCCGGCCACCAACCTGCTCTAAAGCACCCCTCTCTGTGCCCTAGGTAATTCCAAGAGGCCCCCCAGCTAGTTTTCTGTCAACACTATTGACTGCTGTAGGTATTTTCTTTTTTCCCCCCTTTTCTCAACATAGTCGCTAAGTTTCCTAGAAGTGAAGGACAGAAAGTGTCACTCATATTTTCAAAACACTCCTGAGGATTTGCTACTAAATTGTTCACTACTAAATTCTTAGCACCGTGGCCGGGCATGGTGGCTCATGCCTGTAATCCTAACATTTTGGGAGGCCAAGGCGGGCAGATCACCTGAGGCAAGGAGTTCAAGACCAGCCTGGCCAACATGGTGAAACCCCTGTCTATACTAAAAATACAAATATTAGTCGGGCAAGGTGGCATGTGCCTGTAGTTCCAGCTACTCGGGAGGCCGAGGCAGGGGAATCACTTGAACCCAGGAGGCGGAGGCTGCAGTGAGCCGAGATCACGTCACTGTACTCCAGTCTGGGCAACAGAGCAAGACTCCGTCTTAAAAAAAAAAAGGGGGGGGGCAGGGGGCGGTGGCTCATGCCTGTAATGCCAGTTCTTTGGGAGGCCAAGGCAGGTGGATCACGAGGTTAGGAGTTCAAGATCAGCCTGGCCAAGATGGTGACACCCCATCTCTACCAAAAATACAAAAAAAAAAAAAACAATTAGCCGGGCATGGTGGTGCGCCTGTAATCCCAGCTACTCGGGAGGTTGAGGCAGAGAACTGCTTAAACCTGGGAGGTAGAGGATGCAGTGAGCCGAGACTGAGCCACTGCACTCCAGCCTGGGCGACACAACGAAACTCCGTCTCAAAAAAAAAACAACAAAAAAATTCTTAGCACCTGGCACATACAATGTGCTCAGTATTTGTGGAGGGATTAAATGAATATATGAATAGTATTGTCCTTAATTAAATGCAGCAGCCAAGTATCTGCCACTATCTTAAACATAAATTCCACAAAAAAGAGATGGTAGGTAATTCAACTGCCCATCATAAACCCTACTGAAATACTGAAACTCTAAAAAGGTGTTATTCAAATCTTAGTACATAATTCCTCTGAGACTCCTATTTTTACATATATAATTATGTATTCATTAAGTGTCTGCTTCACAGTTATAAAAATAAAAAACACAAAGTTTTCTAATGCTAACCTCTTCAATTACAGAGATCCTAAAAAACCTACAGTACCAGCTGCGTTAAGTGTGCCATGTGTGGTCATGTGAGTCAATTATATTTGAAATTATTTACATATACCTTTCAAAGTATGAGAAATTTAAAAAGTCAAAGAGTTTGACTTATTAGGAAGATGTAAAATTCATCACAAAATGAATTTACTTAAAATCAATTTAAGGGAAAAAAATCAGGTTAAGTAACGAACAGAGAGTTAGGCCACAGCAGAAGGAACACAGGTAACAGGTAAGTGACTCAGGTTTGGGAAGTTAGGCCTTAAGAAAGAAACTTCTTTTACACCGTTCTTAGTGCTCCCTTGACAGCCAGACCTGAAACAAGTCTGATAAGGTTTTCTGTGCACACATCAGAGATAACATACCTGACAGCAATTTACCTTAACCCAGAAATGTAGTCACGGTGTTTACGAAAACTGAGGCATGCGGTTCTATTAGTCCAAGGCTGATTTCCCAAACCTAAGTTACGTATGTTTTAAACGTTTACCACCGACTCCAAGTACAAATAAAACGCCACAAATGGAAGCGCACAGCTCAGAGCGCACCAGCAGGGGGTTAGGTAATGACCCTGTATCCATGAACACGTCCACCTCAGTGTCAAATTAGCCACTTCAGAACTCCACATAATTGCAAATGAAGATATCCAGGTTAAAAACACTGTGAAAAATCGGACAGACTTATTATTATTATTATTTTTTGAGATGGAGTCTCGCTTTGTCACCCAGGCTGGAGTGCAGTGGCGCGATCTCTGCTCACTGCAAGCTCCGCCTCCCGGGTTCACACCATTCTCCTGCCTCAGCCTCCCGAGTAGCTGGGACTACAGGCGCCCGCCACCACGCCAGGCTAATTTTTTGTATTTTTTAGTAGAGACGGGGTTTCACTGTGTTGGCCAGGATAGTCTCAATCTCCTGATCTCGTGATCCACCCACCTTGGCCTCCCAGAGTGCTGGGATTACAGGCGTGAGCCACCACGCCCGGCCTGGACAGACTTATTTGATGACAAAGTTCTTTTTTTTTTTTTTTCTTTTCTATCAATGATTTGGGAAATGTGAAAAGATTTATATCTAAAATTAAGTCGTCTCCAGGCAAGCAGGAATATCTCAGTTTATTTCTGTCCATCTTCCTATCAAGCACGAGTATTTTCCAAAACAAAACTAAGATTATTCTCTGGATACACTTTTGCTTTTCAAGTTGCCTTGTTCTTAAGGCAGGATTTTTTTTTCCCACTGAACATTTTATATTAGAGATCTTTTTTCAGATTATTGGAAAACATTATCAGGATTTCAATGGCTATAAATTTTTCTGTTATGAAGATATACCAAAATTTTATTTCCCAACTATGGCTATCTAAATAGCTCCCACCATCTGGAAGTAATGTTTCCAGAAAGAATATACGATACACATTATTAACCAGAGGTGTGCATGTAAGCTCTCACTTGACCTTGTTAATATCGAGACAATTTTTTATCTTCCTAAAAAAATTAGGAATATAATGGTTGATATAATTTCTATATAATATACATGTCTTTTATATGTACATATATAATATGTGTATGTGTGTAAGTACATATGACATGGAAAATGCTACCTTTTAAAAGAATTACTTTACTTAGACCTGGTATTTCACTGGTCTTCTGAAAAGAAATAAGTCTACATAGCAAAATTCTGCTACTTAATCATAAATGTGAACGTTAAATCAGGCGTATGGCACAACGTCTTAGTTTAAAAGAAATGAATGGCCTGGGGTGGTGGCTCACTCCTGTAATCCCAGTACTTTGGGAGGCCGAGGTCGGGGGATCACCTGAGGTCGGGAGTTGGAGACCAGCCTGACCAACATGGAGAAATCCTGTCTCTACTAAAAATACAACATTAGCTGGGCGTCGTGGTGCATGCCTGTAATCCCAGCTACTAGGCAGGCTGAGGTAGGAGAATTGCTTGAACCTGCGAGGCGGAGGTTGCAGTGAACCGAGATCAGGCCAATTCACTCCAGCCTAGGCAACAAGAGTTAAACTCCGTCTCAAAAATAAATAAAATAAAATAAATGAGATTTATTACTCCATCCAAAACAGTTAAAGTTCAAAAGACTGATGTACACTTCAGGTTCATGAGCCATTTATTTCTGGATTTTCTTCAAGGTCTTATACTATAAAAGCAAGTATTTACATTCTAAACCATTTTAATACAGCCTCCATCTGCTTTAAGATTTGACAAATCAAAATGGTTATTAGTCCCACCTAAAAGTTTTATTTTTATAATTTTAATAACCTCCTATATTAATATCTCCATAGAAAGGGCACAGCTGAGTATTTATAATATTTATACGCTCTTAAATTTGTTTCCTGTTAATAAGGTTTCTAACTAAAAAGGAATTAAATTTCAACTATTTAATGCTAGATTGTAAACAATTCAAAATGTTTTAGATTAGAAAAATTATATTAATGAAAAAAGAAATCTGTATATTAACACACGAAGTATGAAGAGATTTCTTATATTAGGTGGAAGCTACTAATGGACTTATATTTTAGAAGCAATGAAGACAGACACGTTGAGTAGTTTGGAGTAGTCAAACACTAGAAATAACCAAGTGACATCAGTAGGTGACAGGTTATTAAGAGAGAAAGAGAGACAGACAGCAAACCAAGAAAGGTTACGCAGCAGCTAGAAAAAAACTAATAAAGTACCAAGATGTACAGTTACGGGAGGGGGAGGCCTATGGAATATGTGATATTTTAAAATTTGCTTTGTAATGTGTGCTGAAAACATAAGTGTATTTTTGTAAAAATCAAGATATATACTGAATTATTTCTCGAAGTAGACACAATAAGCTGACATACATCCCTCGGTATTGGGACTTGGGAGCAGAATGAGGGTGAAGAAAACGTTCCACTGCGCAATTTACTATACCATTTTCACATTTTACCACAAGAAAGAAGTACTTTGAGGGGAAGAAACTTACAAAAGTACTGTGAGACATTAATTTTAATTTTTTTTTTTTTTAAGATGGAGTTTCACTCTGTCGCCCAGGCTGTAGTACAATGGTGTGATCTCAGCACACTACAACCTCTGCCTCCAGGGTTCAAGTGATTCTCCTGCCTCTGCCTCCCAAGTAGCTGGGATTACAGGCACGCACCACCACACCCGGCTAATTCTGTATTTTTAGTAGAGATGGGGTTTCACCATGTTGGTCAGGCCGGTCTTGAACTCCTGAACTCAAGTGATCTGCCTACCCTGGCCTCCCAAAGTGCTGGGATTACAGGTGCAAGCCACCGTGCCCAGCCGGGAGACATTAATTTAAAAGGAAAAATGCAATGCTCATTTAATAATTATTAATATGAACTGATAGTTAATAATTCTATTAGCTGAATTTTCAAATAATTCAGGATAAACTGTCTCAGCTGATCAGGTTCATGCTTATCTTTGGAGAAAAAAAAAAAACTAGGTTTGAAGCAATCTTAGCTATAGAAGAGTATTGTAGAATAACAGTTCTGAAAGATAAATTGTATGTCAGCCTCTAAGTAGTATTTGCGGGTCGGGGGCGGGGGGACTTGCTTTTAAAATTACTCACTAAACTATCAACACTTTCTCCTCCACTTTACTTAATTAGAAATTAGGGATTCCAGCTCCAAATAAGTCTTCTTCTATCACAACCCCATAGATTATAGAATCTGTTTTTGTGTGTATCAAGTCTGGTCATAATTTTCTTTTTCTCTTTTCAATTCCGACTGATAGCAAGGATAGCTTGGGCCACCTGTGGGCCAGTGCTAATTCTCACAGCTTCATTCTGTCATCTAAAACTCCCAAAGCACTGGGGTGCACTGCTGGGGAGTGGGCTGCTTTGGTCACACAAACACATGTATTCGTCCCACAAGTCTCCTTTCAAAATGAATGAAATGCATATTTAGCAATGTGAATGTGACAAATACTTTTATGACCAGAAGTAAACTTTGGAATCAAGGCTTTTAGATAACTAACCTTCAATAGTCACCTCAACTTCAGGGTCCTCACTTGTTTCTGAAGGGACATGTTGAGTAGAATCTTGAAAAAAATAAAATTCTAAAATGACATTCATTATTAAGCATTTTTCCATATGTTCCAACATTTTACTGATTTGATACTCCAAAAGCAGCCTACTATAAAAATTCACTGGCATTTTAATTCATTTCATATTAATGAAATTAAAATTTGACCCTTTTCATTATAAATAGGGATAAAAGAAAACAAAAATTAGAAAAACTCTAGAAAAATTTAGATAATAACATGTTACCTGCAGAAATTGACTCAAAAAAATCCCATAGTCTTGGAGGAATGAGGATCTGACAAAGTCACAATGAATTTCCTGCCACAGCTAGAAGATGCTCAGATAGAAACAAATGCTTTCTACTTGGGTTAGAATTTCTTCTCTCCTTTCAGAAATGTGAGGAGTGGTTTCTACTGTCCAATAAAACCACAACCCAGGCTTTGCAATGGAGACTTTCCTATCAAGAGACCGAGTGTCACAAGTGCACACAGGACTATATCCTCTGGCTTTGTATGCAACATATTTCGAAAATTAAAAAGTTCATTCATATTTGTTCCTACACAAGACAAACGTACATCAGAATGTTAGTGCTAGAAGCTTAGAGAGTATTTTCATTAGTTCTCTTTCATTGTGCAAAGGTTGAGAGATTAATTGATTTGCCAAAGATTATGTTTACTTATTAGTAGAGGAATAAAGGCCAGAACCCAGATTCGATTCAACTTTGTTAAAACTGGAAGATGACAGTAAAAATGTCCTAAAAACGCCGTCTTCAAGATGCAGTACCTGCCGACGGGGCTGCAAGGCGGTGAGCCCTTGTACTGCAAAGTTGTGATCTATTACCCAGGTCTTGTTGTTCTAAATCCCGCCTATTCAAAACTGAAAACTCTGTCACAGAGAAAATACCCACCTCCACACGGTAAAGCATACAACATTCACCCACACAATCTTCTATAAAAAGAGCTGACAGGGAAATGTAACCAACGGTTTAAAATGAGCATATCAGTATTTCTGAGTGAAATGTATTCCGGGGAGAAACCCTAATTCTACAACTGAATTTGGAGAAACCAGCCTCTACTGGGGGACTTTTAAGATGGTCTTTCCCTCAAAGAAGGTAAAAGATCAAACAAATGATTTATTTTAATTACAATACAAATGTAAATACAATGGAATATAAGCAGTTACACAGTAGACCCCTCTTTTCATTCTAGAAAAATAAGGTATGACATGACCGATTTATGAGAGAAATAATCCTAAAACAAGATTCGGTTACCTTACCAGTCATTTTCCTTGGGGGAAATCTACAGAAATTTGTGTGGAACCGCTTAAACCCCTTGGAAGTAAGAAGTCACCCTGCATGATAAGTTTAACTCAGGATTCTAAAGAAAAAGAACTGTACCTCAGTCAGGTGTTCCACCCTAAAACCAAAGCTGTAGAGCTGGTAAAATGACAAAGTTGTTTATGGAGTAGTTGTGGGTATAAAATAAAGGGAGAAATTCTCTCCTTTATAAATTTTCTGTAGTCTATATTCTTACCCTACTAAAAGACTAGAAGTATTAAAAAGCACATTTGAAACTAAAATACGAATGGAGCTAGTCATTTTAATTCTGAAACACTGAGGCTATTCTTCCTTAAAAGATCTTTCATATGGCACAAGAAAACCAGGACAAAAAAAAAAGTAGCATTTTGCATCATGTAAGAGCTTTACTTACCACTTAGTTTTCAATCCCATAGGCTTTATTAATCAGTATGGTCAAAGAAGCATATTACATCTTAGAACTTAAAAAAAAAAAAAATAACCTGTTGGCTAGGAAGGCATACCAAAGGAATCACCTTTTATTTCCAAATGAGGTGTTTTAAGGATAATAGAATCTATAAAATAGAATAAACATACAACAAATAGTGTAAAATATGCAATCTCTTTTTCTCCTAACCTTCTGCTGGTACTTCCATTTCTGTGCCTTCATTGCCCTCTGAAGAATGATGGCTTCCTAAAAAGAAAATAAACAACATATAATAAACCAATAAAAACTGACACTGAAAGATGAAAGAGAATCTAGGTAACAATCCAAACAATGTAAGACATAATAAACATACGCAAAATGATTGTCTAACTCTTTAGCCATTAAGTCAAACAATGTTTTCTAATCCAGAAAAGAATACAACGCTTCTATATGGAAGCTAAAAGAATTGTTTTAAAACACAAATACAGAGCGCAGACCTAAGGAGGTTTGGGGATTTAATATTTGTTACTATAACTACATGATAAAATTACTGGATATTGGCATCTGAGGAAGCAGAATTATGCTTCAAGTACCATGCTCATCTGTCAGTGACACACATACACACACACTGATCACACTAGATGCTTGCTGTGCTCAGACACTTAATTAATTACTCTGTAAGGAAGCTCAGGGTTTGCTGTGGAAAACGTTTCATGCTTTCCATGTTCGCTATGGCGAAAGCCATGGAAACTCAATCCCCATCATTTCATCAAAGTTGTACTTAAAGGAAACTCGTAAGTTAAAATTTAAGATACTACCTTTAGTCTCAAAAGCATTTTAAGTCGGGTAATATAATCTGCCTGCTTCTAAAAACTGGAACATAAAGCATGATCAGTTAGGCAGTCACAAGGTAAATAGGCTCATCCTACTAGAGCAGAAGTTTTACTCACGAAAAGGAAAGAAAGAATCTAAGACATCAGAGAGCCACTTAGGATTAAGAACGCAAGCTGCCCCCTAATTTGTATCCTCCGTCCTTAAAGATCTGAGCTACTAACATGGAAAAGATGGAAAAACATTGCCTTTAAGTACCAATACAAACATATTACCTATCAGTAAGAATACATCGCTTGAGGGGAAAGGAAGCAGATGCTCATCTATTTTGTCTCATCTATTGAGAACTAAGTTCAGAAGCTATACTAAAAGTAAGATCTAAGTTATAAACGTATTTTATCTTGATTTTTAAAGAGCAATGCTTACAGTCTGAAAAACTGTCATTTGGTGGCTAATATCCTTGAATTCAAAGCACCATACTGAGGTCACATCTTTTTGGTTCTCAGTACCTAGTTTTAGCATGTCACAATTATCTGGGGATTCTTTTCCACTTCCTTTACATTGCGAAAACTCACCTGAACTCAAAACTGTAGGTAAATCTACAAACCTATACCTATGAGTCAATCTTTAATTCATTTTTAAAATATGCTTTCTCTACACACTTCCTTTCTCTTTTTTTAATCTTAATATTTGAATTTATGGAGCATTAAGTTCTTTGACTGTAAAAGTCAAAGAAAAAAGAGATGTGAGGTCAAAGGAATGAGAGCAAAACGACGAGGTCAGTAGGTAAAAAGGAAAATTTCAGCAAAGAATAACAGTTAAGATGATTGTTCATGTAAGCAATAATTCTGTATGTCTTTTAAAATCTGAAATAAACAATTACATTTACATTATATGCTAAGCCTAAAGATTACATCTTATGCACTGAAAGCCAAAATACATAGAATTAAACGCCATTACTAATAGCCTATGAGTATCAAGTTTTGGAACACTATAAAAAATTGCCCAAAAGGCAATCAACTTGAAACTTACAGATTAACAAGCGCTATTTCAGAATTCTTCTAAATACTAAGTATCAACATAACCTTATCAATATTCACATCACTAACCAATACAACAGTAACCTGGCTTCTGACTGTTCTGAGATAAGGTATAAATGTGTACTTTACCTTCAATAGGAAAGTGTGTCATGTACCCATTTCGAGATTCATTACTAGATTCACAAAAGGGAAAATTGATTTTGAAAAATTGTTGCTTGTGAAGTTCATTTATATGTTAAAAAAAAAGGCCAATACATTTTTTTTCCTTTTCCATTTAGAAAAGTAACACGATACTTATAAATATTAAACACAGTCTGTGCAATATAAGGAAACATTAAATATGAGCAGTATGTGGGAGAATGGGAGTAAAAAGATTATACCTTGCAAAGGCTTCGATAAGGGCTGTTTTTCATCAACATCATCGGTTTCAGAAGGGCCTGCTTTGGGATACAAAGATAATACTTCAAAAGTAATCCCCCGCCCCCCCAAAAAAATGTAGGATGACTTTAGTTAACAAATTTGGGTGAGATACATGGAATGGCCTTTTCATAAATAAAAAAGAAAAAAATTTTTTAAAAAAGACTGACAAAATGAGCAATATCAATTCATGATCTTGGTGAATGGAAAAATATAATCAGGTAAATTCATATGTAAACAGCCAAAAGAAATTTTGAAGATGACTGGACATATGGATTGAATGGGAATGGTATGTCTAAAATGGAAGATATGGGTTTTTTAAAACAGTACAATGTTTATAACAGTAAACTGTAACTTTTACTTCATACAGATTACAAATGCAGGTTTATCTCACAGGTGTATATGTTTCTTCTTTGGCAAATATTTGCTTACGCTTTTGTCATACTGAAGAAAAATGCAGAACCAAATGTTATATACCTTCCTTAGAATCTCTAAAATAACGTAAACCATCTCCTTGCATCTCTACTCAAATAGAAATGTGATAAACTAACAGTTATTAATTCATTCTCCCTTTCTCCCAGCACCACGGGCATTTTTTCTAATAAGGTTCTTTCCAAAACACAGAACGTACTCTGAGTTAAATTCAACTTCACAAACTGCTGTATTTTGACAACACATTTACATGTTATCATCAAACTCTTTAATGATTAAAGTAGTAATAGTTTTAAAGTAGAAAACAAAACATTGTTTTCAATGGCTATTTAACATAAAACACATTTTGGCATTAATAAGACCACAAATCAGTTAACTATCTCTGAAGAGAACTGAGAAAACATCCTAAGTCGTTTGAAATGCTTCATTCATTAAAGCCTAAGAAATTTCACAAAGGGCCGGGCACGGTGGCTCAAGCCTGTAATCCCAGCACTTTGGGAGGCCGAGACGGGCGGATCACGAGGTCAGGAGATCGAGACCATCCTGGCTAACACGGTGAAACCCCGTCTCTACTAAAAAATACAAAAAACTAGCCGGACGAGGTGGCAGGCGCCTGTAGTCCCAGCTACTCGGGAGGCTAAGGCAGGAGAATGGCGTGAACCTGGGAGGCGGAGTTTGCAGTGAGCCGAGATCCGGCCACTGCACTCCAGCCTGGGCGACAGAGCGAGACTCCGCCTCAAAAAAAAAAAAAAGAAAAAAAAAGAAATTTCACAAAGACGCATCACACTACACATTACAGGCAAAGGACACATCAGAGAAAAAAATCAATTGCATGAGAAATAAAGAAATAGTTTCCACTTGGAACCTCAAAGGATAGCAAGTCTTTGAATGTAGACTCCTAAATTCAAATGCTAGATCCACTGCCTCCTAGTCTTCTGACTCTGAGTAAAATATACAGAACTCGTGAAAAGGAAGATGTGCTATTTACAGGATTTAAAAATGCAATGTTCGTGAAGGCTACTAATTGACCTGTAAGTACTGCTTTAGCTGCTCTTCACAAGTTTAAGTGGCATTCTCGATATTCTGGTCTAAATATTTTTAATGAGGCCCTCATTAAGCCAATTACAACCATGTTTCCTAGGATTCCCACTGTATTATGTTTTCTATTAATAATTTAATTTCAGTATGTTCAGAGAATTTATTAAGACTACCTGTGAATAAGTACACAATTTTTATAAATGATTCATGCTTTGTAAATAAACTTATTTCCTGGGTACACAGTTTTCTTTAGTTAGCTTAAATATATTAACTGTAGTTAAAATATTCTATGTAACATATAAATGTTATAAAAGTATTCATCAGTTAGATATATATCATTGGTTAAAATCTCCCACATGACAGTACATATCTATAGAGACTTATAACTTGTACATAATTTTTACTTTTACTTTGAGGATATATTTTTAGGCACATACAAACTAATGGTTGTTGTATCAACTTAGTGACTGATTCCTTTAAATATTACATAGTCTTATTCTACCCCTGCTACTACTGTTTTTGGCCTCCAATATTGCTAAACTATATATTTTTTAGTTGATATTTACTCAGCCTACCTCCATGTATCACTATACTTTCAAATTATTTTAATGTCACATATTTGAATTTTATTCACCCTAAAAATGGTACTTGATTTTATTCACCCTAAAACATACTTAACCTCCACCTCTCAAATGCTTGAGGTGCCTACCACTCATTGAGAAAACCAACACATTCCCAACACTCACATTTGAATGCCACTATTTTACAGGAGCACTGAGGTGCACAGAGAAATATATCCAAGCCTATTTTGGAATACAAAAGGTTTTAGAAGAAAACATCAATGTCCTTACGTAAAAGAACGAAGAAATGAACTGTATTATAATCACACAGTGTAACTACCATGATGACACGATTAAATCTAGTTGTGACAAAATAGATAAATCCCAGCTGAGGCAGAGGTTGCAGTGAGCTGAGATTGTGCCACTGCACTCCAGCCTGGGTGACAGAGCAAAAATCCATCCCCTCACCCCTGAGAAAAAAAAGATAAATCTTGAAAACTTAAATTGAGTGACAGACTATACTCAACAACATATACAGTGTACCACTGTGTAAGCTTAACTCAGGAAGTGACATATATAAAACAACACGCATGGACATCACACACACACACACACACAGTCCTGCAAGAATATTTACATAGTAAACCACAATATCACCATCAGGAAGGACAATTCTCAGTTTTCAAGATCATGGTCAACTTAAGAAGAATAGAGAGAGAAGTGGGAATTTGGGAGAGCCCAAAGAAGGGCTTCAGTGAAATAGTTACACGTTATTTCTTGGAGGGAGGAGAGAAGAGACGAATACTATGGTTCCCTAAACCTGGGCAGACTGATACTATGCTTTTAGGTTTTAAATATTTCATTTTAAAAAAGCATGTTAGCACCTGTAATCCCAGTACTTTTGGAGGCCCAGGAGGGTGGATCACCTGAGGTCAGGAGCTCGAGACCAGCCTGGCCAAGACGGTGAAACCCCATCTCTACTAAAAAACACAAAAAATTAGCCAGGTGTGTTGGCACACATCTTAATCCCAACTACTCGGGAGGCTGAGGCAACAGAATCACCTCAACCCGGGAGGTAGAGGTTGCAGTGAGCCAAGATCGCGCCACTGCACTCCAGCCTGGGCAACAGAGTGCGACTCTATCTCAAAAAACAAAAAACAAACAGAAAAAAGAGAAATGAAGGCCTATGTCCACACAAAAGCTTGTACACAAATGTTCATAGTACCTCTATTTGTAATGGCCCCAAACTGGAAGAACCCAAATGGCTGTCAACAGACAAAGAGATGAAGAAATTTTGACCCAGGCATACCAACAAATTAACAATCAAATGGAATCTACTACCAATACATGCAATGCTGTGGATGAATTTGAATTTCAAAACAATCATGTGAAATCAAAGAAGCCACACTGCTCCCCGCCCCATGAAAACAGTCCACATTTTATTATTTCATTCATAAGACTTCATAGAAAATGCAAACTAACCTAAAACAGAAAACAGATCCGTGTTGCCTGAATACTGGGCAGGGCAATGAATGACAAGGGGACACAGGAAACTTTTGGGGTTATAGATATTTTATCTTGGATGCAGTGAAATGATGTATTAGGTATGTACATGGCAAAGCTAACCAGATTTTTTTAAGTGTTTAATATACTATAATTATGCAGTGAGAAAAAATTAAGCGGACGATATATCTGCATTTTCCTAATAGGCTTATTTTATTTTGCAACACTGCAACCTGGGATTGAATTCTAAATTGTGCCACAACTTTTGCTCATCCTTTTAAGAACATGAATGGCTATTTTACATATCCCCTATGGATTGTCTGAGTTAATCTTATAGCCCCATTTTTTAAATGTTTTATCCCAGTGACTGAATTATAAATATATGTTAATCAAGAACTGATCAATAAAATACTATTTAAGAAATTAAAGCAATTGATGAGCAAATTTTAATTTTAACCACGAATAATTTTTAGAATGAAAAACTGCATTAACTCGAATTACCTTGAATGTTATACTGATAATAATCAGGATCTTCTGATTCTTCCTTTACTGTCACAGCTGCCATTTCCAGGGAAATGCCTAGAAAAGCAAATGCAATGATATGATTGCATGTCAGAACTTTCAGCTAGATTGTGTAGGGAAATCCTCTCTGCCCTCCCTATAAATACAGCAATGCGTATTTACTTTAAATAAAGACTTTAGATCTTTGAAAAGACAAAAGTAGGTAGCAGAAGGTAAAAATCACCTATAATCCTAGCCAGTGCAAAATTTTAACCATTCATTAATATTCTGCAATTATTTGCTGCTCTTTTCACCAGCAAATTCTTATCTTTAGAATCAAAAAAAATTTTGCCACACTCCCTTTTCACTTAATAGTAAAAATACTTTTATAAACCATTGAAACACACTTATAAACATCAGCTTTAATAACTCAGTATTCCAAAGGAGAGACAGCATCATGGTTAACAATTTCAATAACGAGATACATTGATTTTTTTTCACCTATAAATCCCTTCTATTACAATGATTTGTGCAAGGGTACAAAGCATACCTTTCTGCACAAGGCTTTGTCCACAATTAGGACAGGTGATTCGAAGCAGACCTTTGTGGTCAGATACAAAAGAGTACATGTTGTGTAAATTCCACTCGTAGGAAGGTCAAAATAGGCAAAAGCAATCGATGTTATTAAAAAGCTGACTTTGGGAAGGGCCGAGATCGTGCCACTGCACTCCGGCCTGGGTGACACGGCGAGACTCCGTCTCAAAAAAAAAAAAAAAAAGAAAGAAAGAAAGAAAAAGAAATGAACAATGCATGGGTGCACATACATGTTTCAGGCTGAGATATTCAACCACAGTCATACCAACCCTAACACGAATGAAATCGTGAGCTCTGACTTGGGCAACTTTGTAAAGAATATTCTCAACTCTAGAGAAAGAGCTCAAAGAGAGTTAAATTGATACACAAAGGGTATGCATCCCTGAAGCAACAAGCAAACAAAGGAGTTACTCCACTGCCTTCGATCACCAAGGGGAAAGTGTTTTGCTGCTACACAGTGGTGGCAGAGAACACTGCATCTGAGACCTTTGCGATTCTCTGGGCTAACTTAGCACTTTCATGTCCATCGGTAAAAGTGAATAGAAAATTACAGCTAACAGCCGGGTAGTAATCACAATTACGGCTCATGCCTGTAATCACAGCACTTTGGGAGGTCCAGGCGGGCGAATCATCTGAGGTCAGGAGTTCGAGACCAGCCTGGCCAACATGGTGAAACCTCATCCCTACTAAAAATACGAAAACTAGCTGGGAGTGGTGGCACGCACCTGTAGTCCCAGCTACTCGAGAGGCTGAGGCACAAAAATCGCCTGAACCCAAGAGGTGGAGGTTGCAGTGAGCAGAGATGGCACCACTACACTCCAGCCTGGGTGGCACAGCAAGACAAGGAAGGGAGAAGGGGAGGAAGGGAGGGAGGGAGGGAGGAAGGAGGGGAGGGAGGGAAGGAGGGAGGAAGGAAGGAAGGAAGGCAGGCAGGCAATAAATTACAGCATTATAGCTAACAAAAAAGGCAGATCCACTGAGGATTCAGACCCTTCAGGAATAAAAATTTGGGTCACTCCAATCGGCTACAGAATCCCACACATACTGGCTGGGGGCAGTGGCTCACGCCTGTAATTCCAGCACTTTGGGAGGCTGAGGCAGATGGATTACCTGAGGTCAGGAGTTCAAGACCAGTCTGGTCAACACAGTTAAACTCGGTCTCTAGTCTCTACTAAAATAAATAAATAAATAATACAAAAATTGGCTGGATGGCACACGCCTGTAATCCCAGCTGCTCGGGAGGCTGAGGTGGGAGGATCACTTGAACCCGAGCCGCGGAGGTTGCGATGAGCCAAGACCGCACAATTGCGCTCCAGTCTGGACAACAGAGTGAGACTTTGTCTCAAAAATTATAAATAAATAAAGTAAAAAGGTAAATCCAAAAAAAAGTCTGGTAAGCTGCAGAAGCACAGACTGTGGTAACTATGCCTACTCTCTTCCTTGTCTGTTACAAATGTGTTTGTGTAAAGATTATGCGTTTGCATATACTAACTATTCTCTTCTGTACAGTAGTATTTCAGAATAGTTTGGTTGGAGGTTTCCTTTCCATTTGTCCATTAGACTAGGGATTACTCAAAGAGGTTTGGGCTGCATTTAAAGAGCAGGTAATATAGCTCGCGACTTTTAAGTCAGTCTCCCAGCGATGGGTGTGACTGCTGGAACACTGTGTCTCTCCATTTTGAGGAGAGGGTAAAAATGGATTTCTTTGCAGGAAGTCAATTACATCTCTTTAGATGGAAGAGTTGTCTCGTTGTACAGAAGGTCAAATGTACAGGGGAGGGTGTGTATATATGCTGAGTAGCCAAACAGAACAGCCTGGGCCAGCCGCAAAACTGATGTCTCTCAGTTGCAAACCCATCCTCTGGGTTTCTGCTGAAGCTTGAGTTCTGCACAGCAGCTGCCTCTGTGTGAGTCTCTGCCACAAGGATACACTACAGAGAGACAGGCTAGAGGAGGGGAAAGGATCTGGGCCTTCCTTTTGGCTTCTTGTCTGCATTCTCATCCCAAAAAGGTGACTCCTCGATATCCTCAATCAGCCTGGCCAAAGCAGGCCCTCCCATCACAACAGCTGTGCCTGGTTGGCAATGTCTCTGACACTACCAGAAGCAGCCTCGCCATGCCCGTCAGCCACCAGCACCAACCAAACACTACCCCACCTCAGAAGTCAGATGGAAAGCTGACGGGGTGTCAGTCACTGCCTAGAATTGTTCCTTAAAGAAACCTTAGTATTCTCCTTTAGGTTACAAAGTTAAACAACTTTATAACTAGTTAACAATCCTTTTTTTTTTTGAGACAGAGTTTCACTCTTGTTGCCCAGGCTGGAGTGCAATGGCACTGGGATTACAGGTGCCCACCACCATGCCTAGCTAATTTTTTTGCATTTTTAGCAGAGACTAGGTTTCACTATGTTGGCCAGGCCAGTCTCGAACTCCTGACCTCAGGTGATCCACTCACCTCAGCCTCCCAAAGTGCTGGGATTACAGGCGTGAACCACCGCACCCGGCCAACAATCTTTACGTTAAATTTTCTCTGTTCCAATAACTGATATGGTTTCTGTCTCCTGACTGCACCCTGGCCATAAATGTAAATAAAATCTTATTTGCAGGATAAATTAAGAATATAAAGATGCAAAGTGTAAAAGAGAAAACAGAAACCTATAATGATGCTGATGAGTACATAAAGACAGTTGAAAGAATTCGATTAAATACATGGGGTTTCCCGATTCAGCATGTTTCTTTTTGGAAGCCAACTAAATATTCAGGAGATGAATACATGAATTAAGGGGAAAAATTTGCAAAATGATGATTTTTTTTGGCACAATCTACTAAAAACTACACAAAAATGTGAGATTTCCTATGGAGTGAAAATAAAGAAAAAAGAAAAACCTTCTGTAAAACCGGCAAACAGTGTAAAAGACTCAAATACCTTTTCCAAAAAAGGATAATTCAACACTTTTCTTGCAGCTCTCCCAAAATACACTTACACACATAAAAGCTCTCATTCACATGCACGCACACATGTTAACGCCCCCTTCCCTCCTCCCCGGCAACTCATTCGAGATGCCCTTAGATGGGGTCAAGCAGGGTAGGTGGCTGCCCAGGAAGCATGGCAGAATGAGAAGGCTGACGAAGGGCCGGGGAAGGGCTGGGGAAGCTGCCGAGGGCCTGGGCAGAGAGAGGGAGATGAGGGGGCCGGCAGGGTGGTGACAGCCCACTAAGGAGCGTTCCGTGTGAATAAGGGGCACAGGGCCGAGCAGCAGGAGGCTTGACGGTGGCACTGGGACACAGAATAACACTGGCGAAATGATGAAATAAATAAATATGCTGAGAACATCTGGGTGCCATGGTTCTAGGACAGAACCGAATTATAAACAGGGGATTGGGCGCACTGGCTCATGCCTGTAATCCCAGGACTTTGGGAGGCTGAGGCAGGCGGATCACTTGAGGTCAGGAGTTCAAGACCAGTCTGGCCAACCTGGCAAAACCCCGTCTGTACTAAAAATACAAAAATTAGCCAGGCGTGATGGTGCATGTCTGTAATCCCAGCTACTCGGGAGGCTGAGGTGGGAGAATCGCTTGAACCCACAGGCAGAGGTTGCAGTGAGCCGAACTTACAAGACTGCACTCCAGCATGGGTGACAAAGCAAGACTCTGTCTCAAAAAATAAATAAACAAATAAATAAGGAATTAAATAATTTTCAATTATTTGAGAATTGAAAATGGTCTCCTTGGAGAGTGGAAAATGGGAGTGCAGAGGGAAGGAGGAGACGAAGGTGGCATTCTATTGATTTTTGTAAAAAGCACTACAGAACAGCCGACCTCTTACATTATATGTCTGTATAACTGGAAAAGAAGATAATACATTTTATCTACAAACATGTGTAACTGGCAAAGAACTCTGCCTACCACTTACTAAGCAAATTACCTTTCTGGGTCTTAATGTGATAACATTAACAAATAGTGTCACAGTTGGAATATATTAGTAGTGACTGCCTCTTTCTTATCAAAACAAAACAATAACTGAGTCAAACTATAACCTTCTACACTAAGGAAAAGTCTTCCTTAATTTCACCATTGATTCTAAAAGCACTAGTACGTACCAGAATCTTCTGTGGGTTCAGTTTTCACTTTGATGGGACCACAACTGCAAGGAGAAGAAAGCCCTGATCAAGCCACGTGCTGGTGACAGTCATTCCCACAACATTCAAAGTCTCTGGGTCTCAAAGTGTAAGATCCCTCCCTTGACCAAGGCAGGTGCCAACCTGACTCAGCTTAAAACTGGCATATTTATTTCTTGCATAAATAAGAGTTATTTGGCTGGATGCAGTGGCTTATGCCTGTAATCCCAACACATTGGGAGGCCGAGGCAGGTGGATCACAAGGTCAGGAGTTCAAGACCAGCCTGGCCAATATGGGGAAACCCTGTCTCTACTAAAAATACAAAAATTAGCCAGGTGTGGTGGCACTCGCCTATTAGTCCCAGCTACTCAGGAGGCTGAGGCAGAAGAATCGCTTGAACCCAGGAGGCGGAGCTTGCAGTAAGCTGAGATCATGCCACTGCACTCCAGCCTGAGTGACAGAGGGAGACTCTGTCTCCAAAAAAAAAGTTATCAACTGAACTTAGGACTTCAATTTCTATCTATCTTTTGGGGAAAAAAGTACTATAAAATACTACAGAGTAGCATATTAAGAGTTATAGGGCCAGGCGCGGTGGCTCACGCCTGTAATCCCAGCACTTTGGGAGGTGGAGGCGGGTGGATCACCTGAGGTCAGGAGTTCAAGACCAGCCTGGCCAACATGGTGAAACCTCGTCTCTACTAAAAATA
>NW_012118666.1:128837-130896 GCF_000951035.1 Colobus angolensis palliatus
GCCGAGATCACACCACTTCACCCTAGTCTGGGCAAAAAGAGTAAAACTCCATCTCAAAAAAAAAAAGAGTTATCAACTGAACTTAGTACTTTAATTTCTATCTATCTTTTGGAGAAAACAGTATGATACAATACTACAGAATAGCATATTAACTTCCAAATACCACTGTAAGACCAGTTCACAGTGTGACCAATGCCACCGGCTTTTCCCAGGAACTCTACTATTCAGAAATACCAAGTCAAAGAGGGCATGTTCACAAGATCTCCAAATGATATCCTTACCTATTAAACTTTAAGATGTGTGACATAAGGCCTTTTTAATATTCTAATATTTCAATTATCTAACAACTAAAACTTTTTGAGATGTGGGAGTTAAACAGCAGTAATGAAATTAGGTTTTACCTTCCACCTGGAGATAGTATCGACCTGTCAGCATCTGTTACCATCACACGACCACCTACGTACAAAAAAAATTGGCGTTAGTTTTGCAACATTTCAAGTATCATACTTCTAAAGCCTTTAAATATAGAATGAATGGGGTAGAACTAGGCTTTGTAGCTCTGGATCACACCAGAACAAACACTGTTTTTCATCCCTCCACCCAACCACACCCTCCTTGAATGACAAAGCTCTATTTTCATCAGTGAGAGAAATGCAGACACATACCATTTGTCTAGTAAGATGGAATATGGAGAATATGACTCTGCTGACGTATAAATGACGATACACATTTTTCTTTTTCTTTTTCTTTTTTTAAAACAGGGTTTTACTCTGTTGCCCAAGCTGGTGTGCAGTGGCATGATCATAGCTCACTGCAGCCCCCAACTCCCGAGGATCAAGCAATCCTCCTACCTCAGCCTCCTGAGTAGCTGGGACTACAGGGGCATGCATTATCACTCCCAGCTAACTGTTTTCTATTTTTTGTAGAAATTAGATCTTGCTATGTTGCCCAGGCTGGTCTCGAACTCCTGGACTCAAGGGAGACTCCCACTGTGGTCTCCCAAAGTGCTGAGATTAGGCTGGGCGCGGTGGCTCACACCTGTAATCCCAGCACTTTGGGAGGATGAGATGGGTAAATTGCTTCAGGTCAGGAGTTCGAAAGCAGCCTAGCCAACATGGTAAAACCCCATCTCTATTAAAAAAATATAAAAATTAGCTGGGTGTGGTGGCAGGCACCTGTAATCCCAGTTACTCGGAAGGCAGAGGCAGGAGATCTGCTTGAACCCGGGAGGCGGAGGTTGTAGTGAGCCAAGAACGCGCCACTGAACTCCAGCCTGGGTGACAGAGCAAGACTCCATCTCAAAATAAAAACATACATACATACATACATACATACATACAAATAATAAAAAAACTTTTAAGTCTGAAATTTAACATAAACATGATAAATATTTCTCCATCTTAAAAGAGATCTACACAAAAATCCTACCACTAACATCATAGCTCATGGTCAAAATGCTTTCCTACTAATATCACAAGGTGATGTCTGCTATTACCAATGCTGTTTGACATTTATATTCTAGCCAGAGCAACAAGAATAAGAAATAAGAGGCACTTAGATTGCAAAGGAAGTGGTAAATTGTCTTGATTCTCACACAACATGATCTCCTACATAGAAAGTCCAGAAATAAACACAGGGTTAAATGACTTTCAAGAAAGATGACAAGGATATCCCAAGGGAAAGGACGGTCTTTTCAGCAAATTGTCCTGGAATCAAAGGATATCCACGTGCAAAAAGACGAGTTTACACCCTTACCTTGTACAATATACAAAAATGATGTCAAAATGAACCATAGATCTAAATGTAAGAGCCAAAGCTATAAGGCTTGTGGTAGAACACATAGAAGTCAAATCTTCATGCCTTTGGGTTATGCAATGGTTTCTTAAATATGAAGTCAAAAGCATAAGTGAGGGCCGGGTGCAGTGGCTCATGTCTGTAATCCCAGCACTTTGGGAGACCGAGGTGGGCAGATCACCTGAGGTCTGGAGTTTGAGAACAGCCTGAGCATGGCCAGGCGCAGTGGCTCAAGCCTGTAATCCCAGCACTTTGGGAGGCCAAG
>NW_012118666.1:131316-132460 GCF_000951035.1 Colobus angolensis palliatus
CAGGAGAATTGCTTGAACCCGGGAGGTGGAGGTTGCAGTGAGCTGAGATCACACCACTGCACTCCAGCCTGGGTGACACAGTGAGACTCTGTCTCAAAAACAACAACAACAACAACAACAAAAGCATAATTGACAAAAGAATAAACTGGTTTTTATCAAAATTTAAAATGTTTCTGCCTCAAAGGATACTACCAAGCAGGTGAAAAAGACAAGTTATACAGTAAGAATAATGTAGATTTATTAGAATTGGAGAAAATATTCCCAAATCCTGTACTCCAGCCTGGATAACAGAGTGACACCATGGCAAAAAGAAAAAAAAAAAAATTTTAACAAATCATCAATTAGGGACTTATATCAAGACTATATAAAAAACTCTTAAGACTCAATAATAATAAGACAAATAAACCCAATTTTTAAATGGGAAAAGGACCTAAATAGATATTTATCAAAAAAAAGGTATGGATGACCAATAAGCACTATGAAAGATAACACAAGCCTGTAATCCCAGCACTTTGGGAGGCCGACGCAAGTGGATCACTTGGGCTCAGAAGTTCCAGACCAGCCTGGCCAACACGCAAAAGCTTGTCTCTATCAAAAAAGGTTCAGAAATGAGCTGGGTATGGTGACGCATGCCTGTAGTCCTAGCTACTGAGAAGCTAAGGCAGCAGGATTGCTTGAGCCTGGGAGGTTGAGGCTATACTGAACTGAGATGGCACCACTACACTCTAGCCTGGGCAACAGAGTGAGACCCTGTCTCAAAAAAAAAAGGTAAAAGATAACACAACATCAACAATCACTAGAGAAATTTTTAAAAATCAAACAAAAATGAGATACCATGTCACACCTATTACAATGGCTAAAATCAAGAAGTAAGTTGGCAGAAATGTGGCGGTAACCCTCCTATCCTGCTGCTAGAATATAACATGGTATAGCCACCTTGGAAAACAGCTTGTCAGTTTCTTCAAAGTTCAGTGTAGCAAGGTGCGATGGCTCACGCCTGTAATCTCAGCACTCTGGGAGGCCTCCCTTGATCGTGAGGTCAAGAGATTGAGACTATCCTGGCCAACATGGTGAAACCCCATCTCTACTAAAAATACAAAAATTAGCCAGGCATGGTGGCGTGTGCCTGTAATCCCAGCTACTC
>NW_012118666.1:137134-153839 GCF_000951035.1 Colobus angolensis palliatus
CGGGCAGATCACAAGGTCAGGAGATAAAGACCATCCTGGCTAACACTGTGAAACCTCGTCTCTACTCAAAAAATACAAAAATTAGCCAGGCGCGGTGGCGGGCGACTGTAGTCCCAGCTACACGGGAGGCTGAGGCAGGAGAATGGCGTGAACCTGGGAGGTGGAGCTTGTAGTGAGTGGCGATTGCACCACTGCACTCCAGCCTGGGCGACAGAAAGAGACTCTGCCTCAAAAAAAAAAAAAAACAAGTTCAGTGTAAATTTACCCTATTCCTAGTAATTGCACTCCTATGTAAATCCAAGAGATATCAAGGAATATGTCCAGACAAAAACTTGCTCAAGTATGTTCACTGTAACATTATTCCCAATACCCAAAGGTAGAAACAACCAAAATATCTATAAACTGATGATTGGATCAACGGGCGGTATATGTTCCTGTCATAGAATAATTAGTGCTCAGCAATAAAAAGAAACTAAAGATACACCCATCAAGCTCGATGAGCCTCGAGTGAATGATGCTCAGTGTAAAAAGCTCATTTCTTTTTTTTTTTTTTTGAGACAGAGTCTCGCTCTGTCGCCCAGGCTGGAGTGCAGTGGCTGGATCTCAGCTCACTGCAAGCTCCGCCTCCCGGGTCGAGGCCATTCTCCTGCCTCAGCCTCCCGAGTAGCTGGGACTACAGGCGCCCGCCACCTCGCCCGGCTAGTTTTTTGTATTTTTTAGTAGAGACGGGGTTTCACCGTGTTAGCCAGGATGGTCTCGATCTCCTGACCTCGTGATCCGCCCGTCTCGGCCTCCCAAAGTGCTGGGATTACAGGCTTGAGCCACCGCGCCCGGCGTAAAAAGCTCATTTCAATAGGATACATACTACATATTCCATTTCTACAACATTCATGAAATAACAGAAATAGGGATGATAAAAGCATCCCAAAATTAGACTGTGATGATAGGTGAAAAACCCTTAAAAACATTTTAAGACTGTAAATCTACTATTAGTGAATTATATACTTAAGACACGTGAATTTGGCTGGGCGCAGTGGCGCACGCCTGTAATCCCAGCACTTTGGGAGGCCAGGGCAAGCGGATCATTTGAGGTCATGAGTTCGAGATTATCCTGGCTAACATGGTAAAACCCCAATCTCTACTAAAAATACAAAAAAAATCAGTCAGGCGTGGTGGCGCACGCCTGTAATCCCCGCTACTCTGGAGGCTGAGGCAGGAAAATCACTTGAACCTGCGAGGCGGAGGCTGCAGCGAGCCGAGATCACACCACTGCACTCCAGCCTTGGCGACAGAGCAAGACTCCGTCTCAAAAAGATAATAATGAAATAAGACAAGTGAATTTTATGGTGTATCAATTATACCTCAATAAATCTGCTAAAAAATTAATCTTTTCACCACAATGAGAATAAAACAAAGGTTAATAGAAATACAATGTGTGTGTTTATGTATATATAATTTTTTCCTTTCATCCTTACATGGTTAAGAGTATTCCAATGATACTGGTTATTTACTTCCGCAAGTCTCAAATAAACCTGGCTCTAAAGGGTACCACTCTTTATCCTGTTTTGCCTTCAAATGAAATGGCTAAACTTCCCTAAAGGAAGCTGAAATCCTCATCATTCTTCAAGGGTCCATAGAAATGCTCTCTTCCTCATGAACTCTTCCCTGAACTATAAAGGAATCCAACCTCCAATAACATCCACAGCCCTTTCTCAGAACCATTCTTGCAGTAGGGATGTGATGCTTCTGCCATGTTCACTTTACAGACTTTTCTCTCTTCCGTGAGACTCTCAGCTCTCAAAAGTTGTAATGCTGATACACAGCTGCGTATCCCCTCCCCACCCAATGCTGTGCCCAACAATGCCTTGCCTAGTCAATGACATTAGGTCAATTAAATCCTACTTATAATTCTGCTAAGTGAGGGCAGACATATGATCTTCTATAGAAAACAAGCAGCGGAGCTGAAAACAAAAAAACAGCCGGGCGCGGTGGCTCACGCCTGTAATCCCAGAAATTTGGGAGGCTGAGGTGGGTGGATCATGAGGTCAGGAGTTCAAAACCAGCCTGGCCAAGATGGTGAAACCCCGTCTCTACTAAAAATACAAAAATTAGCTGGGCGTGGTGGAGAGCACCTATAATCCTAGCTACTTAGGAGGCTGAGGCAGAGAACTGTTTGAACCTGGGAGGCAGAGGTTGCAGTGAGCTGAGATTGCGCCATTGCACTCCCACCTGGGCGACAGAGCAAGACTCCATCTCAAAAAAAAGAAAACAAAACAACAAGTCTCCACTTTTTTAGCTCAATGAACCTTTCGTGGATTATATAAACATCTGAGTAGCCCATCCAAAAATGTCTGACATCATATTCTCAAAGAAAATAAAACAGAAACCATTGAAGTGTATTAAAATCTAGCAAAATGGAGGCCAGACAGCTATCAAGGAAGTGAATCTCTTACTTACCTAGATGCTTCTTTGGCTCTAAGAAAGGTCTGCATTAAAACAAAACAAAACAAAACTCCAATGAATACACAAAATTATTGTAGCACATACATTTAAATGACTTCTGTGTTAAATATGAATTTTAAAAATATATTAACATAAGCTGAATATTCAAATTTATATGAATCAACTGTTGATGGCTACAAAGGGAGAAAGCACTTCACCTCTTAATGATGAATGAAATCCCTGCTTTGTTCTCCAAAATCCATTTCAGGGTTGCAAGATCATAGTTCTCGGGGTGTTTAAAGGCAACGCCTTCCGGAAGCCCCTGCACTACCACAGCCGACTGGTCTCGCAGCATCTTCTCATATGGTACAGGTACCACTGTGGATTTGCCTAAAGCTTTCCCTGAGGGAGGTGAAAAGCAGATGAACATCATTCAATGGTAAGATTAAAAAACGAAATCATCGCTAGCTTATTGTGGGTTAATAAGGACATCCATGATTTCTTATGTGATTTGAAAGTTAATTAATACTACAGCATTTTAGCTCCCCATGTCAGCAGAAGGTCTAAACCTGAAACTGATCCAAAGGGCCAAAATGAAAAGTAGATAAAATATTTTACTTTAAAAACTACACAGAGAGAGCAATGGCTGGTTTCTTGCACTATTGCCTTTCTTGAAGATGGTCCCATCCCGGCATATTCTCAGGTACAATTTGGCCTCAGAATATAGAAGCCCAGCACATCCAACCATTACCATAAAATACCAGGGATATTTCAGCTAATCTTCTCATTGAAAACTTATCAGGTAAACACAAGCTTCCCATTCACAAATGAGTATATACTGTCAACCTGTTGGGCAGCGAGCCTCACACATACTGAAAATCCCATTCCAGAGAATTGATTTTCACCTATGACCCCACAGTAAAACCTCAATCTCCTCCTTTGACTGTTTTCATGTAAGAGCTTTGTTTTATGATGGGACAAGAGTAACAAAAGGTGGCTTTGCAGGGAATTGGAGAGATGAGCATGCATATTAGAAAGAAACAGCTAGGCTGGGCATGGTGACTCAGACTGTAATCCCAGCACTTTGGGAGGCCAAGGTGGGCGGATCACCTGAGGTCAGGAGTTCGAGACCAGACTGGCCAATGTGGTGAAACCCCATCTCTACTAAAATTTAATACAAAAATTAGCCGGGCATGGTGCCGGACACCTGTAATCCCAGTTACTTGGGGGACTGAGGCAAGAGAATCACTTGAACCTGGGAGGCGGAGGTTGCAGTGAGTCGACATCGTGCCATTGCACTCCAGCCTGGGTGACAGAGTGAGACTCCATCTCAAAAAAAGAAAGAAAGAAAGAAACAGCTCTACTGGTGACATTTCTTCCTGGGTTCCTTCAAAATGGAAGTGGAAGAAAGTAAGGTTATTGCAGGGCTGGGCACGGTGGCTACGGCCGGGCGCAGTGGCTAGGGCCAGGCGCGGTGGCTCACACCTGTAATCCCAGCACTTTGGGAGGCCGAGGCAGGCGGATCATGAGGTCAGGAGAAACCCCGTCTCTATTAAAAATACAAAAAAAAAAAATTAGCCAGTTGTGGTGGTGGGCATCTATAGTCCCAGCTACTCGGGAGGCTGAGGCAGGAGAATGGCGTGAATGCGGGAGGTGAAGCTTGCAGTCAGCCGAGATCGCGCCACTGCACTCCAGCCTGGGTGACAGAGTGAGACTCCGTCTCAAAACAAAAAAAAAACAAACAAACAAAAAAAGAAAGTAAGGTTATTTATTGCTAATCCATTCAATCAGTGAAAATGTGTGTCATATAATTTTCTTTTTTTTTTCTTTTTGAGACAGAGTCTCGCTCTGTCGCCCAGGCTGGGGTGCAGTGGCCGGATCTCAGCTCACTGCAAGCTCCGCCTCCCGGGTTCACGCCATTCTCCTGCCTCAGCCTCCCAAGTAGCTGGGACTATAGGCGCCCGCCACCTCGCCCGGCTAGTTTTTTTGTATTTTTTAGTAAAGACGGGGTTTCACCGTGTTAGCCAGGATGGTCTTGATCTCCTGACCCCGTGATCCGCCCGTCTCGGCCTCCCAAAGTGCTGGGACTACAGGCTTGAGCCACCGCGCCCGGCCTATAATTTTCAAATCAATTAATCTCCCCTTTAGAAAACTCAATTATATAATGTATCTTTTCGAAAAATTAAGTATTGTTTTTACCATAGCAAAAGCAGAAATAGTCCTCAACTGTTTTTCTGAGTGTTTCAATTTCTACAGCATCTACACTCATCCGATTTGCCTGGGTTGTAGATTTCATTTTATGCATCTCTGCAGCTTTTTCTTCTTCCTCAACACCTGTAAAAAACAATAATAATAATAAAAAGATCCATATCCACTACCTTAATATTTGTTTTTTAGTAAAAATCGTTTTCCTGTATTCTGACAGGGAAAACTATTTTTAGCATGTATTCTAACAGGAAAAAATATTCCTTAAGTATTCTTTAACATTTATTAGTCATTTGCGATTTGTTATAAAAGCAAAAAAGAGGCCAAGCCCAAGGGCTCAAGCCTGTAATCCCACCACCTTGGGAGGCTGAAGCAGGAGGATTGCTTGAGCCCAGGAGTTCAAGACTAGCTTTGGCAACATAACAAGGACCCGTCTCTGCAAAAAAATGAAAATAGTCAGGTATAGTGGTGTGTGGCTGCAGTCCTAGCTGTTTAGGGGCTGAAGTGATGGCCTGAGCCTAGAAGTTTAAGGCTGCAGTGAGCTATGACTGGGCCAAGAACATACACACTGCACTCCAGCCAAATTGACAGAGAAAGACTGTCTCGTAAATTTAATAAAAGAGAAAACAAACAAACAAAAAGGCCAGGTGCGGCTCACGCCTATAATCCCAGCACTTTGGGAGGCCGAGGCGGGCAGATCACAAGGTCAAGAGATCGAGAGCATCCTGGCCAACATTGTGAAACCCCATCTCTACTAAAAATACAAAAATTAGCTGGGCATGGTGGCACACACCTGTAATCTCAGCTACTTGGGAGGCTGAGGCAGAAGAATTGCTTGAATCCGGGAGGTGGAGGGTGCAGTGAGCCAAGATGGCGCCACTGCACTCCAGCCTGGTGACAGAGCGAGACTCTGTCTCAAAAAAATAAAAAATAAAAGGCAGGGAGACAGAGATTTAAAAGGGAACTTTTCAAATAAAAATCTAAAATATGTAAATGAGATTAATGAAAGTAATATGAAATGGTGACTATCTCTGAAATAAGTGTAGCTATAGCTAAAAATACTACATACTAGTACCCTTGTACTAGTTTTAAAAAGAAAATTTGTACTGGCTACAAATTTAAATGAGAAGATTATCAACACAAAAAAATTAGAGGCTTACAAAGTCTAGCAGGATAACAAATAGATACAAGTAGCACTTGAAACGTGGCTGGTCCAAATTCAAATGTTTCATGAGTGTACAATACACAATGGATTTTGAAGACTTAGTACAAAAAAAGTATGACAAATAACCCATTAATTTCATTTTATTTTTTTTGGAGACAGAGTCTTGCTCTGTCACCAGGCTAGAGTGCAGTGGCACGATCTCAGCTCACTGCAATCTCTGCCTCCCAGGTTCAAGCGATTCTCCTGCCTCAGCCTCCCGAGTAGCTGGGATTACAGGTGTGCACCACCACTCCTAGCTAATTTTTGTTATTTTTAGTAAAGACGGGGTTTCACCATGTTGGCCAGATAGTCTCAATCTCCTGACCTCATGATTCGCCCACCTCTGCCTCCCAAAGTGCTGGGATTATAGGCATAAACCACTGCACCCAGCCCATTAATAATTTTTAAATTGATTACATTTGAAATATTTTAGATAAGTTAAAGTATTACCAGTAAAATGAATTTCACTTGTTTTTCTTTATTCTTCTTTAATGTTGTAACTAGAAAGTTTTAAATTATGTGAGTAACTCACATGACACTTTTTTCTGCTGAACAACGCCTTTCTAAATCTCAGAAAAGGGCTCAGAATTCTCCTGAAGAATTTCTGTGATTGCCTCATAAACCTATTGATTATGTTCCAGAAGACCAGTAATTGCTCTTTATCTGCAAAGCACTTTATACAAACAAGTAAGAGGTACTTGAGAATTAGACTGGATGCAGTGGTTTATGCCTGTAATCCCAGAACTTTGGGAGGCCAAGGAAGGCGGATCACCTGAGGTCAGGAGTTTAAGATCAGCCTGGCCAACATGGTGAAATCCCATCTCTACTAAAAAAAAACAAAAAAACAAAAACACACAAAAATTAGCCAGGTATAGTGGCACAAATCTATCATCCCAGCTACTTGGGAGGCTGAGGCAGGAGACTTGCTTGAACCTGGGAGGCACAAGTTGCAATAAGCCAAGATCGCCCCACTGCACCCCAGCCTGGGCGATAGTAAGATTCTGTCTCAAAAAAAAGAGAAAAAGGAGAATTTTTTTAAAAAGAGAGAGAGAAAAAAAGGAGAATTACAGAAACCATTCTCCATGGATCAAATTATTAACAATGAGGCCAGTCATGGTGGCTCATGCCAGTAATCCCAGCACTATGGGAGGACAAGGTGGGTGGATCACTTGAGGTCAGGATTTTGAGACCAGCCTGACCAACATGGTAAAACCCTACTACTAAAAATACAAAAATTAGCTGGGCGTGCCTGTAATCCCAGCTACTTGGGGGGCTGAGACAGGAGAATCACTTGAACCTGGGAGACAGAGGTTGCAGTGAGCCAAGATCACACCACTGTCTGGGTGACAGATCAAGACTCCTTCTCAAAAAATAAAATAAAAATAAAAAAATAAAAAATAAATTATTAGCAATGAAAACAAAGTTGAATACTGATGGACAGTGACCACAGCTTGCAACTGAGGACAGCGCCCTAATGCTTACTTCTAACCAGTGAAGAACCATGTAAACCAGGCAGGACACGGAAGGGGAGAATATGCACAGCTGCGGGCGGGCTTATGGTATCGGTGGGGCAGATGGCAGCTGATACACACGCAATCAAAACAGCATTATTAGTATAAAGAAACACAGAAACATAATCAATGCCTGAACATTTCTCAACATTATCATATTGACAACATTTTAAAAATAGGTTACTAACATAAAGCTTAGAAGATTATAGCATGGGGGTGGGAGACGAGGGAGGAATACAGTGGCAGGCGATGGTTTTTAAAAGAAATTAAAAATACAATTGGGAATTAAAATTTGTGAATTAACAAAACTTTTTGTTCACTAATAATTTGCTGAATGTATCCCAATTTAATCTAAACTGACATCAGAAGTTTAACTTTAGACCTCAGTGGCATACAGGCATCTGCAGGAGATATTGTAGGTTGAATTCCAGACCACCACAATAACACAAGTATAAAGTAAGGTCACACAAATGTTTTGGTTTCCCAATGTATATAAAAGTTACATTGACTCTTGCTTTCATGAAAAATCTCTCTGTAGTATGACACTATTTGATAGCATTTTACCCAGAGTAGAACTTGTTTCAAAATTGGAGTCAATCCTCTGAAACCCTGCCATTGCTTTATGAACTAAGTTTATGTCACACTCTAAATCCTTTGTTATCATTTCAACAATGTTCGCGGAGGTTGCAGTGGGCTGAGATTGTGCCATTGCACTCCAGCCTGGGCAACAAGAGCGAAACTCTGTTTCAAAAAATACATAAATAAATAAATATATAAATAAAAATAAATGGCATGCATCTCCTTATACACTTCCATCAGGACTCTGTGAGTGATTATGAGCAGTCATATTTTGAAAGCAATCTTTTTTTCTGAGCAGTAGGTCTCAAAAGTGGGCTTAAAACATTCAGTGAACAACGCTATCAAGAGATATGCTGTCATCCAGGCTTTATTGTTCTATCAAGAGAGCACAGGCAGAGCAGATTTAGTGTAACTCTTCGGGACTCCAGGATTTTCAGCATGGTTAATGAGCGTGGCTTCAAAGTAACCAGCAGCATTAGCCCCTCACAAGAGATTCTGTCTGTCCTTTGAAGCTTTGAAGCCAGAAATGGATTTCTCTCTAGCTAGCAAAGTCCTAGACAGTATCTTCTAATATAAGGCTATTGTGTCTACATTGAAAATCTGTTTTGTGAGTGTAGCCGTCTTCATGAATTATCTCAGCTAGATCTTCTAATAAAGAACTTGCTGCAGTTTCTGTATCAAGCTACTTGCTGCTTCACCTTGCACTTTTATACTTTTATGTTATAGAGACTGTGTCTTTCCTTTTTTTTTTTTCTGAGACACAAGTCTCAAGAGTCCAAGCTGGAGTGCGATGGCGCGATCTCAGCTCACCGCAACCTCCGCCTCCTAAGCTCAAGCAATTCTTGTACCTCAGCCTCCAGAGTAGCTGGGACTACAGGTGCATGCCACCAGGCTGGCTAATGTTTTGTGTTTTAGAAGAGACGGGGTTTCACCAGGGTGCCTAGGGTGGTCTTGAACTCCTGAGCTCAGGCGATCCACTCGCCTTTGCCTCCCAAAGTGCTGGGATTACAGGCGCGAGCCACCACTCCCAGGCGACTGTGTCTTTCCTTAAACCTAAGTCAACCTCTGCTAGCTTCCAACTTTTCTTCTGCAGCTTCCTCACCCATCTCAGCCTTCACAGAATTGAAGCGAGTTAGGGCCTCGCTCTGGATTACGCTGTGGCTTAAGGGAATGTTGTGGATGGTTTGATCTTCTATCCAGACCATTCAAATTTTCTTCCTGTCAGCAATAAGCTGTTTTGCTTTATCATTTGCGTGTTCACTGGAGCAGCACTTTTCATTTCCTTCGAGAACTTTTCCTATACATTCTCCACCTGGCTAACTGTTCAGCCTAGCTTTCAGCCTACCTCACCTGCTGACATGCCTTCCTCACTAAGCTTCATCATTTCTGCTTTTGATATAAAGTGAGCAGCCTGCAACTCTTCCTTTCATTTGAACACTCAGAGGCCACTATAGGGCTATTAATTGGCCTAATTTCTTTTTCTTTTCTTTCTTTTTTTTTGTTGAGACGGAGTCTCACTCTGTCACCCAGACTGGAGTGCAGTGGCACGATCTTGGCTTACTGCAACCTCCGCCTCCCAGGTTCAAGTGATTCTCCTGCCTCCCAAATAGCTGGGACTACACGTGCATGCCACCACACCCAGCTAATTTTTGTATTTTTAGTAGAGACGGGATTTCACCATGTTGGCCAGGATGGTCTCGATCTCTTGACCTCATGGTCCACCCATCTCGGCCTCCCAAACTGCTGGGATTACAGGTGTGAGCCACCGCGACTGGCCAGCCTCATTTCAATATTGTGTCTTAGGGACCAGGGAGGCTTGAGGAGAGGGAATGATGGGGGACCAGGCGATTAGTGAAGCAGTCAGAACACATATTTACCAATTAGGTTTGCCATCTTATATGCATGCATTTGAGGACTCCCAATACAATAGTAACATCGAAGATCACTGATCTCAATACCTTGAACCAAGGAGGCAGACGCTGCAGTGAGCCGAGATCGCACCACTGCAGTCCAGCCAAGGTGACAGAGCGAGCCTCCCTCTCAAAAAAAAAAAAAAAAAAAAAGGCCGGGTGCAGTGGCTCACACCTGTAATCCCAGCACTTTGGGAGGCCAAGGCGGGTGGATCACGAGGTCAGGAGATCGAGAACATCCCGGCTAACACGGTGAAACCTCATCTCTACTAAAAAATATAAAAAATTAGCCGGGCGAGATAGCAGACACCTGTAGTCCCAGCTACTCGCTACTCCGGAGGCTGAGGCAGGAGGATGGCATGAACCCAAGAGGCGGAGGTTGCAGTGAGCTGAGATCACGCCACTGTACTTCAGCCTGGGTGACAGAGCAAGACACTGTCTCAAAAAGAAAAAAAAAAATCTACCACAGCAGAAGCAATAGTCATGAAAAAGTCTGAACTAGTGCTATGCCAAGAGTTAACAAAATGTGACATAGAGAACGAAGTGGGTACATGCTGCCAGAAAAACGGCACCAACAGACTTGACAAAAGGTTGCCACAAACATTCAATTTATGCAAACCGCAGTATCTGCCAGGCACAAAAAAAAAATGATGCATGCCCAGTCAGGCGCAGTGGCTCACTCCTGTAATCCCAGCACTTTGGGAGACCAAGGCGGGCAGATCACCTGAGGTCGGGAGTTCGAGACCAGCCTGACCAACATGGAGAAACTCCGTCTCTACCAAAAATACAAAATTAGCCGGGCATGCTGGAGCATGCCTGTAATCCCAGCTACTCAGGAGGCTGAGGCAGGAAATCACTTGAACCCAAGAGGCGGAGGTTGCGGTGAGCCGAGATCGTACCATTGCACTCCAGCCTGGGCAACAAGAGCAAAACTCCATCTCAAAAAAACAAAAACAACAGCAAAAAAAAATGAGGTATGCTTATATATATTATGTGCCTATAGATACCCTAGCTTTTTTGTTCCCTTTCCATGTTTTTAAGAAAATGCTGTATCAGGCTGGGCGCAGTGGCTCACGCCTGTAATCCCAGCACTTTGGGAGGCCGAGGCAGACGGATCATGAGGTCAGGAGATCAAGACCATCTGGGCTAACACGGTGGAAACCCCGTCTCTAATAAAAATATAAAAAATTAGCCAGGCATGGTGGCGGGTGTCTGTAGTCCCAGCTACTTGGGAGGCTGAGGCAGGAGAATGGCTTGAACCTGGGAGGCGCAGCATGCAGTGAGCCGAGATCACGCCACTGCACTCCAGCCTGGGCAACAGAGCAAGACTCCATCTCAAAAACAAAAACAGAAAAAAAAGAAAATGCTGTATCAATCAGTTAACATAAAACCTACAGTGTTAGGTTAAACACAGATATGAAAATTGTCATACTGTGAAAGGCTGTAAGTATTAATACCCTATAGTAAATTTTAACACTGTGTTCCAATGTCAGGTAACCTCACCACTGCTCTAAATGAGAATTACAAAACTCACTGAAGACTGTGATAAGGTGATTCCACTGAGGGAATGGAGGAGAACTGTTTAATTTTGCATATGCTTAAACAAACTCATTTGCACAGTAAATAACTGATTCTCAACACACCAAATTTTTATCTAGAAAAGAACTCCTGGCTGGGCGTGGTGGCTCACGCCTGTAATCCCAGCACTTTGGGAGGCCAAGGTGGGTAGGTCACCTGAAGTCAGGAGTTCAAGACCAGCCTGACCAACGTGACAAAACCCTGTCTCTACTAAAAAATACAAAAAATTAGCCAGGTATGGTGGTGTGCACCTGTAATCCCAGCTACTCCAGAGGCTGAGGTAGAAGAATTGCTTGAACATGAGAGGTGGAGGTTGCAGTGAGCTGAGATCGCACCACTGCACTCCAGCCTGGTGACAGACCGAGACCCCATCTCTAAAAAAAAAAAAAAGGCCAAGAGTGGTGGCTCATGCCTGAAATCCTAGCATTTTGGGAGGCCAAGGCAAGCAGATCACCTGAGGTCAGGAGTTCGAGACCAACTTGGCCAACATGGCAAAACCCTGTCTCTGCTAAAATTACAAAAATTAGCCGGGCATGGTGGTGGGCACCTGTAATCCCGGCTCAGGAGGCTGAGATAGAAGAATTGCTTGAACACGGGAAGTAGAGGTTGCAGTGAGCCGAGATCGTGCCACTGCACTCCAGCCTGGGTGATAAGAGTGAAACTCCATCTCACAAAAAAAACAGAAAGAAAAAAGAAAGTAACTCCTTATCTGAGTAAAACTTTTTTTTTTTTTTTTTTTGAGACGGAGTCTCACTCTGTCGCCAAGACTGGAGTGCAGTGGCCGCATCTCAGCTCACTGCAAGCTCCGCCTCCCGGGTTTACGCCATTCTCCTGCCTCAGCCTCCGGAGTAACTGGGACTACAGGCACACGCCACCACGCCCGGCTAGTTTTTTTGTATTTTTTAGTAGAGACGGGGTTTCACCGTGTTACCCAGGATGCTCTCGATCTCCTGACCTCGTGATCCACCCTTCTCGGCCTCCCAAAGTGCTGGGATTACAGGCTTGAGCCACAGCGCCCAGCCCTGAGTAAAACTTTTAATCTATTCAAAATTTCTCTACCTTCATTACCTTCTCTCTAATGTATTTCATTAATCCAGAGTAAAGCCAGGCAAGGAACACTGGACAATAAACATTACTATTTTTCTTAACTCTTCAGTATCTATCCTGACATATTTCAGTGATTCCTTTGGAGCATTTTGAAATGTCTCTATAAACATTTCAGAAAATTTTTTTTAGTTTAAACTTCATCCTGCTTTAGAAGAAAATATAACTTGGCCAGGCACAGTGGCTCACGCCTGTAATCCCTGCACTTTGGGAGGCCAAGGTGGGCGGATCACCTGAGGTTGGGAGTTCGAGACCAGCCTGACCAACATGGAGAAACCCCGTTTCTACTAAAAATACAAAATTAGCTGGGCATGCTGGCGCATGCCTGTAATCCCAGCTACTAGGTAGGCTGAGGCAGGAGAATCGCTTGAACTCACGAGGCAGGGGTTGTGGTGAGCCAAGATTGCGCCACTGCACTCCAGCCTAGGCAACAAGAACGAAACTCCATCTCAAAACAAAAAAAAGAAAAAAGAAAGAAAATATAACTTGTCTTACCTATAAATATTTAGGCTTAAAATTAATGAAATGCAGAAGATAAAAATACAATGCTTACAATATTTTACAAAATCTTTTTGAAAATCCTTTCTGGTATTGACAAAAGCACGTCCTCTTTCAGTTCCGACGACAAACACGTCTGTTTCATACACTGCAATGCAGGCCACTTCGGCTTTGGACTTGGCCAATTCTTTACACTACAATACAAACAGCAAATATTACGTTACATGCAGACATTTAAGGGCACCATTTCTGCTCAATGAATTAAAAAAATCTAACGACATTTTTTAAAGGTACTTCGCTTTCAAAATAGTTTTTGGCCTGATTTTAAACAAAAGACAACACAGAATTTATAAGGAAAAAAAGCAGAATTCCCTTGTAATCTCTTATAGATCAGATTCCCTGAGAAGCAGACTCAGAGTTTACACAGGCTTGCTGGGGGTCACTGTCAATTACAGCTCTTGGGAGGTGGGAAGCAGGCAAGGCTAGAGAGCGGAAGCACTGAACACTGATGTAGCTGCACCCAGAGCTAGAAGCTGGCGTGGCCCTCCCCAGGGAAAGGGTGGAACCTTGTGCAAGGTGGCTCAAAGAGTCATGGCACCTGGGGCAATAAGTGCCATCAGTATAAAAGGAGGGGGGTCTGAAACCCACACTACAGCATTCATTACATAATCCCCACCTCCAGAAGTATTCCCCTGTGTACACACAGCCAGAATCACTTTTAGGTGGGCAGAGTATTTACTGACTTTTACTAAGTATATTCCTATAAGATTAAATATTCTTTTTTTTTTTTTTGAGACGGAGTCTCGCTCTGTCGCCCAGGCTGGAGTACAGTGGCCGGATCTCAGCTCACTGCAAGCTCCGCCCCCCGGGTTCACGCCATTCTCCTGCCTCAGCCTCCCGAGTAGCTGGCACTACAGGCGCCGCCAACTCGCCCGGCTAGTTTTTTTTGTATTTTTTGGTAGAGACGGGGTTTCACCGTGTTCGCCAGGATGGTCTCGATCTCCTGACCTCGTGATCCGCCCGTCTCGGCCTCCCAAAGTGCTGGGATTACAGGCTTGAGCCACCGCGCCCGGCCAAGATTAAATATTCTTTAAAAACGTTATAGAGTATATAGTATTCCATTTAATGAATATACCTTGGATCATTTACTGATTACATTATTTAAAAGGTTGGTGATTCCAATCTTCCCCCCTAAAAATAACACCACCATAATAACCTGGGAACGAAATATTTATGGGCGTATTTTTTTTTTTTTTTTTTTGAGACAGAGTTCTGCTCTGACGCCCAGGCTGGTGTGCAGTGGCGCAATCTCGGCTCACTGCAACCTCCACCTCACGAGTTCAAGCAATTCTGTCTCAGCCTCCCAAGTTACTGGGACTACAGGTACATGCTGCTACCCCAGCTAATTTTTTTGTATTCTTAGTAGAGACAGGGATTCACCATGTTGGCCAGGCTGGTCTTGAACTCCTGACCTCAGGCAATCCACCGCCTCAGGCTCCCAAAGTGCTGGGATTAGGCTTGAGCCACGGCGCCCAGCCTTATGTGCATCTTGAATGACTTTCTCAAAATAGATACAGAGACATGAGAGTCAAAAAAAAAAAACAAAAACAAAACACATTGACAGTAAATACTCTGAATTCTCAAAATCTACTGAAATTTGCTTCCTAATAAGATTCATAGGTGGAGCACAGTGGCTCACGCCTGTAATCCCAGCACTTCGGGAGGCTGAGATGGGCGCATCACCGGAGGTCAGGAGTTCGAGACCAGCATGATCAACACGGTGAAACCCCGTCTCTACTAAACATACAAAAAAATTACCCGGCAGTGGTGGCAGCCGCCTGTAATCCAAGCTACTTGGGGGGCTGAGGCAGGAGAATCGCTTGAACCCAGGAAATGGAGGTTGCAGTGAGCTGAGATCACGCCACTGCATTCCAGCCTGGCAACAGAGTGAGACTCCGTATCAAAAAAAAACAAAAAACAACAACAACAACAACAACAAAAAACCTGGAGCACCATATTCTAGTATACAATCTCACTCTGAATAATTGCTAATATTATACATAAATTCAAAGTTAACACTTGCAAAACAAATGACTGCCTAAGGTGATGGCAGAAAAAAAATTTGAGATTAAATAGGAAAATTAAACATTGAGGTAAGTTAAGAAGATTCTGAAGCATGGTAATAAAATGTGATTTTGGCCGGGTGCGGTGGCTTACGCCTGTAATCCCAGCCCTTTGGGAGGCCAAGGCAGGTAGATCACCTGAGGCTGGGAGTTCGAGACCTGCATGACCAACATGGTGAAACTTCGTCCCTACTAAAAATACAAAAAAATTAGCCGGGCATGGTGGCACGCACCTGTAATCCCAGCTACTCGGGGGGCTGAGGCATAAGAATTGCTTGAATCCAGGGGGCGAGGTTGCAGGGAGCCGATATCGCGTCATTGCACCCCAGCCTGAGCAACAAGAGCAAAACTCTGTCCCAAATAAATAAATAAATAAATAATAAAATGTGATGTGAAAGGCTTAAATCCATAACTATTATTCAAGAAGAAAAACTATTCATTGGTCGAGGTGGTAGCTCATGCCTATAATCCCAGCACTTTGGGAAGCTGAGGCAGGTAGATCAAGAGATCAGGAGTTCGAGACCGGCCTGGCCAAGATGGTGAAACTCCATCTTTACTAAAAATACAAAAATTAGCTGGGTGCGGTGGCGGGCGCCTGTAATCCCAGCTACTCGGAAGGCTGAGGCAGGAGAATCGTGTGAACCCAGGAGGCAAAGGTTGCAGGGAGCTGAGCTCTTGCCACAGCTCTCTAGCCTGGGCGACAGAGCAAGACTCTGTCTCAAAATAAAAAAAAAGAAAAACTACTCATTAAAACTAAAAACCATAAAATTCTATCTTCCACAAAAACAAATCAACCTTATCTACAGCGCAGGCCTACCCAACTATGGAATGATGGAACACAAGGCCTCACCATGGACTCGAGAGCTGACATGAGGAATGTCACCACCATCCTGCTCTCTGAGGACTCCTCATCTTCAACGGGCAGGGTGGACATTGCAACTTGGGCCATGATCCCTGTGCAAGAGACGTAAGAAGAAAGTGAGTGGTAGAAAACCGGTATCCTAAACCCACAGCCAAAGCTGTGAGGACCCCTCATGGGCAGCCTAATTTGCAGTTTTCCTGCACTAGAGAAAAAAATAAGGTTCAGAAACTAAGTATTTGACTTGTCCCACACCCTCATAAGATAAAGAATCCATCCCCTAACTTTCTACGTATTGTTATTTCCAGAAAATTCAGTCAATATCACACCCCAAATAAATCCAGGTAGCACCCAGAATCAGTGAAATTTCTCCCAAGTAAGAGGAAGAGGAGGCAAGGCACTTTAAAACCCAGTGACAGGCAACCACAACTCAACACAGGAAAGAGGTGCCAAGCTCTCTTCTCCCCTGAACATCCTGACACAGAAAAGAATGGGTGCAGTGAACTGAGGCTGAGTGGAGAGTTCCTCTTCTTACTAAGAAAACAGATCACAGGCATCAAGTAACATGTAAGATTCGGCCGGGCGCGGTGGCTCAAGCCTGTAATCCCAGCACTTTGGGAGGCTGAGACGGGTGGATCACGAGGTCAGGAGATCGAGACCATCCTGGCTGACACAGTGAAACCCCGTCTCTA
>NW_012118666.1:154760-161111 GCF_000951035.1 Colobus angolensis palliatus
TTAGCCTGGGCGACATGGCAAAACCCCGTCTCTACTAAAAATACAAAAATTAGCCAGGCAGGGTGGTGGGCACCTGTAATCCCAGCTACTCAGGAGTGTGAGACAGAGGAATCACTTGAACCTAGGAGGCGGAGGTTGCAGTGAGCCGAGATCATCCCACCTCATTTGAGCCTCGGTGACAGAGTGAGACCCTGTCACAAAAATTAAAAAACAAAAAAAAATTATGTATATTTTACCAAAATAAAACCAAAACAATACACCATATAAAGACATACTAAGATGGCAAAATCTAAAGCAAATTTCTAAAACTGAAATACTAAAAAGGTTTTCTGTAAATAGCATGCAAATTAGATGCCTATTAAAAACTGTCCCTTTTAATTTAGTTGAATTAATTCTACTTTTAGGGAGCTATTGAATAATTAAATAAACTTAATATGGATGGATAACTGAAAAATTTAAAAATTAAACACTGGAAACAAGAATAGTAACTGTAAAAACATAAATTAATTTACTGACAACACCTGAGTATTCCTTAAGGAAAGCCCCAGGATTCTGGAGAACATGGACAAGCCGTTGAGGAGCTGTCAACAGAAAACTGTTATGCCTAAAATTGTCAGTAAATCTTTTCCCTATTATTAAAGAGGATGCTCTATTTCCCTATTATTAAAGACTGTGATCTAGCTTTACCATCTGTTACCATGTGAATTAACTGCTAGCCCAGATTACCCATCAACAAGTAATGAAGCATACACACTTAGGAAGTTATGCTTTATAATAAAAACCATAATCGGCTGGGCGTGGTGGCTCGCACCTATAATCCCAGCACTTTGGGAGGCTGAGACAGGTGGATCTCTTGAGGTCAGGAGTTCGAGACCAGCATGGCCAACATGAAACCCCGTCTCTACTAAAAATTCAAAATAGCCGGGCATGGTGGCACGCACCTGTAATCCCAGCTACTTGGGAGGCTGAGGCAGGAGAATCGCTTGAGCCCAGGAGGCAGAGGTTGCAGTGAGCCAAGATTGCACTGCTGCACTCCAGCCTAGACGACAGAGTGAGACTCCATCTCAAAAATAAATAAATAAATAAATACAAACAACAATCAAAAAATAATTGACACTCGGCCGGGCACAGTGGCTCATGCCTGTAATCCCAGTATTTTGGGAGGTCGTAGCAGGTGGATTACATGAAGCCAGGAGTTCCAGATCATCCCGGGCAATGCGGCGAAACCCTGTTTCTACTAAAAATACAAAAATGAGCCAGGCATGGTGGTGTACCGTCTGTAATCCCAGCCACTCAGGAGGCCGAGGCACGAGAATCACCTGAGTCCTGTAGGTGGAGGTCGCAGTGAGCCAAAATCGCGCCACAGCACTCCAACCTGAACAACAAAGCAAGACTCTAAAAAACAAAACAAAACAAAAAAACAATTGTCCCCATATATTTGAACAAACGGAAGCAAATCTGATTCCCAAAACAAGGTTCCCTGACTAGAGACAGAAAGTAACAGCAGTATCAAGCAAGTGAATAGCTAAATTATAGAAATTATTTGGTCTAACAGCCTAGGTAGATCCCATTCTCTTTTCTCTTGGGTAAGACTAAGTGAATTTGTTTGGTTTTCTTTCCCTCTCCCTCTCCCCCAAGTCTAAGTAAATTTGCATTAAAATGTGGCTCAGGGCAAAATGGACAACAAAGGCATTATATGTTTCTATAATTAGACATTCACTTAGCATACTTTCATTATTTCTGAAAGTTCATGGTATTTCTTCATAATCTCACTTTTCCTTTAATTCCCCAGCGAAAGGAAACAGGAGATGTGTTCTCATTTTACAAATGCAGTGATTTGTCAAGGTCATGTAGCCACTATCACAGTCAGAACATGAAACTAGGGCAATTTTCTGCCTACCGCTGTTACCATTTCTTCTCATCTTTAATCGCCATAAATCTGCTATCAAGTCATCATGAGGCCAGAGAATAAGGTCTGGAGGCAGGGAATCTAAGGTCAATTCATGCTGACTTCCAGAACTAAATCAACAGGAAAACCCCAACTTTCCACACTTAAGTAACAAAAGGATGGGAGGCTACTCAGTTTGCACACCACCACTCCGACTTTTGCTGCGTCCCAGATGGAAAATTGAAAGTATCTCTGATTGGTTGCTTCCTGCAACCAATCAGACGTTTGCACAGGAGTGTAACTTTGTAACTTCACTTCAGCCTCTGATGGTTGCTTCCTGTACCCAGTCAGACTGACTGCGACCAAGTCTTCTCGTTTTCTTTTTTTTGAGACGGAGTCTCGCTCTGTCGCCCAGGCTGGAGTGCAGTGTCGCGATCTCGGCTCACTGCAAGCTCCGCCTCCTGGGTTCACGCCATTCTCCTGCCTCAGCCTCCTGAGTAGCTGGGACTACAGGCGCCACCTCGCCTGGCTAGTTTTTTGTATTTTTTAGTAGAGACGGGGTTTCACTGTGTTAGCCAGGATGGTCTCGATCTCCTGACCTCGTGATCCGCCCATCTCGGCCTCCCACAGTGCTGGGATTACAGGCTTGAGCCACCGCGCCCGGCCTTTTTTTTTTGAGACAGAGTCTGGCTCTGTTGCCCAGGCTGGAGTGCAATGGTGCTATCTCAGATCACTGCAACCTCCGCCTCCCAGGTTCAAGCGATTCTCCTGCCTCAGCCTCCCGAGTAGCTGAGATTACAGGCAACTGCCACCACACTGGCTAATTTTTTGTATTTTTAGTAGAGATGGGGTTTCACCATATTGGTCAGGCTGGTCTGGAACTTGTGACCTCAGGTGATCCACGCCTCTCGGCCTCCCAAAGTGCTGGGATTACAGAAGCCCGGCAGGGCAAGTCCTCATTTGCTTTAACTGTAACTTTGTAACTTCACTTTAGTCTCTGGTTGGTTGCTTTCCACAACCAGATACTTGCATAGGGTATAACCTTTGTAACTTCAGGTCAGCCTCTAACTGGTTGCTTTTCACAACCAATCAGACTGCTTGCGGGCCACTACTACATGTACATAAGGTGTACAACAGGTAACCAATGGGAAACCTCTAGAGGGTAGTTAAACCCCAGGAAATTCTGTGAAGGGGATCTTCCCTAGGCTCGGCCCCTCCCCTCTTTGTGGAGTGTACTTTCTACTTTCAGTAAATCTCGGCTTTAGGTGCTTCTTCCATTCCTTGCTTTGTGCCTTTTGTCCAATTCTTTGTTCAAAATGCCAAGTACCTGGACAAGCTCCACTAGTAACAATCACACTCCATGTGTGTAAGAAATGGGGGACAGACGCCACAGCAACAGCCCACAGGGTGCCCCTGGTGATGAAGGTCCTATGTCTTTATCAGAACTAACAGGGCAGACAGCGAGCCCTGCAGGATGGAAAGCACCCTGGGGGCGACCCACAGGCCTTCTCTGTGCTTTCTGCTCTCTGGAAATGGGTGCATCCGGGTCACACCAGAAGTTCACTGTTCTTTGCTCGTCCCGAGGTTCCTTCATGGGACAGTCCTTAGTTGAAACTATTCGTGGAGCCTTCCCTGCACCCTTCACTTGGGGACGGCTCCCTCTCTTTTCTCCTCTTCCCAGAAAAAAACTGCCATCAGGAGGTGGCATTAACAATGAACACCTGAGGAGGCATCGGGCCAGGCAGGCGAGGCCAGCTTAGGAAGCACCTGATGCACTGGTCCTCACGGGACCACACACCTAGAGAGCTGACGTATGGGTTCAGCAGACAACCATCTCGCTGCGTGCCCTTGGGGGCTGTACTCAGTCACCTCATCTATAAATGGAAATGCTCAATACCTTTTATGAATGCCCTCAACTTAAGGAGGGTTGGACAAAGAGAAGGAAATGAACATTTATTGAATATGTCATGCTTTATTGGCCATCTTGTATAATAAGCACAGCAACCCTGAGTGGGAGAGCAGGCACCATGGAGCCCACATGGACCCCAGAAGAGCTCCTTGATGGAGGTGGTGCTTCAGAAGCCACCTGAGCCGGGCCCATGGAGTCTTTTCCTGGTTGACTTTACTTTCTGATGTCACCAGCAATGAACCACAAATCATCAGGACATGACCTGTCCTATCTGTCATGACACATCAAAACTCAGAGGTCTCCCAATAAAAGAGGCTGCTAAACAAAAAGCAAACAAAAAAAATTAAACCAGGTAAAATGAGGACATTTTGCTCTGTGCTCACAAGGAATGCAACTAGGTATGATTTTTACTTTTTTTTTTTTTTGACGGGGGGAAGGAGTCTCACTCTATTGCCCCAGTTGGAGTGCAGTGGTGCGATCTTGGCTCACTTCAATCTCCAGCTCCTGGGTTCAAGCAAATTCTCCTGCCTCAGCCTCCTGAGTAGCTGGGATGACAGGCGCCCACCACAACACCCGGGTAATTTTTGTATTTTTAGTAGAGATGGGGGGCTTCACCTTGTTGGCCAGGCTGGTCTTGAGCTCCTGACCTCAGGTGATCCGCCCGCCTCAGCCTCCCAAAGTGCTGAGATTATAGGCGTGAGCCACCGCACCCGGCCTCCCATTTTTTCAATCTCCTCAGTTCTTCTATTCTGAAGGTTTTTTGACTTCACCTTTAGTTTCCCTGATTTGATCTTAAGTCTCCTTCATGAGTTTCAAAGATGAACTCAATTGGCCTGTTGCTATTTCACTGGTTATCTCTGATTCTGGTCGGCTACTGTATATGTGATGCCTTCTTTATCTCTGAAAACAGACTCTAGCCATTCTTTAAAATCCTCTTGAGTTTCCTGTTGGAGATCCATTTCAGGTATTAGGTTTATCTGTGTCCTTGCTATTCAATTCTTCCTCAAAATAAGCCAATAACTGATTCCACAAAATTTTCTTTTTGACTCTACTTCTGCTTTAATTAACTGATTCCTTGCTGTTATTACCAAACAACACACAAAAACATTTGGTTTTGGGTTTTATGAGACACAGTCTTACTCTGTTGCCTGGACGAGTACAGTGGCACCACCACCGCTAACTGCAGCCTCCACCTCCTGCGTTCAAGCAATCTTCCCACCTCAGCATCCCTACCAGCTGGGGCTACAGACTCGCAGCACCATGCCCGGCTAATTTTCTGTATTTTTAGTAGAGATCGGGTCTCAATATGTTGCACAGGCTGGTCTCAAACTCCTGAGATCAAATGATCCTCCCACCTCAGTCTACCAAAGTGCTAGGATTAAAGGTATAAGCCACTGCACCCAGACAAAAAAATATATCTTATAGTGAGTGAAAGGAAGAGCGTGTTGAAGATTTTTACAAACCTTAACGTTAGTCTAACAAAAACTGCGATTCTTAATATTTTTTAGGATACTGTTCTCTGAAATACTTCTGAACTGTCAATACATCTCTGCTTCAAAACAAGGTTCCAGTCAGACTGGTAAGTGGGGAAGTGCTAGAACACTCTTTTATTTAAATTACATTCATGTCCTTTTCTTTTGTCATGTTTGTAATATATAAATATATAAAAATTATATATATGTGTATGTGTGTGTGTGTGTGTGTGTATATATATATTTTTTTTTTTTTTTTTTTGTGAGATGGACTCTGGGTCTTGTCACCCAGGCTGGACATTACAACCTCTGCATCCCGGGTTCAAGCGATTCTCCTGCCTCAGCCTCCCAAGTAGCTGGGATTACAGGCAACCGCCACCACACAGATAATTTTTCCATTTTTAGTAAAAACGAGGTTGCACCATGTTGGCCAGGCTGGTCTCAAACTCCTGACCTCAGGTGATCTGCCTGCCTCGGCCTCCCAAAGGGCTGGGATTATAGGCGAGAGTCACTGTGCACAGCCTACAGTTAGTTCTTTAACAAAGGACTAGAATCTCTCTCTAAATTCCAAATTGCCTCTTTACAGCCTGGTGTGGTGGCTGACACCTGTAATCTCAGCACTTTGGGAGGCCAAGGCAGGAGGATCACTTGAGGTCTGGAGTTCAAGACCAAACTGCCTTTTTAATGCATAATAACAATCAAAGAATGGCAGGTTTTAAAAACAGAATCAACACAAGGTAAATAATTAGACAGTGATTGCAACTACAATACTATGCAGTCTTTCAACAGAGAATTAACTGCCACTCACCATAAATGAACTGACTGAAGCAAAAGTATAACATCCTTTTCATTAGAAAGCAAAGATGACAGTGGACACTAAACTTTCTGTATCACATTCTAAGAAAATAAGGCATTTGGTTCAAAAAATATATACATATATATATGGCAGTGGCTCACGCCTGTAATCCCAGCACTTTGGGAGGTCAAGTCAGGTGGATCACTTGAGGTCAGGAGTTCGAGACCAGCCTGGCCAACATGGTGAAACCCCATCTCTACTAAAAATACAAAAATTAGCTGGGCAT
>NW_012118666.1:161536-168837 GCF_000951035.1 Colobus angolensis palliatus
TGACAGAGCGAGACTCCGTCTCAAAACAAAAAAACAAACAAACAAACAAAAAAATCAAAACAAAAAAAAACACACAAAAAAAGTAGGTTACAGACCGATTATCTAGGTGAACACATTACTTATGTCACAAAAACTGCTTCCAGGTACTGTCAGGCAAACTATCTTTTAACAATGAAAGACAGCCCTCAATTGAGACAATAGTTTAAATTAGTAAAACCTTGACTCACCACCTAAAAGACTGAAGACTCAGTCTCAACGAAGGTGAAATGGATTTAAACTGATGAGAAACACCAGGCCCATTATTTTATTTTCTTCTGCACAAATTTCTGCAGGCTACTATTTTTACTTGTAATAAGCAATGAAGATCTACACTGTACCTTTACTTAAGGAAGGCGAGATAAACTTCAAGACTGCAGAAATCAGTATCTTTTTTAACTCAATGTTTTGCATTCAAACAATAATCACTAAACCCCCAGATGCTTAGATGAATAAAAACTGAGAAAAGCCTTCAAAATTAGCTAAAATAACTACCACTAGGATATTGTCCCTGGAAGACAATATTTAAGACAGGTAAGAATATTCAACTCTGTAATAATATTCAACTCTGTAATTATTCAACAGCCTTAGGAGTTAGAAAAAAAAAAAGCCAGGCTCAGTAGCTCACACCTGTAATCCCAGTGCTTTGGGAGGCCGAGACAGGAGGATGGCTTGAGCCCACGAGGTGAAGGCTGCAGTGAGCCATGATGGCACCACTGCATTCCAGCCTGGGTGACAGAGCAAGCCCCGGTGTCCATTAAAGAGAGAGAGAGAGAAGAGAGAAGAGAGCGAATACTTTTACCAGAGAAATTTTCCATCCAAACTTAAGTTTTTGACCCCCTATTCCAAAAAATGGACTACAGAGGTGAGTCTGCAATACTGATGGATGCACTTCTGCCGGGGCCAGTATTTCAGGGAAGTTCTCTCTTTCTTGGTTTTCTGGTGTCTTCTAGCTTTCCAGCTGTCTTCATTCTTTGAGATCTAGTCTCCAGTTATTTTTTGTATAAGAGGAAAAACTGTAAAATCCAAATTTACTTTTTTTTGAGACGGAGTCTCACTCTGTCGCCCAGGCTGGAGTGCAGTGGCACAATTTTGGCTCACTGCAATCTCTGCCTCCTGGGTTCAAGCAATTCTCCTGCCTCAGCCTCCCGAGTAGCTGGGATTACAGGTACATGCCACCACGCCCGGCTAATTTTCTTTTTTTCAGTAGAGACGGGGTTTCACCATGTTGGCCAGGCTGGTCTTGAACTCCTGACCTCAGGTGATCTGCCCACATCAGCCTCCCGAAGTGCTGGCATTACAGGCATGAGCCACCACACCTGGCCGACCAATTCATTTTATTAACAGCCACCAAAGCCAAGTTTCAACAAAATTAAATGACTAATGGCATATGATATTCTTGAATGTATACACTAGCAGAAACATCTTCAGTCAGAAGAATAAAATGAATTCATGTATCTCTTAATGCTAAGGGAAAAATTAGTGACACCTCAAACTTTTAAAAAGTAATTTCTTCAAGCCGGGCATGGTGGCTCATGCCTGTAATCCCAGCTCTCAGGGAGGCACAGGCGGGAGGATAGCTTGAGCCCAGGAGTTCGAGACCTGCCTGGGTAATATAGCGAGACCTCGTTCTCCACAAAAAGGAAAAAAAAAAAAAAAGTAATTTCTTCAAAATAATGAGTGGTAAGAAAAAGTTAAAATTCATCAAGTAAAATGTTAGATATTTTGTCCTAAAATGGTGCTTAAAATAAATGCAAAAGATCTAATACTAATAGTTGAATCAGCTGACTTTATTCTAAACCAGGATTCAGTTGCATTAAAACTAGTGTAGATTATCATGTAATACTATATTTTGGCAATCTTTTAGGTCACCTAAATTTTTTTATCTCTGAAATTGTTGGGGTTTTTTTGGTTTTTTGTTTCATTTTGGTTTTGTTTTGGAGATGCAGTCTCACTCTGTTGCCCAGGCTGGAGTGCAGGGGCGTAATCTCGGCTCACTACAACCTCCACCTCTTGGGTTCAAGCAATTCTCCTGGCTCGACCTCCAGAGTAGCTGGGATTACATGTACCTGCCACTACACCCAGGTAATTTTTTTTGTATTTTTAGTAGAGACAGGGTTTCCTCATGTTGGCCAGGCTGGTCTTGAACTCCTGACCTCAAGTGATTTCGCCTGCCTCAGTCTCCTAAAATGGTGCAATCACAGGCATGAGCCATCACGCCCAGCCAAACTGTTGGTATTTAATATTTCCATGTTCTCCCTATAATTATTAAGTACTAAAAGCCAAAACTAAAATCTGTTTTTCAGAAGGAAATTTATTCATCCCTAAAATGTCAGTATACATTTAATATAATCAGTTCGGATTGTAAACACAGACTTTGTAAATGTCTTCATGTTTTCTATTTAATTTGTTTCTTTTTTTTTTCTGGACATGTGGTTCACACTAAGTGTCTTAAGTTTTTCAACATGCTACCATTTGTTCTAATTATGCCCACCAAGTAGCTTCTACAGAAAATGTGCTTTGTTGGGTTTTTTTCGTTTGTTTTTTTATTTTGAGATAAGGGTCTGTGTTGCCCAAGATGGCTGCAAACTCCTGGGCTCAAAGGATCCTCCTACCTCAGTCTCCCAATTAGCTGGGACTACAGGAATCTGCCACCACGTCTGGCTATAGGAGACGTGTTTTTAATTTTTTTTTTTAATGAGAACATGTTTAAGGTAGTTTGCTGAACTTATTAGTTTGTCTTTCGAATGACAGCAAAGAAATTAACTTCGTACCTTGATATGTTTATTATAAATGGTCGACATCTGCTTGACACAATTTACAAAACGGATCTTTTTATAACCTAAGAAAAGCTGATAACTTAAAAGACAATGTAAATTGCCCAAGATCACAGAATTGCTAAGAATAGAATCCAGATCTATCCAACTGACTGGATGACCTCAATTTCCCATTCTCTTTCTTTTTTGTTTTGTTTGTTTGAGACAGAGCCTTGCTCTGTCACCCAGGCTGCAGTTCAGTGACACGATCTCGGTTCACTGCAACCTCTGCCTCCCGGGTTCAAGCAATTCTCCTGCCTCAGCCTCCTGAGTAGCTGGGATTACAGGCACCTGCCACCATGTCCAGCTAATTTTTGTATTTTTAGTAGAGACAGGGTTTTGCCATGTTGGCCAGGCTGATCTCCAACTCCTGACCTCTAGTGATCCGCCTGCCTCGGCCTCCCAAAGTGCTGGGATTACAGACATGAGCCACCGCGCCCAGCCCCCAATTCTCTTTCAAATCACACCATACATTGTAAAATTTAATCAGATTTTAAGTATTTTTCAAATTCCATTATCTACAAATTTAAACTTTAGAAAAACACTTAAGTTTTCAAGGGCTTAGACAACAACTATAATGGTATTTAAGTCCATGAACTCACCTTCTGCCCACCCCCCCAAAAAAACAGCCTCTCAAAGAAATAGGATTCCCTCAATACTAAAAAGAGTTATTTTCACTGTCCCAAAGTATTGTACCACAAAATACTAGTTCATAGCTATTTTTCTTCTTTTAAAAAATATTTATTCTTGGGCCGGGCGCAGTGGCTCACGCCCGTAATCCCAGCACTTTGGGAGGCCAAGGCGGGTGGATCACAAGACAGGAGTTCAAGACCAGCCTGGCCAACATGGTGAAACTCCGTCTCTACTAAAAATACAAAAATTAGCTGGGCGTGGAGGCGCATGCCTGTAATCCCAGATACTCAGGAGGCTGAGGCAGGAGAATCGCCTGAACCCAGGAGGCAGAGGTTGCAGTGAGCTGAGATTGTGCCATTGCACTCCAGCCTGGGCGACAGGGCAAGACTCCGTCTCAAAAAGAAAAAAAAAAAAATTATTCTTTTAAAAAAAAGGAGAACATGGGCAGACTTCATTGTAACCAAGTCATCAAAGTTAACGCTAGTCTCCAGACAGACAGACGCCAGATGCCAACCAACAAAATGCAAGGAAAACATGGATATTCCTGCTCAAAATGCTTAACCTCAATATAAGCATGAGGAAGCACTGGACAAACCCGAGTTGAAAGACATTCTATAAAAATGCCTCTAGTCTTCAAAAAGGTTAAGGGTTTGAATGAAACTCAGAACACTGAAGAACTGTTCTAAAATAAAGTATATTAGGCTGGGATTGGTGGCTCACACCTATAATCCCAGCACTTTGGGAGGCTGAGGCAGGTGGATCACCTGAGGTCAGGAGTTTGAGACCAGCCTGGCCAATGTGGCGAAACCCCGTCTCTACTAAAAATACAAAAATTGGCTGGGCATGGTGGCAGGCGCCTGTAATCCCAGCTACTTGGGAGACTGAGGCAGGAAAATCGCTTGAACCAGGGGGAAGAGGTTGCAGTGAGCCGAGATGGTGCCACTGCACTCCAGCCTGTGCAAAAGAGCTAAACTCCATCTCAAAAAAAAAAAAATTATATATATATATATACGTGTATACACACACACACACACACACACACACACTCACATATATTAGAGGGCTGGGCACAGTGGCTCATGACCGTCATCCCAGCACTTTGGGACACTGAGGTGGGCGGATCACCTGAGGTAGGGAGTTCAGGACCAGCCTGACCAACATGGAAAAACCCCGTCTCCACTAAAAAAACATGCAAAATTAGCTGGGCATGGTGGCACATGACTGTAATCCCAGCTACCCTACCCGGGAGGCTGAGGCAGGAAAATAGCTTGAACCCAGGAGGCAAAGGTTACAGTGAGCTCAGACTGCACAATTGCACTCCAGCCTGGGCAACAAGAGTGAAACTCCGTCTCAAAAAAAAAAAAAAAGTATATTAGAGAGGCAAGGAAACTGGGTGGAAAGGTGATCCTGGATTACACTCTTGCAATAAAGGACATCCGTCACCAAAACGATAGGCAGAACTTGAATGCAAGTCTCTGCATGAAAGATATGTAAGCAATTTTTGTTCGTTTGCTGTTCTTGCAACTATTTTCTAAGTTTAAAAGTGACAGGCTGGGCACCGTGGCTCACACCTGAAATCCCAACACTTTGGGAGGCTGATGTGGGAGGGCTGCTTAAGACCAAGAGTTCGACACCAGCTTAGGCAACAGAGTGAGATCCCTTCTCTATCAAAAATGTAAAAAGTATCCAGGTGTGGTGGTGCACCCCTGTTGTCCGAGCTACTCAGCAGTCTGAGGCAGGAGGATCACTTGAGCCTAGGAGTTCGACGCTGCGGTGAGCTATGACCACACCACTGCACTCCAGCCTGGGAGACAGAGCAAGACCCTGTCAAAAAAACAAAAAAGCCATAGATCACTAGCTGGTTTATATTAGTTGTACATTTTACCTGCTCTTTAAATTTCGTAGCTATTTTTCTTTTTTTAAAAATAGTTTTTAGGCCAGGCGCAGTGGCTCACGCCTGTAATCCCAGCACTTTGGAAGGCCAAGGTGGGCAGATCACGAGGTCAAGAGATGGAGACCATCCTGGCTAACATGGTGAAACCCCGTCTCTACTAAAATTACAAAAATTAGCTGGGTGTGGTGGTGAGCGCCTGTAATCTCAGCTACTCAGGAGGCTGAGGCAGGAGAATCGCTTGAACCTGGGAGGCAGAGGTTGCAGTGAGCTGAGACCGCACCACTGCACTTCGAACTGGTGACAGAGCAAGACTTTTTTCAAAAAAAAAAAAAAACAGGCCAGGCGTGGTGGCTCACACCTGTAATCCCATCACTTTGGGAGGCCAAGGCAGGTGGATCACCCGAGGTCGGGAGTTCAAGACCAGCCTAACATAGAGAAACCTCATCTCTATTAAAAATACAAAATTAGCTGGGTGTGGCTGCACATGCCTGTGATCCCAGCTACTCAGGAGGCTGAGGCAGGAGAACTGCTTGAACCTGAGGGGCAGAGGTTGCAGTGAGCCAAGGTCAGATCACGCCACTGCACTCCAGCCTGGGCAACAAGAGCGAAATTCCATCTCAAAACAAAAACAAGCAAACAAACAAATCCAAAAACCACATGGCAGTTAAGAGTAGGAGTTCTCTGGCTGTCTAGTTTTATATTAACACTGTCCCTTACTATATTTTTTAGATTTGTTAGCCTCATTCCTCTCAACTTTAAAATGGGATCATAATAGTGCCTACCTCACATCTCGGGATGGCTATGAGGATTAAATATGTTAATGCAGGTAGCACTTAAAACAGTAAACTCGGCCGGGGGGGGTGGCTCAGGCCTGTAATCCCAGCATTTTGGGAGGCCAAGGCGGGAAGATCACGAGGTCAGGAGATAAAGACCATCCTGGCTAACACGGTGATACCCCATCTTTACTAAAATTACAAAAAAATTAGCTGGGCATGCTGGCACACACCTGTAGTCCCAGCTACTAGGGAGGCTGGGGCAGGAGAATCACTTGAACCCGGGAGGCAGAGGTTGCAGTGAGCTGAGACTGTGCCAGTGCACTCCAGCCTGGGCAACACAGTGAGACTCCGTCTCAAAAGAAAAAAAAAAAAAAACCAGTAAACTCATAAACTCTCAAAAAATGTCAGTTATTGTTGTCGATATTGTCTTTGGTATTCTAGTCCAATCTCCAGCTTTGACATATCCTCTAACAGAGAGCTTCCTGTTTACTGTACATAATATCTTAGAAAAGATAAGTTCACCGGAGACTACACTAGACCTAGAATAGGCAGGACTTCTGTATGCTTTGCTTATACTGAACAATACTTTAATTCTAAGAGTTTATCTCCATAGGCTTACTAGGTATTTTCCCAAGGAAAATAAATTAGGTCAGCAATTCAGAGGGTCTGGTTTTTTTTTTTTTTTTTTGAGACAGAGTGAGACTCTGTCACCCAGGCCGGAGTACAGTGGTACGATCTTGGCTCACTGGAACCTCTGCCTTCTGAGTCCAAGCAATTCTCCTGCCTCAGCTCCCGAGGAGCTGGGATTACAGGGGTGCACCACCACACCTGGCTAATTTTTGTAATGTTAGTAGAGACAGGGTTTCACCATGTTGCCCAGGTTGGTCTCAAACTCCTGAGCCCAGGCAATATCTGCCCATCTCAGCCTCCCAAAGTGCTGGGATTACAGGCGTGAGCCACCATGCCTGGCCAGAGGTTCTGTTTTACAAATATTTAATAGCAGGATATAAACTATCACAATTTATATTAAGGTATATTAACATATACACTTCAGCAGACAAGAAATAGAACCAAAGAATCCATTTTAGTTCATTTGACTTTAATTTTTAACTCATATCTATATATAGATACAAATATGAGTTAAAA
>NW_012118666.1:169012-171122 GCF_000951035.1 Colobus angolensis palliatus
GATCTCGTGATCCACCCGCCTCAGCCTCCCAAAGTGCTGGAATTACAGGTGCGTGCCACCATGCCCGGCTAATTTTTTGTATTTTTAGTAGAGACAGGGTTTCACCGTGTCAGCCAGGATGGTCTCGATCTCCTGACCTCATGATCCACCCGCCTCGGCCTCCCAAAGTGCTGGGATTACAGGCGTGAGCCACCGCGCCCAGCCAGGATTGATTTTTAAATCAAAGGTTTGAATTTTTTTTTTTTTTTTGAGACAGGGTCTTGCTCTGTCACCCAGGCTGGAATGCAGTGGCAGGGACATGGCTCCTTATAGCTCAACCTCCTGGGCTCCAGCAATCCTCCCACCTCAACCTTCATAGTAGCTGAGACTACAGGAATGCACCACCACACCCAGCTAATTTTTTTTATTTTTTGGTAGAGACAGGGTCTCACTATGTTGCCCAGGCTGGTGTCAAACTCCTGTGCTCCAGCAGTCCTCCCACCGTGGCCTTTCAAAGTACTGAGATTACAGGTGTGAGACACCATGGCCAGCCAGCTGTGAAATTTTTCTAGCAGCGTATGCAGACATTTTAAGATACTAAATTGTTCATCTCTATCTCCTGAAATGAAGCTGGCACTTGCCTCAGTAAATAACAAATATCTCTCAAGAAAAAATAAATTTGAAGGGTTAAGATTTGAAATGATTTACAACTGTGTTGTATTCATAGTTAAAGCTTTATAGTATGGTGACCCCATTTAAAAAAAAACAAAAAAACTTCAGACAGCTGATAGCTAAATTTAACTCTTTAAAAAAGCCAGGTGAAGGAAAGAATGACGAAATAATAAAGAAAGGATCTAGCCAGGCACAGCGGCTCATGCCTGTAATCCCAGCACTTTGGGAGGCCAAGGTGGGCAGATCACCTGAGGACAGGAGTTCAAGACCAGCCTGGACATCATGGTGAAACTCCGTCTCTATCAAAAATACAAAGATTAGGCGGGTATGGTGGCACATGCCTGTAATCCCAGCTACTTGGGAGACTGAGGCAGGAGAATCGCTTGAACCCAGAAGGTGGAGGTTGCAGTGAGCCGAGATCACGCCACTGCGCTCCACCCTGGGCAACAGAGCGAGACTCTGTCTCAATTAAAAAAAAAAGGATCTGCCCAATCAGTGGATCACAAGCTCAGCTCTGAGTTCTGAGTTTCACAGTAGCCAGAAACAACATCCTTAAAAAACAAACAAGGAAAAATCTTATCAGCTATTCAGAAAGACCTATTTTCCTTGTACCACAGTTTAAGACAACATTTTTGCATGTGTATTAATTATAGTTTTAAATTGATAGTCCAGATTTTTAAACAGCAGCAGCTTGCTCTGCCAGTACACAAGGAATATGTCCCTTTGACATGACTCCAAATTTAAAACTCAGTTGGATTTGGAAAAACCATTTGGAAGAGAAAATGAAAATCAAGTAGCTATTATCTAAAGGTCCATCTTTACTTTGTTCTTGAGGTGTTTTTCTTTTTTTTTTTTCTTTTTTTTGAGAAAGAGTCTCACTCTGTCGTCCAGGCTGGAGTGCAGTGGCATGGTCTTGGCTCACTGCAACCTCTACCTCCCAGGTTCAAGCAATTCTTCTGCCTCAGCCTCCCGAGTAGCTGGGCCTACAGGTAGCTGTCACCACACCTGGCTAATTTTTTGTATTTTCAGTAGAGACAATGTTTTACCATGTTGGCCAGGATGGTCTCAAACTCCTGACCTCAGATGATCCACCCACCTTGGTCTCCCAAAGTGCTGGGATTACAGGTGTGAGCCACCCACGCCCAGCCATCTTTACTTTTTTAAAAGCACTGTTCACAGAAGGCAGGCAACAGAGCAAAGCTATTAGGAAGGGTGAGCTTTGCAATCAGGCAAAAGTTCTGAATTCAAGTTCTGTCTCCAATCTTACAGGTGACCCAGGGATTCTTTAATCCCAAATTTACTAGGCTGGAAAATGACAACAGTCTGCATACTTACCTTACAAAGTTGTTATTAGAATGCATGTCGGGCGGGCGCGGTGGCTCAAGCCTGTAATCCCAGCACTTTGGGAGGCCGAGACGGGCGGATCACGAGGTCAGGAGATCGAGACCATCCTGGCTAA
>NW_012118666.1:171707-182743 GCF_000951035.1 Colobus angolensis palliatus
GCATGTCAATACCTAATAAAGTGCATCACAAAAGCATTCACTGAATTGAGCAAGCATTTATAATTTAAACTTCACTACAATAGTTATTTTTAAAATATATGTGTATATATCTATTAATTTACATAAAAACTCAACAAATCCAAGCCTGGTAAATTGAAAATAGCTTATTTCCCAACAAACTGCTTTCATTATCACTGCTAAATAAAATAACCTATTTTCTGAGAGAGCAGGAAAATTAATGAGACAAGTGTCAAAATAATTAACTGCTGTGAAATGAAGTTTGTGTACCTTTTAAGGCATCTGTTCATGCACGCCAAAGGAGGTGCATGAACACCTGCTTATGTCAAATTTACTCCTCAAAGATCGTTTTAAAATTTAACTTTAAAAAGTCACTTTGGGGCCGGGCGTGGTGGCTCAAGCCTGTAATCCCAGCACTTTGGGAGGCTGAGGTGGGTGGATCACAAAGTCAGGAGTTCAAGACCAGCCTGGCCAATACGGTGAAACCCCGTCTCTACTAATACAAAAATCAGCTGGGCATGGTGGCATGCGCCTGTAGTCCCAGCTACTCGGGAAGCTGAGGGAGAAGAAGAGCTTGAACCCAGGAGTTGGAGGTTTCAGTGAGCCGAGATCGTGCCACTGCACTCCAGCCCGGGCAACAGAGGGAGACTCGGTCTCAAAAAAAAAAAAGTCACCTTCCACGGGAGCGCGATGGTTCACACCTGTAATCCCAACACTTTGGGAGGCCGAGGCTGGCGGATCACTTGAGGTCAGGGGTTCGAGATCAGACTGGCCAATGTGATGAAACCCCGTTCTCTACCAAAAACACAAAGATTAGCCAGGCATTGTGGTGCATGCCTGTAATCCCAGCTACTCAAGAGGCTGAGGCACCAGAATGGCTTGAACCCGGGAAGTGGAGATTGCGTTGAGCTGAGATCGTGACACCGCACTCCAGCCTGGGAGACAGAGCGAGACTATCTCCAAAAAAAAAAAAAAAAAAAGTAAACTAGTCTTGATATGCAAAGTAAACTAAAAGATTCTTTATCCTGAAGCTCTCAACAATGTCATTTGCCCATGCCAGTATTTTCCAAGAAATATGCTGTGTTCTGAGGCCTCATATGATGAGCCCATCAGTATGTTGAATAAATGAATAAATAGTTACTGTTCCCAACGTGATAAAAGATCCCTTCTTTTGGGCCGGGCATGGTGGCTCACATCTGTAATCCCAGCACTTTGGGAGACTGAGGTGGAAGGATCGCTTGAGCCCAGGAGTTTGAGACCAGCCTGGGCAACACAGTGAGATCCCATCTCTATAAAAATAAATTAATGTATTTTTAAAAATTTAAAAGATCCCTTCTCAGCCGGGCACGGTGGCTCACACATGTAATCTCAGCACTTTGGGAGGCCAAGGCAGGTGGATCACGAGGTCAGGAGTTCAAGACCAGCCTGGCCAACACGGTGAAACCCCATCTTCACTAAAAATACAAAAATTATCCAAGCATGGTGGTCGGCGCCTGTAATCCCAGCTATTCAGGGGGCTGAGGCAGGAGAATCACTTGAACCCAGGAAATGGAGGTTGCAGTGAGCCAAGATCATGCCACTGCACTCCAGTCTGGGTGACAGAGTGAGATTCCATCTCAAAAAATAAATAAATAAATAAATAAATAAATAAATAACTATGATCTCTAAGGACTGTGTATGGAAATGAGATCAAAACACAAGCAGCAATTCTCAAAAGCATAGAACCTATACAATCAGAAAACTTCCTAGGCTCTGTCTGCTAAACAGGGTTCAGCATAACCAGTTATATTATGGATCACACTCTTCCAAGTACACCATAATATAATTATGTATACTTCTTACACACACACAGACACACACCCACACAATGTGCTGTGCCATGCCACAAAAAACTCCAAAAACCACCAAAAGGATTAAATAAGAAGGAAATTCTAACACAGAGATGAACCTGATAATATTCTGCATTACAGCCTGGGCAACAGAGCAAGATTCTGTCTCAAAACAAAGAAAGAAAAAGAAAAAGTTCAGGACCACTGAACTATACATATACTTAAAAATGGTTAAGGCTGGGTGCGGTGGCTCACGCCTGTCATCCTGTCATCCTAGCACTTTGGGAGGTCAAGGCAGGTGGATCACAAGGTCAGGAAATTGAGTCTATCCTGGCCTACATGGTGAAACCCCATCTCTACTAAAAATACAAAAATTAGCTGGGCGTGGTGGTTGTGTGCCTGTAGTCCCAGCTACTCGGGAGGCTGAGGCAGGAGAATCGCTTGAACCCGGGAGGCAGAGGTTGCAGTGAGCCAAGATCGTGCCACAGCACTCCACCCCGGTGACAAAGCGAGAATCCATCAAAAAAAAAAAAAAAAAATTTTGGTAAAATCAGGCTGGGTAAGGTGGCTCATGTCTCTAATCCCAGCACTTTGGGAAGCAGATTGTTTGAGCTCAGGAGTTTGAGACCAGCCTGGGCAACATAGTGAGACCCCCATCTCTACAAAAAATAAAAAGTCTAGCCAGACGTGGTGGTGTTCACCTGTAGTCGCAGCTACTCGGGAGGCTGAGGTGGGAGGATGTCTTGACCCTAGGACACGGAGGTTACAGGGAGTCAAAACCATACCACTGCACTCCAGCCTGGGCAACAGAGTGACATCCCATCCCTCCTCCCAAAAAAAAAAAAGGTTAAAATGGGGTTTTTTTTTTTTTTTTTTTTTTTTTGAGACGGAGTCTCGCTCTGTCACCCAGGCTGGAGTGCAATGGCCGGATCTCAGCTCACTGCAAGCTCCGCCTCCCGGGTTTACGCCATTCTCCTGCCTCAGCCTCCCGAGTAACTACAGACGCCCGCCACCTCGCCCGGCTAGTTTTTTGTATTTTTTAGTCGAGACGGGGTTTCACCATGTTAGCCAGGATGGTCTCGATCTCCTGACCTCGTGATCCGCCCGTCTCGGCCTCCCAAAGTGCTGGGATTACAGGCTTGAGCCACCACGCCCGGCCTAAAATGGTGATTTTTGTGTTAAGTATATATTACCACAATTTAACAAAAAACAAACAAAAACATTATAAGGAACCACGCCAAAGAAAGGCATTCACGGTGTAAATGGCAGCCACAAATTTATTCTTCATAAAGGAACAAATTCATCTTATAGGATTTTCTTTTTTTTTTTTTTTTGAGATGGAGTCTTGCTCTGTCACCCAGGCTGGAGAGCAGTGGCAAGATCTCAGTACACTGCAACCTCCGCCTCGTGGGTTCAAGTGATTCTCATGCCTCAGCCTCCCAAGCAGCTAGGATTACAGGCACCTGTCACCACTCCCAGCTAATTTTTGTATTTTTAATAGAGACATGTTTTTTTGTTTGTTTTCCTTGAGACATAGTCTTCTTCTATCGCCCAGGCTGGAGTGGAATGGCGTCATCTTGGCTCACTGCAACCTCAACCTCCTGGGTTCAAGTGATTCTCCTGCCTCAGCCTCCTGAGTAGCTGGGATTACAGGCGTGTACCACCACACCCGGCTAATTTTTTTGTTGTTGTATTTTTAGTAGAGACAGGGTTTCACCATGTTGGCCAGGCTGGTCTCCAACTCCTGATCTCGTGATCCACCCGCCTCAGCCTCCCAAAGTGCTGGAATTACAGGTGCGTGCCACCATGCCCGGCTAATTTTTTGTATTTTTAGTAGAGACGGGTTTCACCATGTTGGCCAGGCTGGTCTGGAACTCCCGACCTCAAGTGATTCATGGCCTTCCAAAGTGCTGGGAGTACAGGAGTGAGCCACCACACCCGGCCAAACAAACATTTTTTTTAATGCTTATCATGGAGGAAAAAGAAGAAAGAAAATGAACAGGAGGAAAGAGTGAAACTATTGAATCTTGCAGGGTCTATTTGTCTGCCCTTTCCTCATATGGACATAATACATGTCATCATCCTCCACTGTCAAATTATTTCACAGATGAGATCATGTAATTTAAGTGCATTAAAGTCTAATGCCAAAGCCAGTTACTAATTTTAGTTCACTTCCAATACCTTATTTATTTTCTTGAAACCAATTACCGTCTGAAAACTCAATCTCGATAAAATTCTCCTCACGTCATGTATGTATTATAGTCAACAGTAAGAGCTAAATATCTAAATATAACAAATAATAATGAACCATACATATAAAGTATACATTCTCAGGTTTCATTAATCAAACTGTCAAGCTCTGGCCAGGCGTGGGGGCTAACGCCTGTAATCCCAACATTTTGGGAGGCTGAGGCAGGCAGATCACCCGAGGTCACGAGTTCCAGACCAGACAGCCTGGCCAACATATAGTAAAACCCCTTCTCTACCAAAAAATACAAAAATTTGCTGGGCATGGTGGTGCACACCTGTGGTCCCAGCTACCTAGGAACCTAAAACAGGAGAAGCGCTTGAACCAGGGAGGCAGAGGTGGAGGCTGCAATGAGCACTCCAGCCTGGATGAGAGAGGGAGACTCTATCTCAACAAAACAAAACATAAAAACAATGTAACAGTCACAGGGGAAAAATCCCACAGAGGAACAAGTCCTTGCCCTTGCAATTCATATTCTCCAGAGTTCTTGGAGATTAACATTGTAATCAATATTACTAGTGAAATTTTCACTTCCTCAATTTCCCAAAAGCCTTTACAATAGTATTTTTATGACTACTATTTCTTGAGTGTCTACTACATGCCAGACAGCAACCTAAGCACTTAAACTCGATCCTCGCAACAGCTCTTAGAAGCGAAACATGTTCTATTATCATCAACTCCATTTTTAAAAATAGGGGCCAGGTGCGGTAGCTTAGGCCTGTAATCCCAGCGTTTGAGAGGCTGAGGTGGGCAGATCACTTGAGGTCAGGAGTTGGGAGACCAGCCTGGCTAACGTGGTGAAACCCTGTCTCTGCTAAAAATACAAAAATTAGCCGGGTGTGGTGGCACACGCCTATAATCCCAGCTACCTGGGAAACTGAGACACAAGAATCACTCGAACCCGAGAGGCAGGAGTTGTAGTGAGCCGAGATGATGCCACTGCATTCCAGCCCGGGTAACAGAGCAAGATATTGTCTCAAAAAATAAAAATAAAAAAACGGCCTGGCACTGTGGCTGACGCCTGTAATCCCAGCACTTTGGGAGGCTGAGGTGGGCAGATCACCTGAGGTCAGGAGTTTAAGACCAACCTGACCAAAATGGAGAAACCCTGTCTCTACTAAAAATGCAAAATAAGCCGGGCGTGTGGTGGCAGGCGCTTGTAATCCCAGTTACTCAGGAGGCTGAGGCAGGAAAATCGCTTGAACCTGGGAAGCGGAGGCTGCGGTGAGCCAAGATCACGCCACTATACTTTAGCCTGTGCAACAGAGGGAGACTCCTTCTCAAAAAAAAAAAATCCTAGAGTTTTTACTCGAGTTACAACCAAAGAAGAATGAGTCAATCCTCCAACAACTCTGACAGTTCCTGGCGATATTGAACTTTCTCTTACATTCTCAGTAGGCCAAAGTGGTAAAAAGCAAATGAGTACCGCCAGAAACAGGCATGGAATACCAAAACAAGAATTTTACAAGGAAAAAAAAAAGGAAGAGGAGAAAACAAACAGGAAGACGGCAGGGAAAGTTCCAGAACAAAAGGACAACAGTAAAGGGCAACAGGGGAAGAATGGAGAATGAAGAATTATCAAGACAATAAATACCTTCACCTCTTCCAATGACGCAGCCACACAATTTTTACAGGATACACACATCCTCAGTTGGGCACCGCGGCTCACGCCTGTAATCCCAGCACTTTGGGAGGCAAAGGCGGGCAGATCACCTGAGGTCAGGAGTTGGAGACCAGCCTGGCCAACATGGTGAAACCCCGTCTCTACTAAAAATACAAAAATTAGCTGGGTGTGGTGATGGGTGCCTGTAGACCCAGCTACTTAGGAGATTGAGGCAGGAGAATCGCTTGAACCCAGGAGGCGGAGGTTGCAGTGAGCCCAGATCGCGCCACTGCACTCCAGCCTGGGTGACAAGAGCAAGACTCTGTCTCAAAAATAATAATAATAAAAAAATACAATACAATTAAAAAAACACATCCTCTAAGACACTAAGGCGTTTCGCTCCCCCAGGTAGGTAGCCCCAATACACTTTAGTTAAACGAGTATGAGTCTTCAAAGAGCTATGCTGCCAGTTTAAGCCTACTGATTCCCAGGTATCTCAACTCTACAATTAGAATAAGCAACTGATTAGGTGTATTTTCTACTTTCTTTCAATTATAACAATGAATAAGCTTCACTCAATAAATGAACTGGGCGCAGTGGCTCATGCCTGTAATCTCAGCACTTTGGGAGGCCGAGGTGGGTGAATCACTTGAGGTCAGGAGTTGGAGACCAGCCTGGCCAACATGGTGAAACCCCATCTCTACAAAAAAATTAGCTGGGCATGGTGGCACACGCCTGTAATCCCAGCTATGGGCGAGGCTGAGGCACAAGAATCACTTGAGGCCAGGACTCCAAGGTTGCAGAGAGCTGAGATGGTGCCACTGCACTCCAGCCTGGGCCACAGAGTGAGACTCCGTCTCAATAAATACATATATACATACTTTCCCTTAGACTGACATAAAAATGATTTGACATCCATCTATTTAAGCCAGTGGTAAGACAATTTCATGTTAATTATACCACCCCAGTTATGAAGCATATTGCAAAAACTCATGTTTATATAAAACATTCATGTCCTCAATCAAGAACGAAACAATGGTAGAAATGAATTAGGTGAAATGCAATGCAAATAGCTGGTAACCAGTAAAAACAGAAAAGGTTAAGTATTTAGTAATTGTTCAGTGTTCAGCTCCCTTAGATAATAACAACCTGTCCACCTATGGGTCATCGAAAACGCTAGAATATAGCAGGACAGTCAGTGGCCATGGAAGTTGGGATCCCCTAAGGAGTGTGTACAACCCGCCTAAGGGTGTAGGCTGGGGAAAGGAGGGGGGTCATTAACTGTAAACTAAAACCATTCCTCCCACCTAATCTGCGGTTATTTTCCCCAGAAAGAAACACATTACCATTTTAAGAACCTAAAAATCGCCGGGCACGGTGGCTCAAGCCGGTAACCCCAGCACTTTGGGAGGCTGAGGCGGGCGGATCACGAGGTCAGGAGTTCGAGACCAGCCTGGTCAGCATTATGAAACCCTATGTCTACTAAAAATACAAAAGATTAGCCAGGCGTGGTGATGCATGCCTGTAATCCCAGCTACTCAGGAGGCTGAGTCAGGAGAATCACTTGAACCCAGGAGGCAGAGGCTGCAGTGAGCCGAGATTGCGCAACTGCACTCCATCCTAGGCGATAGAGTGAGATTGTGTCTAAAAAAAAAAAAAACCGGCCAGGAGCGGTGGCTCACGCCTGTAATCCCAACACTTTGGGAGGCCAAGGCAGGCGGATCACCTGAGGTCAGGAGTTCGAGACCAGCCTGACCAACACAGAGAAACCCTGTCTCTACTAAAAATACAAAATTAGCCAGGCATGGTGGTGCATGCCTGTAATCACAGCTAATCGGGAGGCTGAGGCAGGAGAATCACTCAAACCCGGGCGGGGGTGGGCTAGGTTGCAGTAAGCCAAGATTGTGCCATTGCACTTCAGCCTGGGCGACAGAGCTAAACTCCATCAAAAAAAAAGAAAGAAAGAAAAGAAAGGAAAGGAAAGAAAGGAAAGGAAGGAAGGAAGGAAGAAAGAACCTAAAAATCTTTCTCAGTAAGAATTGCCCCCAACCCCATCCGGCAAAAAGAACCCCCAAAGCCTACATTTAAATGCCAGTGTCTGTAGTCATATTTGAGTCAGCTGAATCGTTGGAGGGGCATGTGGCAGAGGATGGCAGAGGAGCGTCAGCACACAATGCTCCCCAACCCCCATACCTCCAAGGACCAAAACTACAAGCTGTGGTTCTATCACTCAAACCTTCTGTGTGGTGTGTGTGGCAGACTTTGGGCGTCGGAAGAAGATAATGTTAACAAATGCCCGTGCTGCGACTAAATTAATAAATAAATCAGAGTGGGGAAAAAGTCAAACTTCCATAGATTTCCCATTTTATTCTGCACTTAAACCATGGCCCCTTTTTAAACCGGAGATTTATGAAACTTTTAACTTCTAATCATGGCTAACAGGAATTCTCAACTCCCAGTCAGTTTTCTGAGCAATCTACGGTCAGTCGTCCGAATTATTTAAGATCTAATTTTATTTTCTATTTTTATTTTTATTTTTTTGAGACAAAGTCACACTCTGTCACCCAGGCTGGAGTGTAGTGGTGAGCTCTCATCTCACTGCAACCTCCACCTCCCGAGTTCAAGAGATTCCCCTGCCTCAGCCTCCCCAAATAGCTGAAACTACAGACGCACGCCACCACACCCGGCTACTTTTTCTATTTTTAGTAGAGATGGGGTTTCGCCATGTTGGCCAGGCTGGTCTCGAACTCCTAACTTCAGGTGTTCCACCCACCTCGGCCTCCCAAAGTGCTGGGATTACAGGTGTGAGCCACCGCACCCGGCCAAGATCTAATTTTAAAGTAAGGAAAAGCAAACATCTCCGATAAATTTCCCTCCCTTCATTTTGCACCATTGTGAATGGTTCTCAAAGGGCTGTCCGGGGAGCAGCCACCATCTAACACCACCCGGGGAGCTAATAAAAATGCAAATTCTCAGGCAACTCCCCAGACGTGCAGAATCAGCCTGGGAAGTAGGACCCAGCAAGCAGAGTCCGCACATGCCAGCGCTCCTGGGGACGCCCAGGCGCGGCAGTTTCAGAACCTCAGCTTAAGGGTTGAGTCACACCGGCCAGGTTCGTGTGCTAGGTAAGCAAGAGTACAGAACTCTCCAACTTCTCTAGACTTGTTCCACTCTATAGAATTACAGACTTGTCACAAAGATTAAATAAGAAAAATACTGTACATCCAAAGCGCTCAAGAGCCACGGGGGGCAAGGAAGACATTCAAATGTAAGCAGCATTGTTAACACAGGCAAGGCACTAGGACGATGCCAAACTGGAAGGGGAAGTGGAGGGAGAAAGACAAAGGAGGAAAAGGCTTCTTGTCCCTGCCCCTACGAACTCAACACCCAGTGACTAGGCCAGATGCAGAGGAAAATAAAACCGCCCTCAGCCGGGCGTGGTGGAGCGCGCCTGTATCCCAGCTACTCAGGAGTCTGAGGCAGGAGAATCCCTTGAAACCGAGAGGCGGAGGTTGCGGAGGTTGCAGTGAGCCGAGACCGCGCCATTGCACTCCAGCCTGGGCAACAAGAGCGAAACTCCGTTTCAAAAAAAAAAGAAAAAGAAAAGAGAAAATAAAGGTGCCCTGCAAGGAAGGACACACAGGTTGATTGGGAGATTAATAAGAAACAAACTCTGACCACACAATATAAGAGAAGACCTCAGGACGGGAGCGGCGGCTCACGCCTGTAATCCCAGCACTTTCGGAGGCCGAGGCAGGCGGATCACCTGAGGTCAGGAGTTCAAGACCAGCCTGGCAAACATGGCAAAACCCCGTCTCTATTAAAAATACAAAAATTAGCCGGGCGTGGTGGCAGGCGCCTGTAATCCCAGCTACTCGGGAGGCTGAGGCAGGAAAATCGCTTGAACCCGGGAGGCGGAGGTTGCAGTGAGCCAGGATCGCGCCACTGCACTCCAGCCTGGGGGATAGAGCGAAACTCTAACAAAAAAAAAAAGAGAGAGAGAGAAAAAAGACCTTAAGGAAGCGGCTGCATATGAGCAAGAAAGATTTCCATAGCCTGAAAAACGTCATTCCAGCCAAAAGGCCAAGATCCCAAGAAGCAAGAGAAACGCAAGTCAAGGCAGCAACCCCCCAAAAAATCCTGTAGCAGGAAATAAAATCGGTCATCCCACACCATAGGCCTCAGCCTGGGGAGAAGACCCCGCCTCCGCAGGGCACTCTACCTGCACATTCTCATTTGCAAACTAACTTCCCCTTTTGTTCCCTGAAGGACTGGAGACTTCTCCTCTGCACTGTTGGCTGATCAAGCCATTGTCTGCGGCAAAGTTGAATTTAAAAGAGATGAGGCCCAGCGTGGTGGCTCAAGCCTGTACTCCCACCACTTTGGGAGGCCTAAATGGGAGGATCACCAGAAGCCAGGAGTTCCCAACCAGCCTAGGCAACAAAAGAAGATCCCATCTCTAAAGAAGTATTAAAAATTAGCCAGGCGTGACCCAGGGCGGTGGCTCACGCCTGTAATCCCAGTTCTTTGGTGGCAGGCTGAGGGGGGCCGATTGCTTTGAGCTCAGCAGTTGGAGACCAGCCTGGCCAACATGGTGAAACTCCATCTCTACTAAAAATACAAAAATTATCCCAGCGTGGCGGCGCACGCCTGTAATCCCAGCTACTTAGGAGGCTGAGGCAGGAGGATCGCTGGAGCCCAGGTGTTGGAGGCTGCAATGAGCTATGATTGTGCCACTGTGCGCTTCAGCCGGGGCAACACAGAGAGACCCTGTTTCTAAAAAAAAAAAAAGAAAATTAAGCCGAACGCGATGGCTCACACCTGTAATCCTAGCACCTTGGGAGGCCAAGGTGGGAGGATCGCTTGAGCCTAGGAGTTCAGGAGCAGCCTGGGCAACATAGTGAGAACGCGTCTGCACAAATAATTTTTTTTTTTTTAAAAAAAGGAGGAGGTCAGTAGTCGGCAAGAGCTGCGCATCCGCAAGAATGGACACTACTCCAACAGCACCCCACCTCTGAACATCCCCAGCCGCAAATCAGCGCAAATCCACAACCTAGGGAGGACAAAATTCGCTACACGAAAAGGCAAAAGTTGGATTAAGAAAAAGTGGAGGAGCCAGGGAGCCGCAAGAAGACAGCTTTTTCCATTTCATTTTCCTTCTTCCTCTGCACTCCCGTCGTCTGGGTGCTGGCCGAACCCAGACGGCTTAATTTTCATGGCCTAAGGCTGAGGTTTTCCTTCCGGTCATTGTGTTTATTTCCCCCAAAGAACAGGCCCCGCGGGGCAGGCGCGCCGGGCCGGCCCGGGACAAAGCCCACTGCGGGCTCCACCTGGGAGC
>NW_012118666.1:183498-185669 GCF_000951035.1 Colobus angolensis palliatus
CGCTCCTGTCACCGCCGCATGGCCGCCCCGCAGGCAGGGCCTCGCTCAGCGCCTTGATCCGATCACTGGGGGACAGAGGCAGAGGCCGGGGTGACCGCGGCAGGCGGGCGGCCGCGGCTGGAGAGCGCGTGCGGGAAAGCGGGGGGGCGACCGGTGGCCCCTTTTCTCTGCTCTCCCAGCTTCTCTCTCACCCTCCTCCTCCTTTTTTTTTTCTTTTTTTTCTCTTCTTTTTTTTTGTTCCTCGAAGGCGCGTTGCGCGTGCGCACCCGCAGCGCCGCCCAGCGGGAGTTGTAGTTTCGGATGCGTTGCCCATCAACGCGGCAGCAGGGACAGGGGACTACAACTCCCAGGAAGCACCGCTCCGGCGAGCCCCGAACCCGAGGACGAGGCAAGCGCGGCGCCCGGCCCTCTCCAGCAAGGGCTGTCAATGGAGGCGAGGGTGGTGGGAGCGAGAACATGGCTGCACCTGGGGCCTGCGCGGCCGCCCGGGTGGGGGAGGGGAGCCGGGGTGCAGAAACGGAAATCTGGACGGGTGGTGGCTCCGGCCTCGTCCCCACCGCGCGCCAGCCGCCGTCCAAGTCCCCCACTTGCTCTTGCACCTCACATTCCTTGCAAATTGCCAGACCGGACGCTGCAAAAGCCGGGGAGCCCCGGGCCGGCCCGTCACCCTCCGTGCTCTGCCAAGGGGAGTCCTTCCGCCCTGCACCACCCTCTGGGACACAAAGAACTCCTCTCTAGTGTTTTCCAAGCTGTCCTTCAAAGAAACCGTTGCCCCCAAGTTCGGACAGGGGAGAGGGGAGGAGATCTTGTGTTTTAATTCCTCCCCCAGACCCTCCGCCTCTGTCTCACCCTCAGGATTTGGAAGAAACTTGCAAGGGAGTGGGAGCAGAAATCCTGACTCGTAGCTCCTGTTTTGTTCTGTCAACCGCGATGCGATTTAACTCAAACTCCTCCCCCTACCATTATTTTTTGCTTCTCACCTTGCATTAGCCGGTGGGTTTTGAAAATGGTGAGACACTACGGTTCACCTAAGTTAAACTCCAAAACTTTACAACCCCGAGGCCGACGATTTTTAGATGTTTATGTAAAGCACGAGATTCAGTGGTTTTTCTGATCCCCCCACCCAGTACCACCCACTGGGGATTCGGGCCACGACAGCCATCCTCCCCCGACCCGCCGCTTCTCGGTAGGTGGCGACCACGACGCTTTTTCCAGCCTCCAAGTCTTTGTCGCTAGCGAGAAAACTTTCCGAGCAGCCAGTCTTTTGATGTGGGTCCAAAAAACCTTTCCTTTGAATCTGGGTTCTCCGATTGGCATTCCCCATCGTCTCTCTTGCACAGACCGCACCCAATAAAGCCTCCTCTAGAATTTTCGTGTTGGATATTTTAAAAAATACATGGAGAGCGTAAAGCTCACCGGAGAAGCAATCTGATTACAGAAGCCTGAATTTTTGCGATTTCCCCGACAATGTCTAGGATCCATTCGGTCCTTGCCTAAAAAGATTGTGACTCTCCTTGTCGATTGTCTCGAAAGCCGTTCATTAAGTTTGCCCAAGAGCAACTTTCTTTTTGCACTTGTATTTCATTGACATTTAGGAATATTTAATTAAATTCTCTATTCCCAATACCACGTGCCACTGACATACATTTGGGAACAAATTTAACTCTTGAGAAGCCTATAACTCTAGTAAGAACAGCCCCAGCCTGTGAGATGCAGATTTTACCTGCTGTGGACTTCAGTGAGTATGTTTTTTTGAGAGAGTGATTTCTCCACCTGGAGGGATTTCCTGGGTATAGTGGAGTCATGGAGTAGAATTTGGGAGGGTGTTACAAAGTGAGTTAGTAAGGCAAAAGTGTATTTAGCCAAGATGATCCTTATCATCGTGAAAACGTTTGGAAGGTAGTCCCTTTTTTCTGTGAATTTGTTTAGTGGTTCACAGTGGAATTTGTTTTTTGAGACCGAGCCTCGCTCCGTCGCCCACGCTGGAGTGCAGTGTTGCGATCTTCACAGCAACCTCTACCTCCTGGGTTCAAGCCATTCTCCTGTCTCAGCCTCCCGAGTAGCTGGGATTACAGGCGTGCACTACCACGCCCAGCTAATTTTTGTATTTTTAGTAGAGACGGGTTTCACCATATTGCCCAGACTGTTCTCGAACTCCTGACCTCAAGTGA
>NW_012118666.1:191809-199160 GCF_000951035.1 Colobus angolensis palliatus
AATTAGCCAGGTGTGGTGGCACATGCCTGTAATCCCAGCTACTCAGGAGGCTGAGGCAGGAGAATCGCTTGAACCCAGGAGGTAAAGGTTGCGGTGAAGGTTGCGGTGAGCCAACATCATGCCATTGCACTCCAGCCTGGGCAACAAGAGCGAAACCCCATCTCAAAAAAAAAGAGGGAGAGAGACTAGAATCACAGGATGCATATACGAAGAGATGCACACCGGACTGGGGCTTCAGCAAGAGCAGATTTGCAGCTTTCAGCTCATGGTCAGTCAGGACATAAGTGCAGAGTCCGACAGCTGGCAGAACCATCCATGTTATTTTCATTATTTCCCCCTCTCTTTTTGTTAATGTTTAGCTTAGCCTTCAGATAAGCGTCCATATGATGTGACTTTTCCATTCTTCTGTTTGTTGGGAGACAAAGCCAAGTCAAATGGGCCTTGGCCAAGCTAGAGATGGATCTGGACCATACGTGAGCACTTCCACCAACTCAAATGCATCTTTGCTTAGACTCTGGGCTTAGAGCTTCGTTGACTGCTTTGAAATAGCACATGATTGGCACGGTGGCTCATGCCTGTAATCCCAGAACTTTGGGAGGCTGAAGTGGGTGGATCACGAGGTCGGGAGTTTGAGACCAGCCTGGCCAACATGGTGAAACCCCATCGCTACTAAAAATACAAAAAAAATCAGCCGGGCATGGTGGCAGGCGCCTGTAATCCCAGCTACTCGGGAGGCTGAGGCAGGAGAATCGCTTGAACCCGGGAGGCGGAGGTTGCAGTGAGCCAGGATCGCGCCACTGCACTCCAGCCTGGGGGATAGAGCGAAACTCCATCTCAAAATGGTAAAACCTGTCTCTACTAAAAATACAAAAAATTAGCTGGGTGTGGTGGTGCACGCCTGTATCCAGCTACTCAGGAGGCTGAGGCAGAGAATCACTTGAACCTGGGAGGCTGAGGTTGCAGTGAGCCGAGATGGCCCCACTGCACTCCGGCCTAGGAGACAGAGTGAGACTCCATCTCAAAAAAAAAAAAAAAAAAAGGAAAGAAAAGAAAAGAAAAAAGAAATAGCACGTTGCCAGGCGTCGTGGCTCACGCCTGTAATCCCAGCACTTTGGGAGGCTGAGGCGGGCGGATCACGAGGTCAGGAGATCGAGACCATCCTGACTAACATGGTGAAACCCCATCTCTACTAAAAATATAAAAAATTAGCCAGGCGTGGTGGCAGGCACCTGTAGTCCCAGCTACTCAGGAGGCTGAGGCAAGAGAACGGCATGAACCCGGGAGGTGGAGCTTTCAGTGAGCCGAGATCACGCCACTGTGCTCCAGCCTGGGTGACAGAGCGAGACTCTGTCTCAGAAAAAAAAAAAAGAGAGAGAGAAAGAAAAAGAAATAGCATGTGATCACGGGACCCTGGAAAGGAACCCCTGAAAGCCCATGGTGACCAAATGATGGTTATGCCACTTTGTTGAGATCTCTGTTATTGGGATCATACGCTCTTTTTAAAGATGCTCTTTTGAATCCAAACTGAATAATCTTTTGGTGACTCTATCGTTGTTTTTTGGTAGAGATGGAGTCTTGCTGTGTTGATCGGGCTGGTTCCAAACTCCTGACTTCAAGCAATCCTCCTGCCTCAGCTTTCCAAAGTGCTGTGATTACAGGCATGAGCACCTGTACCCACCCTCTCTCATATATTCTATTTTATTTATTTATTTATTATTATTATTTTTGACAGAGTCTTACTCTGCCACACAGGCTGGAGTGAGGTGGCACAAGCTCCATTCACCACAACCTCCACCTCCTGGGTTCAAGCGGTTCTCCTGCCTCAGGCCCTCAAGTAGCTGGGATTATAGGTGCATACCACCACACCTGGTTAATTTTTGGATTTTTAGTAGAAACGGGGTTTCACCATGTTGATCATATTGCCCAGGCTGGTCTCAAACTCCTAACCCCAGGTGATCCATCCACCTCGGACTCCCAAAGTGCTGCCACTGCATTTCAGCCACTGCGCCCAGCCCTCAGTCATTTATTTCAGATTGCCGAAAACTATAATTCTGGTGAAAGTTCAGATACTCTGTTTTTCTGTTTTCTACTTTTTGTTTTGAGACAGGATCTCTCACCCCAGTTGCCCAGGCTGGAGTGGAGTGGCGAGATCTCGGTTCACTGTAGCCTCAAACTCCCAGGCTCAAACAGTCGTCCCACTTCAGCCTCCCAAATGGCTGGGACTACAGGTGCACACCGCCACACCCAGCTAATTTTTTGTATTTTTAGTAGAGACAGGGTTTCACCGTGTTGCCCAGGCTGGTCTTGGACTCCTGGACTCAAGAGATCTGCCTACCGCAGCCTCCCAAAGTGCTGGGATTACAGGTGTGAGCCACCAGGCCTGGCCCAGATACTCTTGACAGATCTGTATTCCACAGCACAGCATGACTTTTGATGAATACCGGAGGTCTTTTTTGTTGAACTCTGATTGATAGAGGCCCAATATCTTCTAAGTCCAATTTCTTGGTTTTTCTTTACAATGTACATAGTACACTATATATTCTTTATATAGAGAACGGGATGTAAAATATCATTTGTAAGATAATACTTTGATCCTGTAGACGTTGTTCCAATTTATGATTTGCACAATCCTGTCCGGATCACTTCAGTAGGGTCACAAGACCTCTTTGGCTGTCACATGTGTGTCTACACTCTAGCAGATAACTCCTTTGTTCTTACAATGATACTTTTTTTTTTTTTTTTGAGACTGAGTCTCACTCTGTTGCCCAGGCTGGAGTGCAGTGGTGAGATCTCGGCTCCTGCAACCTCTGCCTCCCGGGTTCAAGTGATTCTCCTACTCAGTCTTCTGAGTAGCTGGGATTACAGGCGCATGCCACCAGGCCCGGCTAATTTTTGTATTTTTAGTAGAGACAGAGTTTCACCATGTTGGTCAAGCTGGTCTCGAACTCCTGACCTCATGATCTGCCTGCTTCGGCCTCCCAAAGTGCTGGGATTACAGACATGAGCCAACATATCCAACCACGATGATATCTTTAAATACTGATTATAAAACACTGTTTTTGAACGGTTTTTTGTTTGAATAATTTGAATAATTTAAATCCTGAATGAATGACGACCTTTTCCAGTATGTATGGTTCTTAGAATTCATCCAAAGGTGGAAAAAAAAAAAAAAAAACTAAATCCAACTTATAATTTATTCATAACAATTAATAATGTAGATGTGATCTAAATAGACCTTCCAGCTCTAGCTCTGCCTTTTGTGTGAGCATCTGGCCGACACAGTAAAACGAATATTCATGTTGCACCAGTTGAAATAAACAGTTTTCTTTGTTAGGTTAGCAGGATTTAGACGAATTTTATCTGCAATTTAGGATTATGTTAACATTGTCGTCGTTTTTTAAAGTTTTTAAATTTAAGTTTTTAAATATAAAGCTCTAAATTTAAGTTGTTAAAAATAAAACCTCTATAGTATTTTCTCTGCCTCCTTCAGGGATTTGGGGAAATCAGATGATACGTAGATGAAAATACGTTATGAACTTGGGTACGTGTTATATAAATATTAGATAGTATTATTTAGCATTCAAAACTTTTTTTAAATATGAAAAAAGTCCATGTTCCATGTTTCTTTTCTTTTCTTTTCTTTTTTTGAGACAGAGTTTCGCTCTTGTTGCCCAGGCTGGAGTGCAATGGCACGATCTCGGCTCACTGCAACCTTTGCCTCCCGGGTTCAAGCAATTCTCCTGCCTCAGCCTCCCGAGTACCTGGGATTACAGGCATGAGCCACCATGCCTGGCTAATTTTGTATTTTTAGTAGAGACGGGTTTTCTCCATGTTGGTCAGGCTGGTCTCGAACTCCCAACCTCAGGTGATCCGCCCGCCTCAGTGGGAGAAGGATGAGGAGCAGAAAAAAAAAAAACTATTGGATAGGCTTAGTACGTGGGTGGCAAAATAATCTGTACAACAAACCCTGGTGACACTAGTTTAGCTGTATAATAAACCTGCATATGTACCCATGAACCTACAATAAAAATTTAAAAAGAGAGAGAGAGTGAATACAGTAGTCCCCTCTTATCTGTGGGGGACACATTCCAAGACTGCCAGTGGATGCCTGAAACCTTGGATAATACCAAATCCAGCTAGGCACAGGAAGAAGTTAATAGCAATGATAACAAAATAGAACAAGTATAGCAAGTACTAAGGTGAATGTGATCTCTCTCTCTCTCTCTCAAAATAACTTGTACTGTACTCACCCTTCTTCTTCTTGTTGTAATGATGTGAGAATCTATGCCTGAATCTGTGTAACCATCCCTTACTCGCAGTAAATGGCTTGGTGTCAGTTTCAGAGCATCCCCTGCTGAAGTCTTGGTATAGGCTCAAGGCTTTCTGGCGCAACACGTTGCTGTCAATGGGAACACGTTTTCTGTTCATCTCTTCCACCCACAAATGCAGTGCCTGTTCCATCTTAACTAAGCACTTATCACGCACTGTGGCCGTCACTTTAGCAGTTGGAGGTGAGACAGCAAAACTAGCACGAATTTCTTTTTCCTTCTTCACAATTTCACGGATGGAAGATTCATTCTTCCCGTAGATCTTAGCAACCTCAGCATAGGATTTTTTTTCTTTCCTGATTAAGTCAAGAACTTTCACCTTTTCACTTAGAGGAAGCACTTTACGGCTTCTCTTTGGCCTATCCAAATTCCCAGCATCACTACTCTTGTGCTTTGGGGCCATTATGATAGAAAATAAGGGTGATTTGAACACAAACACTGAAATACTTGCAGACAGTCGATCTGATAACCCAGACGGCTCCCAAGTGGCTAACGGGTGGGTGGCGTCTACAGTAGTTCCCCCTCTTATCTGCAGTTTCGCTTTCTGCAGTTTCAGTTACCCACGGTCAACCGCGGTCCAAAAATAGCTATGTTCAGTACAAGAAGATATTTTTGAGAGAGAGACGGAGACAGACCATAGTCACATAACTTTTATTACAGTATATTGTTATAGATGTTAGAACAATTCCATATAACTCTATCTATAGATATATATAATAGAGACAACCTATAGCCTTGCAACATAATCATAAAATCAAGAGATGAAAAATCTAGGTTAAATGCTGACAACAAATACCTGCATCCTTCCTTTTCTCTTTTTGTTTCCTCCGTGGACTTAACCACCAGTTTCTTGATTCTTTAGCATTGCGTTTACCAAGCCTTTCCTCCTTTTCTGGTGAATCATAGCAGCCTTTTTTAACCCCTTCAAGACCTGGTGTTTATTGTACTTAAGGTAGATGACCCACTTGGGAAAGTTTTCATCAAAGAATAAAGGGAATTTTTGAACAATGGGTTGGAAGGGGGAGGGAAAGCCAATCAGAACAATGCTGTTCAAAGTGAAATTAACCCACTATCTGGCCAAGCGCGGTGGTTCGCACCTGTAATCCCAGCGCTTTGAGAGGCCAAGGCTGATGGATCATCTGAGGTCAGGAGTTCAAGACCAGCCTGGCCAACATGGTGAAACCCTGTCTTTACTAAAAATACAATAATTAGCCGGACATGGTGGCAGGTGCCTGTAATCCCAGTTACTTGGGAGGCTGAGGCAGGAGAATCGCCTAAACTCGGGAGGTGGAGGTTGCAGTGAGCTGAGATCATGCCACTGCACTCCAGCCTGGGCAACAGAGTGAAACTGTCTGAAAAAAAGAAAAAGAAATTAACCCACTATCAGTGTAACAAGTACTTTTCATTGTTTTCCCAGCAGTGAGAAGGTGTTAATTATGCATTCCCATCCCCCTAAACCTAGGGAGGGGGCTGACCAAGCTCTGGCTTGTACCTGGGACTGTAGGCTAACTTCATTCATACCAGCCTGCTGTGTTTTCCAATCCCAGATGAACTCAGACTGACCCGGATAATGGAAGGAAGTGAGGGGCAGCAATGAGTATCAGGAAAGAATCTGAACACCTACTGTATTCTGGAAAGCCTGCAAGACCATCTGTGCCCTCCAGAAATGTGTGATCATGGCTGACATGTATTGAACAGTCCTTCAGAGCCACACACCAGGCTCGACACTTAATAGATTATCTCATTGCTTGCTGCCTCTGTGGCAAGTGCACCAAATGCCCCTCCACTCCCATGCTAAAGAGGCTCAGAAAGGCTCAGTACTCAGCCTGGGATACACAGATGGCACAATCAGACTTTGATCTAAACCTGCTCGGATCCAAAGCCTGAATTCTTAACTACTGTTGTCCATTCACCAGCAATAACCATCTGATTCAAGCAGATATGACAAATGAATCAAATACAATATGCACTCAGGTAAATGTGTCAAGATAGCACTAGAAAGCTAGACACAAAGCAGACAATTTTTCATGGAGAAAGTAGCATTTGCAGCTGGGCACGGTGACTCATGCCTGTAATCCCAGCACTTTGGGAGGACGAGATGGGCGGATCATAAGGTCAGCAGATCAAGACCATCCTGGCTTACATGGTGAAACCCCGTCTCTACTAAACATACAAAAAATCAGCCAGGCGTGGTGGCGGGCACCTGTATTCCCAGCTACTCAGGAGGCTGAGGCAGGAGAATGGCGTGTAACCATGAGGCAGAGCTTGCAGTGAGCCGAGATAGCGCCACTGCACTCCAACCTGGGCGATAGAGCAAGAAAGAAGAAGAAGAAAGAAAGAAGGTAGCATTTACAATGAAAAGTAAAGGATGGGTGAATTATTTATTTATTTATTTATGTGTGTATTTATTTATTTATTTTGAGACGAAGTCTCACTCTGTTGCCCAAGCTGGAGTGCAATGGCATGATCTCGGCTCACTGCAACCTCCACCTCCCAGGATGAAGCAATTCTCCTGCCTCAACCCCCCACCAAGTAGCGGGGACTACAGGTGTCCACCACCACACCTGGCTAATTTAGTTTTTCTTTTTTAAGACGGAGTCTCGCTCTTATTGCCCAGGCTTGAGTGCAGTGGTGCAGTCTCAGCTCACCACAACCTCCACCTCTTAGGTTCAAGTGGTTCTCCTGCCTCAGCCTCCCGAGTAGCTGGGATTACAGGCATGTGCCAACACGCCTGGCTAATTTTGTATTATTAGTACAGATGGGGTTTCTCCATGTTGGTCAGACTGGTCTCGAACTCCTGACCTCAGGTGATCCTCCCACCTCAGCCTCTCAAAGTGCTGGGATTACAGGTGTGAGCCACCATGCCCATCCTAGGATGAATGAATTTTTAAGAAACAAAATAAGATGAATATTATTTTAATTTTTCTATTTTTTTTTTTTTTTTTGGAGACAGCGTCTGGCTCTGTCACCCAGGCTAGAGTGCAGGGGTATAGTCACTGCTCTCTGTAGCCTCTACCTCTTGG